>NC_065588.1:105339000-105701500 GCF_024542745.1 Macaca thibetana thibetana | reverse complement strand
CCTTGCCGCTGCCTCGACACCTTCCGACAGCCCATTCAGTTTTATGATCGCCCTGTCCCAGTGATCGCTACTGAACCTTTAAGAATCCAGATGCATTTCAAGTTTAATTGAATAAAATTCTTTGTATAATGAATTCCGCGTGAATGCTACATAAATCAGTGCCTGGAAGGATTTGTGGCTCATGCCTCCCCTCTGGCGGGGCCTGGGAATCTGGCAATACCGACACAAGCTGGAATAAATGCGTCTTTGCAGTCAGTCCAGCTAGGGGAGGGTGGCACAGTTTGAACTTGCCTTGGCCTATTGCTTTTCTTCTCTGTGAGTCCTCCTGGAAGATGGTGCTAAAGTCCCACAGAGGCAGGGACAGGCAGGTTGTGGAGACCTAGAAACTTTGGGGACGTCCCTCGTGTTCTCCCATTCCACAGAATCAGAAACTTCTCAAGCTGTGGTTTGTCACCTTTGGAATGCACACACACACATTCACAAATTTGCATCCAGTCGTAGGAAGTCCAAGGAACCTCCTGGTAAGAATCCATTTTCTAAGGGAACCCATGCAACCCTCTTTGGGAGCTAAGCTGGGATTCCCAAGGTCACCTTCAGCAGCCTGTTTCAGGGTCAGATAGCCCCAGCCTGGAAGTGTGAGAAGGTGCACTTGGGGCTGGCTGGTAGAGGCTGCCAGGTGACCTTTGATGCTTGTAGGGTTGTGGGGTGTGGGGAAGGACTGTCAAACAGCTGGCTTGGGCACTGGTCCCAGGCAGGCTCAGGTTCAAGGCCAGCTCTGTCACCTCCTACCTTGGTGACTGGCCAAGTCATTCCATCTCTCTCGGTCTTGCTCCTCCATCTGTAGAATGGGAATCATAACATCCACCCTATGGGTCACTGGGATTGTTTAATGAGGTAATACTTAAAAGAGTAATATCACCCCCTGGCAAATGTTAACTCCTGTTATTACGGTTGTTTGCTATTATTACTATTTGAATTCAGATTCCATCTTTGTCACTTCCAGCATCTCCTTAAGCAAATGGTTGAACCACTCAAAGCCTCTTTATCTTATAATGCGATAATAATACCAATTTCCAAGAGTTCAGAAATAAGCCCACAGGCCCCAGACATGATAGCAGCTCCAAAAAAGTAGCTTTGTTGTTCAGTCATATTTGACCCTTTCGAAAGCACGTTCTAATAGCTCATCCCCAGGTGACGCTGAGGACAGCCTGGCAGCGCCTCTGGTCCCTCAGGCTTGCCGAGAGGGTGGGGGAGACAGGTGGCCTCCAGAGGTGGCCAGGCATAATCAGATGAGAAGGCGGGGATGTGGCTCCAGCAAACAGGGCCGAAGTGAAAAGGAGAGTGACTTGCAGAACAATGAGAGCTGAGCGCGGTCTCAGACATCATTGCTCTCATTTTATAAATGAGGAAACTGAGGCCTGGAGAGGAGAACTTTTTTTTTTTTTTGAGATGGAGTCTCGCCCTGTCACCCAGGCATGGAGTGCAATGGCTCACTACAACCTCTGCCTCCCGGGTTCAAGTGGTTCTCCTGCCTCAGCCGCTGAGTAGCTGGAATTACAGGTGCGTGCCACCACCCCCAGCTGATTTTTTGTATCGTTAGTAGAGATGGGGTTTCACCATGTTGGCCAGGCTGGCCTCAAATTCCCGATCTCAGGTGATCTGCCCGCCTCAGCCTCCCAAAGTGCTGGGATTACAGGTGTGAGCCTCGGTGCCCGGATTTTTTTATTTTATTTTATTTTATTTTATTTTTTTTGAGACCAAGTCTTACCCTGTCACCCAGGCTGGAGTGTAGTGGCGTGATCTCAGCTCACTGCAACCTCCATCTCCTGGGTTCAAGTGATCCTCCTGCCTCAGCCTCCTGAGTAGCTGGGATTATAGGCGTGCACCATGATGCCTGGCTAATTTTTTTGTATTTTTAGTAGAGACGGGTTTTGCCATGTTGGCCAGGCTGGTCTCAAATTCCTGGCCTCAAGTGATCCACCTGCCTTGGCCTCCCAAAGTGCTGAGATTATGGGCGTGAGCCACTGCACCCAGCAGAGAGGAGAACTTAATAATAAATCTTAGTAAGGACCACACATAGAGCACTGATTACGTCCAGGCATCTTGCTAAGAACCTTACATTCAATAGTTCATTTAATTATCTCAAGAGCCCGTGAAGGTGGAACTCTTAATATTATCACCCCCAACTTACAGATGAGGAAACTGAGGCCCAGAGAGGAGATAGGAGTTTCTCAAGGTCAGACAGCTCCAGGAGGCAGAACCAGGCTTTAAATCAGGGCTCTGTGCTTCCAAGCACCATGACAGGCATTTCCTCAACTCCTAGCTCTATGCTCAATGCTCAATGCCAGGTGCTCATGTCTTTCTAGTTCTCAGAACCCTACAAGGTACGTACAGTTATCCTCCCCATTTCACATGTGAGGTAACAGGGGCACAGAGGGTGAAGTGACTTGCTCAAAGTCACATCACTTGCTCAAAGTCACACAGTGTCCACAGGGGTGATGCTGATTACAATGATATCATTATCAATAGCTGAGACTTACGGAGATTTCCTTATCACCAGAGCTTTTGAAACCATCTCAGCAGAGCTAACCTTGGAGAGCACCTTCCTTGCACGCTTGGCATGTATTCCCCACAACAGCCCCACCAAGTGGACATTAGTACCTTTGCGTCGTAGACTCAGAAACCGAGGCACAGGGAGACGGCACCTTGGCTGGTGTCACGCGAGAGGAAGAGGTCCAACTTGGATTTGAACTCAGATCTGCCTGTCTCCAGCATGCTCCCTGTGGGCAGCGGCAAAGCCAAGACAAGGACCCTGCTCTTTGGGTCCCCCTGGGGTGGCCACCCTGGCACAGTTGGCAGTGAGGGTGTGACTGGCAATCAAGTGGGGCAGGGCTTCTTCTCGGGGGAAGAGAAGGGACTACCAAAAATCCAGGAGGGGCTGGGCATGGTGGCTCTTGCCTGTAATCCTGACACGTCGAGAGACCAAAGCGGAGGAACGCTTGAGGCCAGGAGTTTGAGATCAGCCTGGGCAACATAGTGAGGCCCTCTTTCTTTCTTTCTTTCTTTTTTTTTTTGAGACGGAGTCTCGCTCTGTCGCCCAGGCTGGAGTGCAGTGGCACTGTCTTGGCTCACTGCAAGCTCCGCCTCCCGGGTTCACACCATTCTCCTGCCTCAGCCTCCCGAGTAGCTGGGACTACAGGCGCCCACAACCGCGCCCGGCTAATTTTTTGTATTTTTAGTAGAGACAGGGTTTCACCGTGTTAGCCAGGATGGTCTTGATCTCCTGACCTCGTGATCCACCCGCTTTGGCCTCCCAAAGTGCTGGGATTACAGGCATGAGCCACCGTGCCTGGCCAGAGACCCTGTTTCTTAAAAAACAAAACAAAAAGCCCAGGATTGATGTGAGCACCTGTAGTTCCAGCTACTCGAGACTGAGGCGAAAGGATCGCTTTAGCCCAGGAGCTTGAGGCCGAGTGAGCTATGATCGTGCCACTACACTCCAGACCAGGCAACAAAGCGAGACCCTGTCTCAAAAACAAACCCCCAGGAGGAACCTAGTTGCCACAGCTACAAGTGCTCTGATGAAGAATGAGAAGCAAGTGCCAATTCAAGGCGGCACGGGGCAAAGGCACCCTGGAGAACGGAGTGCGTAAGTGGCGTGAAGGTGTCCAACTGACTCAGGACTGGGGCGGGGAGCTAGGTGACCTCTTCCCCCTGCCCCTCACCGCCGAAATGCCTCCCAGTGTGAGCTCCCAAGGCACCGGTCCTTCAGCCCTCATCACTGGCCATCTGCAGTGCCCATGGCCCTCACTGGTCAGCAGGCGCCTTTATTTACAATCACCTTGGAAGGGTCGAGCAGACATATGTTGCTAAGGGTCGTTTATTCTTGTTTATAAAATTTATGGCTTCACCTCGATTACACACTGTCAAAACAGAAAGAATTGGGCCCAAAGTCTCTTGCCGCATGACTGCCTCAGACGCGCGTACATCTGTTAACTCCGTGGGAGCTGTAGAGGGAAATAAGGTTCACTATAACTCAAAAGCTTGCTGCCCTGCCACGAGGTGTGAGCATCAGGCCTTGAGAAAAGACATCCAAGCGTGCATGTGGAGAGGGAGGAGGTAAGGTCTGTGAGTGGGCATGCCAGGTGGCCTCAGGACTCTGCCCCGGCCCGGCCAGGAACTCTCGCAAGGTGCTTTGACTGGGGAGTGGAAGAGAAAGAACTGTATTTCTATGGTCCTTGGGGGTCCAGCTGCAGGATCCCAGCAGCTGGAAAGAGTTCTGAGCCTATGGCTTTCCACCTGCCGACTTCAGCGGGGAGAGAGAAATGTTGACTCTCTCACGGTTTCGGGGAGTGGAGATCGGTACGAACTTTCAGGAGGGCAATTTGGCAATGTGCGTGAAAGTCCTAGAGATGTGTGTACCTTACGGTCTTGCAATTCTGTGTCTGAGAATTTTTCTGAAGGAAATAGACACATTGGTGGAGCTACAAGAGTTTTTTTGGCTTTTTTGTTTTTGTTATTTCAGTGCAGGAAATAGACATACGGGTGAAACTACAAGGGTTTTTGTTTTTGTTCTTGTTTTTTCCAGTGCAAAAAAGTGCAGCTCATTGCAGTGAAAAATTGGAAACCAATGCCCAACAATAGCGAGCTGGATAGTTAAATAAGTAAAATATTAACCATAAGGGACTGTAAGAAATACCATAAAGCCACTGAAAATGATGGTGTCTACATATTTACTACTATGAAAGAGTGTTCACTATCATTAAGTGAAAAAAGAAACCCAAATTACAAAATGTTACATATAGAATGACCCAAATCCTAAAAAGAAACATACATGTGTTTATATACACCATAGAAAAATGCATGTGTTACTAATATGTATCTCTCAGTGGTGGGAAGATGGGCGGTTTTAACGTTCATTTTCATTTTGTCTGGATTTTCTAATTTTCCTACAATGAATTTGGGCTGGATTTGACAAAGGCTTACCGTGTGATACACATGAATGAAAAGAAACCGACAAGTGGTTTCTCTGCCTGTAAATAAATCATCTACCTCCTGTGGGATGGCTGGAGACAAGAGAGAAGCTCCTTGGAGGGTGATACTCCATGCCACATTCCAGCCCCCTCACGTGGAGAGGGTGCCCTCCAGTAGCCAAAGCCATCATGGTCCCCTGAAGTCTGGAAGCCTGGAGAATGTGCACCGTGTTCCCTGTTGGAGGCAGCTGGCTGTGCAGAGTCCAGCCTGCACGTAGAAGCCTGGCTTCCATTCTAGGGTAACCGAGGAGGGAAGAAAAAGGAACCTGCCCCCACTGAGCTGCCCCGGGGGATCACTGCACCAGCTTTTCCCCGCTCTGTTGAGATGTTGGCATCTCTCTTCCTCCTCTGTTGGTTGATGCATCTTTATCTTGTACAGGGGTTGAGAGTAGACAAATAACTTTCATGTTTGTGATCTCATAGAGATTTTCATCCTGGATTATCACCGTAACTTTTCCTGGATAAGTGGCACCTCAATAGGTAGTGTGATGAGCCCAGTGTGCCAGTCAGCAAGTGGCAAAACCCACCTAAATCCCAGCTTCTGGTGTCAAAATTCAGTTTCCTTTCTCTTCTGTTCTGCTGAGAGCAGGGAAGGACTTATCCCAGGGGTAGGAAAGAGACGCTAATTCCAAGTGATTGCCTGACAGCCTGTGCTAGGTCCAGATTCAACAGGGAGGGGTTTGGGAATCCATTACTAATGTCTGCCATGGCCTCTGGGAGAGGTAGTGGGACAAGTGGCCTCTATTTGACATTTCTGGATTCCTAGGGCACAGCCCTCACAGATCTCAAAGGTGTGGGGACTTCAGAGGCAGCGATGGTCTCCAGACTGCTTGAGAGTGGTCAGGCTGTCCCTCTCAACCAGCCCCCCAAACAAAAGCAGCTCTCCCAACCCCACCACTCCCCAAGAAACTAACTAGCAGAAAGGGGATTTTTCAGAGCTCTCAGGCGACACATCACGGTCATTGATCTCTGAGAACCAAATACTTATAAATCTGACTCATTAATTAGCCCTGACGAGCTCACCGCCATAACTCAAGAATCTATAATTACATTTCACATTAAAGCATGAAAAGTTAAGACTAAAGCCGGTGAGAAATGGTGACATCCCACACCCCCACTCCATCCCCAGTCTAGGGACTGCAGCTCCGGAAACCACCTCCTTTTGATTGCATTGTTCCCTGGGGTGCTGTTCCCAGTTGTGTGACAAACCAGTTCCAGCTCCCCTCCCCTGAGGTGGCTGCAAACATTTTGTACAGGGGACATTTTTGGGTTTACAGTTTAAAGTGTCCTGCAGCCAAACACCACCAAGAACACACCTGTAGTCGAACAAAGTCAGATTTATTGTCTTGTTGCAACAAGGGAGCTCGCGCACCGTGGGGTGCCTCAGGAAGAGGGTCTGCGCAAGGACTTATTATGGGGTTTTGGCATGTGTTGGGGTTTGGGGGAGGGTTCAAGGAAGCGTGGCTTCGCTGTGGGTTGGCTGCTGTCAGGGAGCAGGGCTATTTCTGTGACTGGGTATTTTAATAAACCTTACCTAGAAGGAGGGAGGAATGAATGTGGCTAAAACTATAATTGAATACACCAGAGGGTCAGGGAGGCGTAGGCCCCAGCCTCGAGGAGCGGGCACCGGCTTGGGTGCCCCACCGTGCATGCATGCATGTGTGTGCGTGTGTCTGTACGTGTGTGGGTGTGTGCGCACACGCACCCAGGACGTGATCGAGTTCTTGGGATGGAACTCGATGATCCCTGCGTGGCCGGCACTGCATGTATGACCTCGTTTGGTCTCAGCAACCAGGGAAGAGTGATCATCCCCATTTTGCAGGCTTCGAGAGATGAAGTGACTTGCTCCGGGTCGTGATGAGAATAAGGCTGAGGCTAGATTCGAATTCTAGTCTAGTTCTGGAATCTGAATCCTGATCCCTGCCCTGGGGCCAGAATGGGCGGGATGCCTTTTTGGATATTTGCTGTTTGGGGACCTACCATCCAACTGCTTCAATTTCTTTTTGAGGATTTACTTCTTCCCATGAGATACAATCTCCATGGGGTTGTCTCATTTTCAACACACCAGAAATGATCTTATTGGTTTCTCCTTTAGTGTCTGTCTCTCAAAATACACTGAATCCAGCTGGGTATGGTGGCTCACACCTGGAATCCCAGCACTTTGGGAGGCTGAGGCAGGAGGATTGCTTGAGCCCAGGAGTTCGACACCAGCCTAAGCAAGACTGCAAAACTCTGTCTTTACAAAAAATACAGGCCGGGCGCGCTGGCTCAAGCCTGTAATCCCAGCACTTTGGGAGGCCGAGGCGGGTGGATCACGAGGTCAGGAGATCGAGACTATCCTGGCTAACATGGTGAAACCCCGTCTCTACTAAAAATACAAAAAACTAGCCGGGCGTGGTGGCGGGCACCTGTAGTCTCAGCTACTTGGGAGGCTGAGGCGGGAGAATGGCGTGAACCCGGGAGGTGGAGCTTGCAGTGAGCCGAGATCACGCCACTGCACTCCAGCCTGGGAGACACAGCGAGACTCCGTCTCAAAAAAAAAAAAAAAAAAAAAAAAAAAAAAAAAAAAAAACAAACAAACAAAAAAAATACAAAAATTAGCCAGGCATGGTGGTGTGCACCTGTAGTCCCAGCCACTCGGGAGGCTGAGGTGGGAGGATCACCTGAGCCCAGGAGGCAGACCTTGCAGTGAGCCAAGATCATGCCACGTTGCTAGCTTGGGCAACAGAACGAGACCCAGTCTCAAAACCAACAACAAAATGAGATTGAATCCCAGTGCCTAGAACAGGCTGTGCACACAGCAGGTGCCCACAAATATTTATTGAAATGAATATGAAAGAATGAATGACATCAGTGCCTTGCCCAGTCTACTTCAATCCTGAATTTTCTCTGAATTTCCCTAAAGACCCCTGAGTGCACTGAGCGAGGATGGGTTACTGGCTAGAGCTGGTTCATTCACGCCCACAGCATCCTGAAGACAGCCGGCTTCAGGCTCTACTGCCCAGGTCCCCTGAACTGCCCTGGCTCCCGTTCTGCTTGTGGCCTGGGCTTCCAGCCCTCAATATTGGCCAATACATTTCTTTTCTAAGTGAGGCAGAACTGGCTTCTGCTGCCCTGGCTGATGAAGACCGCTTCTGATGGTGGTTCGGTGCAGGCGGGCAGTTTCTAGCCACCCAGCTTTTGAGTTTGAACACCTGCTGGGATGAGACACCCAGACTATTCACCAGGGGCCCCTGTGATAGCAAACCAGGAGGGGAGACTGAGGAACTCTGGCCCATGCTGCAGAGGCACTGGTGCGTTCACCGTCACTCTTAAGATGTTTGAGACACTCCACACACCACCTAATGGAACCCGTTCCCAGATGCAGCCAAGGAGCCATGTTCGGAGTGGGCACTGATTCTGTCCCGCTTGCGTCTCTGCCTTAGCTGGTAGGGAGACAGGCTGCAGCCTGTTGGGACGTGAATGATGAGCTAAGCAAGTGGTGGAGTCCCTGAACTTCCTGTAGCCTCCCTCTACCCAGTGAGCTTCTAAAGTGCAGGACCGATCGGCCCTTTACTCAGCACACCCTGAAATCCAGCTCTGCCTTTTAACTCTGTGCCTGGGGAGCAGCTGTTGCTCTGCAGCCTCAGGGACACCAGGGCTCTAAGGTCCTGAAGAAGTCCTTTAAAATCCTATGGGAACTCACTGGCAAAATGGATGTGTCTGTCAGTTTCCAGCATCCCCGGTGAGGGTAAGTGGGACAAGCAGTGGAGGCAGCGGGCTCCAGATAAGGAACAGGGCAGCCCCTGGGGCTTGGCTCAAGCTGAGCCCTTTGCCTAGAAGGTTCTCCCACCCCTCTTCTGCCTGCTCACACTGAGCGAGGGCTCTGGAGTATGGCAGACCAGGGTCTGAGTCCTGGCTCTGCCACTTAACCCTTGGGCATGGGAATGACCAGCTCCTAACCTCAGCTTTCCCCATGTGAGTGGGCATCAGAATAGCACGGCACTAGACGCCAGGGACGCTGATCACAGGATGTGGCCATACACCTCCTACTTGAATTAGTTATGACTCTTTCCCCACCAGAGAGTGAGCTCTGTGGGGCAGGGATCATGTCCACTGTGTGCACAGCTGTAACTCAGCACCCAGCCTGGGGCACAGTGGGTCCTATGGGTCTGTTTGTTGGCTGAATCTGAACTCCCTGACAGTCTGGCTTCCTGCGCGGGGCCTGGCTCATCTGGCACCATCTGCAATGGTGACAAAACCACCCAGCAGACTTCACACCAAGCCCCTCGTGGGGTGCGCTCCCTCCCCTGGACAGTGTCTCTAGTGGGATGGGAGCAGGTCAGGACAGTCAGTGGGACTAGCTCCTCTGGGAGACAGGAGGCTTCTGTCCGGGCCTCTGACGATCAGGGAAGGTGGGTGAGTGACGTCACCTTCCTGGTCAAAGGCTTGGGCTTACATCCCAGTTCCTCATATCCTGGCTGTGAGTCCCTGAGTAAGTCACTCCACCTCTCAGAGCCTCACCTGTGAGGAGGAGAGAGCACTGCCCCTTCACAGGCAGGAGGAAGTGGGTAACAGATGGAAAAACATTTTGTTGACTGGGATCCACTGACCAAGTTTATTTCGCAAAATCTGTTGCCAAGATCGCTGTGCCTGGCTGACCAGCATTATGGAGAAAAACAGAGGCTGGTCAGGGTCTGCTGGGAAAAATACCTGCATTTCTGTTTGAAGGCTCTGATGATCAGGAGCTCTCACAGCTGAGTAATTACCAGTAACTTACCCTGTGTGACAGAGCAGGAATCCCCGGTGACACCCAAGGATCCCGATGTATCCAGGCACACAGAGGGGACCACGTGGAGTGCATGGGCTGGGGGGGTCCGGGAGCCTTGGTCTGTGGTGGGGGATGCAGAGGCTGAGGGCTGACTCGCCCAAGGTTGTCACGCAGAAGCTTTTTCTGGCTTTGTGGGGTGGCAGTGGCTTGGTTTTGACAGTTGATTTGGCGTCCCTGCCGGAGCTGTACTTGCACACTGCCAGGGCCGTTCTTCTGAAACACCCAGAGGCCTACTCACCTTCGGCCTCATGAAGGAGCTGCGCCCCCCACCCACTTCACAAGATGTCTCAGGCCCCCACACCTCTAGACCATTCCAGTCCACACCCATTCCCACCAGCACCCCATCTTCCCTCTCTCTGGCTCTGAGTGTCCACCTGTGGCAGCAACATGGGCTGGGCAATGTCCGTCCATGGCCTGCTGGTGGCTATGTAAGGCCGTGTCCCTCCAGGTGTCCATGTTTGGAGAATGAGAACTCTGTATCTGGGAAGGGCTGCAGGGACCATGCTCCAGATCATTCTGTCATTATTGCTGGGGCCAGAAGAACCAGCTCGCTCTCTTCTTTCTTTAATGACCAGAGCTGTGGGCAGCTGCTTCCCAAACACACCCTGCAGTCTGAGGCTCAACCCTTAAGCCATCACCCTCCAAGACAGAGGCCGACAACCCCTTAGGATGCTGCTAACATCTTGGGTAGCCCACCATCTACATGTGTCTTGGGTACACTGCTAGGCTTGCTCTGAGAGGCCTGCTCCAGCCCTCCTCATGGTACCCTCTCTGGATATGAGCTAGTTTTTCCTACATCCCGTGTTTTTTTTTTTTTTCCCAAGACAATCTAGCTCTGTCACCCAGGCTGGAGTGCAGTGGCGCGATCTCAGTTCACTGCAACCTTCTGCTGCCCGTGTTCAAGTGATTCTCCTGCCTCAGCCTTCAGAGTAGCTGGGACTACAGGTGTCTGC
Organism: Macaca thibetana thibetana; assembly: GCF_024542745.1. Classification (NCBI taxonomy): domain Eukaryota; kingdom Metazoa; phylum Chordata; class Mammalia; order Primates; family Cercopithecidae; genus Macaca; species Macaca thibetana. Next base: position 105,690,704 of record NC_065588.1, on the reverse strand, counting down.
CACCATGCCCGGCTAATTTTTATGTTTTTAGTAGAGACAAGGTTTCGCCATGTTGGCCAGGCTGGTCTCGAACTCCTGACCTCAAGTCATCCATCTGCCTCAGCCTCCCAAAGTGTTGGGATTACAGGTGTGAGCCACTGTGCCCAGCCTCCTGCATCCTTAAAGTGTGGCTCCTGGAGAGAAACAAAGGATCGATTCCAGGTAGGGTGTGAGCCACAGAGAACAGAAGAGAACTATTACCTCCTTCACTCTAGATACTCTCCCTCAATTAATGCAACCCCAAAGCGTTAGGGCCTCGGCCGAGTCCTGCTGTTACCAGTCCACTGACCCCGTGCCGAGCCACTCCCCTGGAGCCTGTCTGCATGAGGCTGGTTTCCAGCACCTGGTGACAGGTCCATGGATTATTCCAGTGAACATCATCTTGTCCGGCTCCAGCCATCACTCTGCACTGTGGAGGCTGTTTGGCTCCAGCGTCTGACACATCCGCAGTGTTCAGACAAACCACGCGTGCGCGCAGCCCCTCTGTATTTCCCGAGCCCTGAACAGTGCTGTTTCACATTTTCAATTTGCCAACAATTTTTAAATCTGGAGATTTCACAGACACTGGAATTTGTGGCTTCTTTTGAAAAGTGGGGAGCCTGGCCACATGGTATCTAGCCTGCGCAGGGCAGCCAGCAGCTGGGGCTGAGCAGCAGCTGCCGGTTCCTGTGATGCCCACCAACGGTTTGACCTCTTCCGAGCATGTGACCTTGGGCGCGTGACACATCTGTCTGGTCTCAAAATCTGTACTAGTTTCCTGTGACTGACGGAACAAAGCACCATAAACGCGGGGGCTTAAGCAACAGACATTCATTCTCTCACAATTCTAGAAGCTGTGTCTGAAATCAAGGGATTGACAGGGTTGGTTCCTCTCCAGGCTGTGAAGGAGAATCTGCTCCTAGTCTCTCTCCTGGCTGCAGGTGATGGAAATCCCTGTATTCCTTGGGCTGAAGGTTCCTCACTCCAGTCTCTGCCTCTGTCTTCACATGGCCGAGTCCTCTCTTCCTGTAAGGACACCAGTCACATCGGATTAGGGGCCCACCCTACTCCTATATGACCTCATCTGAACTAGTTACATCTGCAACAACTCTATTTCCAAATAAGGTCACATGCTGAGGTAGTGGGGGTTAGGATGCATCTTTTTTGGGACAGAATTCAACCCATACACCATCTTGAGGATGGGATTAATAGTATGATCTCAGAGCTATTGAGAGGATTTGGTGACATAATCCAAGAAAAGTGGCTGGCACCTGAGTAAATGTTAATTATGACTATTATTATTTCTACTACACTTTTGAGACAAGACATAAGCCAGGAAATGGCAAACATGTTTAGCTTCCCAGGCCCATACCCACGGACTGCTGAAAGCACATGAAGACACAGTGCAGGAATCAATTAGTAATGTCTGCGAGGAGGAGGGAGCGATGACACGGGGACCAAATATTTCCCGTCCTTGAATAAGCATTTCTCCTTTTCACCCCCTCACCCTATGAGATCATTTAGGATCTGTGAGCGTGTGGTGGCCCATGGCATGAAGAATCACCTCCTGCCACACTCGCTCTGGAAGCAGCCGTAGTGGGTGGAATGCTGTCCCCCCTGAACAATCTGTCCAAGTCCTCACCCGCAGAACCTGTGCATGGGACCTTATTTGGAAATAGGTGTTTGTAGTGTAACTAAGGTAAGGATCACAGGATGAGATCATCCTGGGTCAGGGTGCGCCCTCATTCAAGGACAAGTCCTTCTAAGAGAAGGAGAAACAGGAAGCCCTAGAGGGAAGGCCGTATGGGGCGGAGGCAGAGATGGGAGTGATACAGCCATAGCCAAGCACGAGGGGGCCACCAGAAGCCAGGAGAGGCGGGGCAGGCTTCTCCCCAGAGCCTCCAGAGGGAATGCTGCCTGTGGACACCATGATTTCAGACTTCTGGCCCCAGAACGGTGGGATGAGAATACATTTCTGCTATTTTAAGCCACCCGGCTTGTGATGTGTTGCAGCAGCCACGGGAAACTAATATAGGAGCCAACGGAATTGTTTTAGAACAGCAATGAGAGTTACCTTCTGACCCGATACTCCACCCCGCCTGGCCCCAGGGCTAAGGAAGAAAGGGGAGACTGCATTTATTGGGCACCTATAATTTGCCAGGTGCTTAACAGATGTGACCTCGTTTAATCCTCGTGGCAGGTAGGAACTATTATCCACTACTTTACAGCTGGGGAAAATGAATCTCCAAGAAGTGAAATGCTGCCTACCCTTAAGTCACTGAGGGTGGGCGTGGTGATCAGAGCTCAAGTCCAGGTCCAAGGTCAAGGCCTGTGCCCTTGACCACTAGTCCACATTGCCCTTGTCACTGGCCAGGGTCACTGCTTGGCCTTCTGTGGCCTCTTTGTCTGGGAACTGCTGTGTCCACAGCCCCTCCTACCCACGGGATCCTGGCCTGTGTCATCAGAGCTGACCAGATCTTAAATGATCTCATAGGGCAAGGGGGTGAAAAGGAGAAATGCTTATTCAAGGACGGGAAATATTTGGTCCCCGTGTCATCGCTCCCTCCTCCTCGCAGACATTACTAATTGATTCCTGCACTGTGTCTTCATGTGCTTTCAGCAGTCCGTGAGTATGGGCCTGGGAAGCTAAACATGTTTGCCATTTCCTGGCTTATGTCTTGTCTCAAAAGTGTAGTAGAAATAATAATAGTCATAATTAACATTTACTCAGGTGCCAGCCACTTTTCTTGGATTATGTCACCAAATCCCCTCAATAGCTCTGAGATCACACTAGGGGACCCTAGCTGAAGGCCACTCAGCCGCAGGCAGGTGGGCCAGGCTGGAACATGGTCTGAGGGATCCAGCAGTGGTGGTTTGGCTAGAGGCCCCAGGAGCGCAAGGCTGCATAGCTGCAAGGATGGTGGCCTCAGAGGCAGTCCATGGGGACGCTAGAGTCAGAGACATGCAGAGAAGGGCTCATGTGGCCCAAGAGGAGGAGAGGACCACCTCAGCTCCTGCCCACCGCACTTCTCGCGTGGGTCTCAGAGCCGCTCTCACACCTCCTCACCACCTGCTCTGGCTCTGAGCTGGCCTGCCAGCTTCTGCTCTTTGCAACAGCACCAGTTCTGGCTACAACACACAAGTTCTGGCTACAATGTTCTTGTCAAATAACTTGTTCCTCCCCAGCATAAGGCAGGCTAGTTGAGGATTCTGTGTGAAGAGCAGTCCTGGAAGGGCCAGAATGACTTCACAGTAGCTTCCCTTTCACAAGCCCATGGCCTGAAGGCCAAGGACACTGGGTTTCCCGAACACTGAGGTTTTTAAACAACCGTGTGCCATTCAGACAAGTGTCTTCCTTTACTCAATGGCCACTGCCATGGCCCCATAAAAGCCAGATTTAGAGGCATTTGGAGAAGGCAGCCTGACTGGTAACCCTGCACACAGCGGCCCGGTGCAGTGAGTGGCTCATGCCTGTAATCCCAGAACTTTGGGAGACCAAGGCAGGTGGATTGCTTGAGTCCAGGAGTTTGAGACCGGCCTGGACAATATGGCAAAACCCTGTCTCTACAAAAAATACAAAATAAACTAGCTGGTTGTGGTGATGCACACCTGTGGTCCCAGTTACCTGGGAGGCTGAGGTAGGAGGATTGCTTGAGCCTTGGAGGCAGAGGTTGTAGTGAGCCGAGATTGCGCCACTGCACTCCAGCCCGGGCAACACAGCAACCTGCCTCAAAAACCAAAAAATCCCCCACCCAAACCCTGCACATACATCTAGGCAGACTAAGGGCCTGGCACAGCCAAGGAGCAGAAGCCTTTGGCAGCAGAGTGAACGCTTTCAGCTTCTTCTGCAGACTTCTCTGAGGTCAAGGAGGCAGGGAACATCTTCAGAGAGGTTCCTCTGTCATTGCCGGTGGGCTCCAGCAGGCTGGCTCTCTCGGTGGAAGGTCTATAATCTGACACAGACCCCATCCCAGTATGCCCAAGCCTTTGAGTCTCCCTACAGCTCAGAAAACACTTGGACTGTCGCAGTAAGAAAAGCATGACGGAACTGCAACTGCTGGTCCCCCCGGGTGGAGGAGCTGCAGCCCCCCGGTACCTAATGGAAGCTCAGGAATAGCTGGGGCGTGGGCGCACAGGGAGCCTGCACACCAGGGGCTGAGTGAAGCCCAACGGAGGTTCCTCGGGATGTCCTGTTAACATCAGCCAAAGCGTCCTGCAAGGAGTTTCAAAAACAAACTCCAGAAGGGATGTCAATTCGATCCCTGGAACAAAATAATGACAGTTATCACAGCCATGAGTCGTCGACGACTCATAGATGGCACAGACTGGGGCTTTTCAGCCCATTTGTCTGTGGTTCACGGCAAGACTGCATGGTGGGTGCTGCTATCCCCGTTTCATGGAAGAGGAAACTGCAGCTCTGAGGGGCCAGGAAACTTTCCACTGGTCTTCCAGCAAGTGGGCGGCAGAGCTGGGGTTTGCACCCAGTGGCAGGATGCTCTGAGACTCTTGCTCTCCCTAATGCCCTCGAAAGATCTGCACTCAGCTGGGGCTCTGGAGCACATGCTCTCAACAAGCATAGCTGTTCGGATGACTGCCGTGAAGCAAAGGATGCCATTCTGACCCCACGCTCCAGAGGCTGCTGAGAACTATGAATGCCACCTAGGCTGCTGTGCAGTTTTTTTTTTTTTTTTTTTTTTTGAGACAGAGTCTCCTTCTCTCACCCAGGCTGGAGTGCAGTGGTGTGATCTCGGCTCACTGCAGCCTTTGCCTCCTGGGTTCAAGCAATTCTCCTGCCTCAGCCTCCTGAGTAGCTGGGACTACAAGTGTGCGCCACCACACCCAGGTAATTTTTGTATTTTTAGTAGAGACAGGGTTTCACCATATTGGCCAGGATGGTCTGGAACTCCTGAACTCAGGGAATCTGCCTGCCTCGGCCTCCCACAGTGTTTGGATTACAGGCGTGAGCCACCGTGCCTGGCCATGCAGCTTCTTCTGAATCACAGTCCAGGTGATTGTGTGTGCAGTGTGGGGGCACAGTGAGGTGCCCGGGGGCCGCATGGGCCTGGAAATGCCTGGGCTGGATCCTTCTGGCTGAAAGGCGCTTTGCTTCTGTTCTGTGCCACTTGGACGATTCCTCAGAGGTGGCAGTGTGGACAAGGGAATGGGACTTTCCTCTGATCCTAAGTGCAACAGAGAACTGCTCTCCATCCAGCATCTCCTCCCGCTGCTGGGATCATCCGCAGCAGCAGGAGCCACTCTAGAAGCTTAAGCCAAGCCTGATCTCCAGGGTCATGGGCAGCCCTGTTTTCTTAAAATGAAAGGTGAGGAAATGTAGGAAGAAGACCAATGGATGCATATTTGGTGCCAGGCACTGCGCTGGGTGCATTTTATATGTAACTGCATTTAATCCTCACGCGCCCTGGAGGGGACATCAAGATTCCTGTGTTCCAGATAAGGAACACACACGAGAGGCTGTCCTCCACGTGGGGCAGGAAGTGGAGGGTTGGGGTTTGCACACGTCTCTGAGATTCCACAGCCCATGCTCTGCTTCTTGGAAAACAGCACTGAAGGAACCACTTCCACAGTTCTCCGGCCACCCTGGTCAATTTGATAAGTTTCTAGGAGATAAGCCTGAGGCCTAAGCTTGGCGAGAACCCCGTTGTCCAGACCCTATGGCTTTCAGCAGTGCCGTGTCTGCTAAGCAGGCTCTGCTGCTGTTAGAACACAGGGGAGGCCAGCGCTTCTCAAACTCTGTTGCAGCTAATTATTCTTAGGCACTTGCAAGTTCTGTCAGCATATTACAATTATATTTCCATTTAAATAATTTTAAAAACCCACTTACTTTTCCTGGTTATAGACACCCCTTCTCTTTGTAGTGATAACTTACACGTCAAAGCCAGAACGTCACAGAATGAAGCTTTAGTTTTAGGTGGGTGTGCCTCACTCTGGAGGCTGGCACTGTGTGTTCTGGGGAGGCAGTCGGTTACAGTGCTTTTTCTTCTCGTTGCATGAATGCTCCTTGTGAGGATGCCTGCGTGCATGAATTCCTCTTGTGTGTTGAGACATCTGACTTCCAGAGGCCACAAGCCTCTCAAGGGTTCTTTCCTGACTGGATCCTAACAAGCCAAGTTTGTGCTCTGATCCTCAGGGGCTTCCCAGGCCAGGCGAGCAGCGAGAAGCCACTGGGACATCAGAGCTGCCGAGGGTCAGGGCAGAAGCACCAAGGTGGGGCAAACACCTGGCAGGTCTGACCTGGGCTCCTGGTGCAGGGTTTTCTGCCGAGGAAACCTGGCTGGGGAATGCAGTGAGAAGGGCTGTGTGTCCTGTGAGGAGAGAGCAAGTGCAACCCTCACTAAGGGAACAATGCCCGGCACACCGAGAAGCAGCTGTAAAATTTCACTCCAGACACTTATCTGGGTTTGTATAACATACATTTATCACTTTTGAAAGTTACTACTAGCTGGGTGTGGTGGCTCATGCCTGTAATCCTACCACTTTGGGAGGCTGAGGTGGGCGGATCACTTGATCCCATGAGTTCGAAACTGGCCTGGGTGACATGGCAAAACCCCATCTAAAAAAAAAAAAAAAAAAGAGTATTACTGTGTAAAACATGGACTGCAAAGATATACACCCAACCCACAGTGAGAGCTGCCTCTGGGAAGTAGGTGGTGGGTGAGAGGGACAGGCCCACAGAGGGTGCTCATCTGAAATGTGTTACTTCTTGAAACACAATTGGAAGCAAACAGGACAGACTGTCAGCAACCCTGAACTCTGGCTGGGGAGGCAAGGACATGTGCTCTGCGCCCCTCCACATCTTAGCTCCATTGTGGGGGCCTACATGCTCCCTAAGCCCAGACAGCAAGCATGAACGGTCCAGGCACCTGGCGGAATGAAATACAGAACGTGGCCATCGTATGCTGAAGTACAAATTTAATAAAGCGTCTGATCACATCTCAATCCATAAGTTAGCTACAAAAACAAAAAATCCTACAACTTTTTAGAGCCATCAAGAGCCATCAAGGTGTCAGTGAACACCAGTTACAAAAGGAGATTCAGTGTTTCAGATAGTGCAATATTTCTAGCTGCTGAAAAGAATTAAATGAAATTACAAACTACCCCTCCTTGTCAAAAATCCACATGAAGTTGATATTGGTGCTTATAAATCACTCTCTCCCAGTCCCTCACTGGCTCCAACCTTCAGGTAATAAAAATCAGGATGGGATCCATCTTCCCTGTGCAGGCTGACAGTCTAGGGTCCCCGCATGTATGCACAAACCTGCCCAGCGTGTGCGCACACGTTCAGAAGAAATCCTCAAAGGAACGGAGTGTTTGAAGAAAATGGCAAGTCCACAGAGTCAGAGGTTACTAACACACCTTAAATAATATTAATACATTCCTGTCTTTAAATTCCTTGCCATGTTTCCATCAAAGTAGAGCACGCACAGTTTTTCAGAAGCCCAGGGGCTCTGACCTGGGTGGGACACCAGGATGCAGCGGAAACTCTCTGAAGGACTGTGGAGACGAGTGGCCCCTGCTTTGCTGCCACCGTGACAGCTCTTGTTGGAAAATGTTTTGCGGCTCTGAGGAGAGCAGAGGAGGGACTGGGCCTTCCTGGCTTCAAATCTGGCATCAATCTTGGTGGTGCAGGTGCAGGAGCATGAGGTGGGAGAGGGTGGGTGGCTGTCAACACGGACCACAAACAGGGCCTCTGCCTCAGTTCCCTGGAGCTACAGTAAAGTTCTTACAACAAAGGTAAATAATGAGGGCAGAGGAACACAATGGGTTGGAAGAGAAATGAAGTTAAAAAAAAAAAACAAAAAACCCAGAGGGTGTGAGCCTTTGTCAGTGCAACGGGCTTCTGGGTTCCCTGTGCTGAGGAAGGATGGGCAGCAAGACCCAATTTTCTTGGGATTTTGCAGTCTCTGGAGTGAAGCCACCGCCCAGACGGGATGGGTACCTTAGGTTCGTGTTTGTTCCTCATTAGATAACCAGCGAGGCAAACAAGCAGGGTCAAAGGCAGCTGTCCTCCGCGGGACAAGCAGGCTATGCGTAACAGCCAGCACGTTCTGGATACTGGGCTGCTGCTAAGGGCCAATGCTTTTCTTCTCCCTAACCAGGATGCCAATGTGAATGCATAGGACGGGAACAGGTGCGGCAAGGCTCCCTGGCAGCTCAGCCCGCTGAGGACGCAGGAAGTGGGAGGGCCGTGCTGTGGAGTGCATGGCTTCAAGGCAGGAAATAGCGCCTTGGACTCACGGTGCTCCATAGCGTCCCTAGCAGGCGCCTGCGCCTCCCTGGGCAGCAGATGGGCCTGGTTGTCTGGGAAGAGGTGCTGTGGACGGCATGGAGGCAGAAACTTTGTTGGGTGCATAGAGGCTTGGCGAGGCCTTACCTGAGTAAGAGATTTCAGAAACGGAAGGAGAGGATCTCACGCGCAGTAGGCTTTGTACACTCAGACCCATGCTGCGAAAACCACTCTAGACTCTTGGAATTCCTGGGACTTGTTCATACACAGCTCACTGAGAGGGCTAAGGAAAGACAGACTCCCAGAAAGATCAAACTAGCTAAAAGAAGCCCCTCTGCCATCACCAGGAAGAATGGACCCGTGTCGGTGGAAATCTGGAGGTTTATTTTCTGCAGCCCTGTGCCTTGGGCATCACCTGGATATGCTGTGTAGTGCTGTTGTGGGCGTCTAAAGTTCTTGAGGCCACAAGGGAGTCTCATGGCTATAGAGAGGGTCTAGGGGCCAACGTCACCTGGCATGTTGGTCACATTCCCAGGGGCCACACTGCCCCTGGGAACTGAAGGTCCTTGGCAGCCCAGGAGCCCTGGAGGCAGGGCCAGGGCGGAAGCTAGGAGAGTTCGAAGCCCGTGTTCATGCTGATGGCGTAGCGCAGCTTCTCGCGGAGGACGCTCTTCTTGCTGTAGTTGGGCAGCTTGAGCAGGTTGAAGCAGGTGGAGGAGGTGGGCAGGCGGCCGCCTGGCTCCCGCTTGCGGATAGTGAAGAAGCCCCGGAGGACGCTGCCCAGGGTGTCCCCGGTGTCCTGACGGCACACATCATGGCCTTAGATTGGGAAGGGCCTAGTTTGGGAGCCCAGGCAGATGCCAAAGCTGCGGAGCCCAGGGAGGGGGTCTGGCCAGTCCCTGGATGCTGGGCAGAGTGCAGGGCACTGCCCTGGCACCACTACCCGAGGTCAAGCCCCAGACTCAGGACGACTGGCTTACACAGAAGCAAGCCCTGCTACCTGGGGCCTGCACAGGGAACTCCTGCATTAAGTAAGCTTTTGGAAATGGGGCCTTCCAGTTCACAGCTAATTATTGGTTACCCAATTGTCAAAGAGTAGAATGCTGTGAAAACTCTGTTAGGTGCCCAGACGTTTCTGAATGCACTTCCTCTCCTCACTGGTGCTGTGGCCGGTGGCAGACCATGACTTGGGCCAACTTTCCCTTAAGCAGGGAGGCCAAGGACTGTGTAGCTCCCTGTACAAGGTGGCATCAGGGGCTCAAACTGCATCATGAGAGGCAGCTTCACCCAGAGGCGGCCACTGGGTTTTTATGGGGAGTAGGACTCTCATTTGAGCACTCACAGTGGGCCAGGCTCGGGACACACAGAGCTTGGTAACCCTGAAGGCATTCCTTCTCCTTTGGCCAGTGAGGAAACGAAGCAGCGTGCCTAGACATGCACAGTCTGCTGGGGTAGGAGTGGCATTCAAGCTTGCGCCTGTCCGCCTCCTGAGCCCACTCACCTTCTCCCATGCTGCCTCAGATCAGGAGCCCTGGTGAGGCCAGACGCCACTAAAAAAACAGCATGTACCCACCCCCACTCCAGGTACTCTTCCCTGAGGAAGGAAAGAGAAAGGGGCTGCCGAGAGAGGGCCGAGTCCGTGGGTAGTCTCTCTGGGGCTGGCTGGTTCCCCTGCCGTGAGAACTGTGGGGCCCTCCTCACTTGGCTCTGAGGGGTCCAGCTGCCTGCCTTGCTGAGATGTGGACTAGGTAAGGGCCCCACACAGTGGGATCAGCAGACAACCACCAAGAGGGAAGTCAAGGAACATTGCCCAAGGCCAGCTCTTCCCCACCCACCCCGTGGGGGGTACCTGATCGTCTGACACCTCCACACAGCGGATGGAGAAGGGAGGCTTGAGGTAGGCGAATCCCAGGAGTGGGGGCCTGGAGCAGCTGGTCACAAACTGCAACACAAAGCAGGGTCAGCGGGGACGGGGCAGGTTCCTGCTCTTCCAGGACAGGCCCTTGCAGCTGTGCAGCACGCATTTGCTCTGTCTGTTACCGTGCTGTAACTGCTGTCTAGCCAGCCGTATGGGGTGGCGGGGTGGATCTGGCCCCAAAACTGGCACACGCCGTACATCTCTCTCAAGGGTGCTGCTCTCGGGGACTAAGACACATGAAACCCATACCCAACAGATGCGACTGGCCACTTGTGAGAGCACGTGTGACTGCAGAGTAGGAAGAGCACAAATGCCCAGCCAGGGCACTGGTGAGGTGTCCCCAGGAGGCAGGTCTCCTGTGGGATTGTTAGAGGAACAGAGAAGCGGCTGACACCCTCCCACAGACAGATTATGTGACGAGACGGTGAGGGTGAGGTGGAGGCTGGTGGCACCCGCTGCGCGTGGCGTGAACAGAAGAAGCCAGGGAGACCCCCACTCGCTGGCCTTGCACTTGGCATCCTGTCGGCCCCTTAGTCATGCAGAGGAGACTGCACAGGTGCAGTCACCTGAGCCCTAGGCCTGCTGAGTTTCAGAGTGTTCTATGTGCTGGGGCCCAGGGGACCCTTTGCAAGAGACTAATAACCTCGCAGCACACTGACAAAAATGAGGCCCCAGAGCCAGCGAGGCTGCAGAGCAGGCCGAGGTGCTGGGAGCCCAAGTGGGGCCTGTGGGCAGCCAGCTACACTTCCCTGCTACCCCCTGAGAACTCCCAGCATTCTGCAAGTGGCAGCCCCTGCGTTATTCCCCTAAATGTGCTAGTTCATGCTTGGAGAGAGGCATCTGACCAGCCTGGAAATCTGTAAGTGATACACTTGCACAGAAGTGTCCCAAGAAACCATTCACTTTAACTCAACCATAGCCAAGAATGTTCTCCCTTCTCTAGGGGATACAGGGGCTTGTCACTTACATCATCAAGCTGTCCTCCAAAACTCAGGGGCAAGTTGAGGGTTTGGGTCTTGTTATAAATGGTTGTGAGATTCCTGAGACCATTCAAAGACAGTTTATGTGTGTCAGGCATCAAAAGAAGTTTTAAAAAGAGTATTAACAAGATCTATTCCTATTCTAATATGTGTTATTTATAAAAAACCATAGCAGCATCAATGTAGGAAGCATTTTTGTGTTTCCACACTGTGCCGAGCACTCCCTGAATGCAACCTCATCCAATCACTCTACGGATGCTGTGTGTCGGGGCTGTGGTTAGTCCTGTTGTAAGAATGAGGGGACAGACACAGAAGTATCTGTACATCCCAGTTTAGGCCGGCTCAGGTCTGTCCGCTACAGATTCAGGTGGGTCAAAGGAGGGAGGGAAGCTTCCCCGCTCCTGGGAGAGGGGAGGAACGGGGGACACAGGAAACCCCTGGATGATCTGCTTGCTTTACATTTAACAGAAGCGTGGCCGTGGTCACATCCACCCCTGGGCAAGGGTTACATTTATTCTGCTTGGCTCTGGAGCCTGTCTGCAGCTGCACAAACAGGCAGGCACATGGTAAGGAACTGTAGGTTTGGTGACAGGTTATCCGAAGACACACACACACCTGTTTTGTGGGGCGGCACCTGCACAGTGAGGAGACACTGGGTTCCTCTCTGTAGGAGGGGCCAGGGTGAGCCGTTTTATAGCTCGGCAGAAACTGCTTGGCCCATGAGGCCCTTCTGGGAAAACGGAACTGATTCTCCCAGGATCGACTTCTGGAATTCAGTCTGCCTGCCTGCCCCAAATCCCTGGGGACCTGTGGGGACGTGGGGCATCTGTGTTATCTGCTGGACTGAATGAGGGCCTCTTCAACAGGAATAAACTCTCCTTAGACTGACCACCCAGGAGAGAGGAAACCAGCTGTCATTTTAATTGCCAGTGACACTGTCCAGGTTGCCTCAACAGATGAGGCCACATGAGATTGTTCAAGCCCAAACCTCCAAAAGAAAACATTTCAAGGCACTAAATTTACCCCCAGAACATGGCAAGATGTTCACTGATATTCTGTCAAGGAGGAAGGCTGGTGGGGAAATGACAGGATCCTGTCTTTAGAGAAATATACGCATATATAACACATACACAGAGAAGTGTGTGTGCCATCCAGCATCCTAGAAAATACTTACATGCTGCCGATGTAACAAAAAACAATGCAGTGGCATTAGGGGAATATTTTGAACATTTACAACTTTTACAGACACCATAACAGGGGAACCAGTTAACATCAGCCACTTTATTTGCAAAAATACATCTTGATATCAACCTAAGCAATTATGTGTGTTTCATTGGGACACTGTGGGTGTATATGTGTGTCTTACGCTATTGAGAAAATGGGTATAGAGAGATAGTCTCCGGTGAGTAGGAGTGTAGAGAGTTGACAATTCTATACTAGAGGAACAGCAATTGTTTAAAATTTTGCTTATCTGTATTTTCCTAAGGTAAGGTTCCAAGCAGAGGGTCATTTACTTCTATAATGAAAGGAAATAAACAAAAAAGATGTTATCAAGGCCAGCATAGGCAAAGGGGAGGACAGAGTGCTGAGCGCAACAGGTATGCCCACCTGTGCAGGGGGCCTGAGGCTCGGCCGTGCCCCTCAAGCCCCTCTCTGGTTACTGCTTGGCTTACCAGGAGGCCTGCCTGTGGGACAGGATGTGCTAACCATCTGAGGTCCTCCTGATAATTTCATTTTCTCCAATGTAAATTATTACATCAACTGGCCTGGCCTTCCAGGTTTATGAGAATACATGCATGCATGCACAGGCAATAAATAAAATACCTTCAGAAACATAGCTCTCTCATCCGGCGTGAAGTCAGAGGCCAGAATATCCCAGAGCCAGATGATGACTCTGTGACTTCCGTGGAAACCACCGTAGTAGACTGTGTGCTTCCTGAAACCAATACAGACCTGGGCTCAGCAACGTGCTAGGGTGGGCACTTACGGACAGGCAGGCAGGTCATGTAGACAGCTGGCACGGCCCACTCTGGCAGGCGTGGGGAACACTACTAACTTCTCTTAAAGCCAGAAGTTCATGCCTCAATAACTCCATCTCCCTGGGAAGCTAAAAGGGTGGGGAATTTGAGAGCTGGCCCTGCTGTTCCTAAGCAGAGGCCAACCCCAGATCCTCTGACCCTGTCTCCAAGAGCTTCAGAGAATCCCCAGTCCTCAGGCCTGCTTCCACTTAATCTCTAGGTAAACAAAGGGTCAAGCTTTTAATCCAAAACAGTTCAGCCAGTCCAGGGAGGAGGAGTAGATCTGGAGACAGGCTCCTGAAATAGCCTTCTAAAAGGAACACAGTGAGGGAGCAGCTGGCTTTCTGGGAGGCCTAGGAATTTCACCCTCCCCCCACCCGCCTCTTACTTTAAATCTTCCAGATCAATCTCAGCATTGTCGCCAGAGATGAGACGCTGCAGTTCAGGAGCTGAGAACATTCGGATCCACTCGGGTTTGATAATGGAACGGAATCCGCTAATGAGGGCGGCTGTCTGGTTTTTTATTTGAGTGTGCATTCGAAAATGTGCCATCAGATGGATGTAGCTAATTCTGTTGCCAACAAGGAAGAGAAAACAATGACAATTAACAGGACAGGGCAGGCTGTCACCAATGGGCTGAAAGATGAGTCTAGTCTTTTCTGAACCATTTTACAAAAAACACAAATAGTACCAGAGTGTTTCATCAGAACAATGACAATGGCGACAATGATGACAGCACTCATGAACTGCGCACCATGTGCCACTGTGAACGCATCAAGCCTTCGAGGGCACTGCATCATTCACTCTGCCCCAAAACCCACAGGTCACACCTCAAGTCCCCACTGTGTCGGGAATCACAAGGAGACATTCCCCAGGTAAGAAGAGGGCCCTTCTTAGAACAAAGGGTGCTTCTGGTACTTTCATTTAATCTCATTCTTCTGGACATAAATCAAGTAAGATACCATTCAGTCCTCTAATAAGTTTTAAAATAAAAAATTGTTTCATGTCAAAACTTTAATCAAAACCTTGCTAATCTGGACCAACAGTCTAATGCTACAGCAAGGCGAACCTGCAGATGCTTTAAACACACAGGGCCAGGAGTAGACTCAACTGGGAAGTCAGAGCAACTTACAATGGTTCCAAGCAGAGGGTCTCTGGGTCTGCTTTGGTGAACACAGTGCCCTCAACTACAACTGCATAGCGCACAGAATCCTCTGAACAGGTTACATACATTCCAACAGGCTTGCTAGCATTGTTAATTTCTTTTTTCTTTTTATTTATTTTTTGAGACGGAGTCTCATTGCGTCACCCAAGCTGAAGTGCAGTGGTGCCATCTCAGCTCACTGAAACCTCCGCCTCCCGGGTTCAAGCAATTCTCCTGCCTCAGCCTCCCAAGTAGCTGGGACTACAGGCACCCACCACCACACCTAGTTAATTTTTTGTATTTCTAGTAGAGATGGGATTCACCATGTTGGACCTGGTCTCGAACCAGACTGGTCTCGAACTCCTGACCTTAGGTGATCTGCCCGCCTCAGCTTCCCAAAGTGCTGGGATTACAGGCATGAGCCAACATGCCTGGCTTTTTCTTTTTTTTTGAGATGGAGTTTCATTCTTGTCGCTCAGGCTGGAGTGCAATGGCACGATCTCGGCTCACTGCAACCTCTGCCTCCTGGGTTCAAGTGATTTTCCTGCCTCAGTCTCCTGAGCTGACATTAGAGTGACCGCCACCATGCTCAGCTGAGTTTTGTATTTTTAGTGGAGACAGAGTTTCACCACGTTGGCCAGGCTGGTCTCCAACTCCTGACCTCAGGTGTTCCACCTGCCTTGGACTCCCAAAGTGCTGGGATTACAGGTGTGAGCCACTGTACCCAGCCTTGCATCACTGATTTCTTAGCAAAGAACTTGAGCCCCGCCCAGGTACGACTCTCACCAATTCCAAATTAGTACAGTTCAAATAAATGTTTTACAATGCTAAAGCTTTAGTGATCTTGAAAATATTCCTATTAAAAAAAATTTTCCAGCAGCAAACCTGTACATTAATACATTCAAATATGATTTTCCTATCACTGCTCCTCCTTCCAGGTATTTTGTGAAGCAGTCGACGAGTACTGCTCCACTTTACTCAGAAAGGGGGAGGAGAAGAAAGGGGGTGAGAAGGAAGGAAGCAGAGAAGGAGGTAGGAGAGAAGAGAGGATGGGAAACATCCAACACTTATAAAGTGCAAGATCAAGTATCACCCCTAAAGAGGGAGAAACTGCCACTGCCAGGCCTTTTGAGTTAGTATGCAGAACTGAGTATCCTTGCCCTGCCCTGAGGCTTTATGCTATAAATCTGTGAAACAAGTTTCCACACAGGAGGTTTCCCGGCAGGACAGGACTCTTCCCTCCAGCACAGCCTGCCCCCACCTACCTCCTCTGGGAGCTCTACCGAGCAGCCAGTGTCTGTGTGGGAAGAGTAAGTGACTGCCTACCGTCACCCTCAAGCTGCAACACCTGGCAACGCGTGGCCTCTCCAGGGGGTGGCAGGATCCGTGTGACACGTCACCCATCTGAGGATGGTAACCATCACTGCTGTCATTTAAGCCCTCCTCTGAGCCTGACACCCAGGAAGGTATTTTATATACATTGCCCTACGAGCACCCCCCCTAAAGGAATGGCTACGGGTTACACGGCAGGCAGGGGCAGGACTCACCCTTGCTCTCTCTGGCCTTGGCTGGGCTCTCTCTACCCTCCCAACCTGCACTTTGTTCCTTTGAAGTTTTCAAACTAATGCCCTGTGGTCAAGGAGCAAGGTCGGTGTATTTCAATCATTATGAAAACAGGGTCTGTTCTCCTGACGCTTCTGACAGTCTAAATACAAAACTCCCAAGTTTGCAGACTGACCGAACCACCTGATCTGAGAGGAACACGACGCTTGGGAACACTGGACTGTGACGTGCATCTGATTCAAATGACTCACCAGGTGGGACTGAGCCCTCACTTGTCACTGAAGAGACTGATGCTCCAATTAACAGTTCAAAAGCTCACCTGAGCCTGGCAGCGGGAGACTGATAAATTGACAAAGGGGCCAAAGTGTGCTTCTCATGCCAGGCTCTGCTGTTTAAATTAGGTGACAATAGCGCCGGGTGGAGACCGTGCACTGAGAGTTTTTGCTTCTAGGGACCAAAAGGGATGACATTTATGATGGATTCTGCAGAGCCCTTTATCTGTGACGATAGTTGCTGGGCCTCAGAGTCTCTCCAATTCTCATGTCTAAGGACCTCCGTCTGCGGCATTTGAATTCACCACTGTCTTCTCGAGAACACTGTTTTATACAACTGCCACGTGCTATCATCCAAAACGATCTGCCCCTCCTCGCCAAGGAGTCTTTCCACCTCTGTGCTCTCTGGGTTCCGGACAGCGTGCTGAATGGCTCAGAATCCATCTGTCTGCATCTAGGGCTGTTATTAAACTCCTAAGAACACTGTGGCCTGGGTGCCTCTGACCTTAGAAGTGCTACTGCAAAAAATAAATGGTCAATTCTTATTTTGCAAATCAATATATGTATTTTTTTGAGACAGAGTCTCACTCTGTCGCCCAGGCTGGAGTGCACTAGTGCGATCGTGGCTCACCGCAATCTCCACCTCCCGAGTTCAAGCAATTCTCCTGCCTCAACCTCCTGAGTTGCTGGGATTACAGGCACGCGCCACCACACCCAGATAATTTCTCTATTTTTAGTAGAGACAGGGTTTCAACCATGTTGATCAGGCTGGTCTCGAACTCTTGACCTCGTAATCTGCCCGCATCAGCCTCCCAAAGTGCTGGGATTATAGGCGTGAGCCACTGCACCCAGCTGCAAACTGAATTTAATATAATTCTGGCCTATGAACTGTAACCGGTAAATTCCATTATGATATTTATGGCCTCTTTCTACTTCAATCTATCTTAATAAATTCTCAACATAAGCCCAGAGAGCCAGAATGAAATCTTTTCAAGTGGTGACCTTAAAAATCTAATTGCTATACTCACTTATTTTCATTTGTAACAGGAATGGTCTTCCCTCCAGGAATCAGTTCATGGCAAACAAGCTGGGGGAGAAGATGGGAGTAATTACTAGGGAGGACTCTAATGGGGAAATAAAGCTTCCCAGAGATGAGAGGGCCCGGTGCAAACATCCATGATAATGATGGAATTAAGATGGCACATGCTTGGGAACCATCCTTTATCATAAAAAGTCAAGGCTGAAATATCAACAAGCAGACCCTGCATGATCGATAAAGGTTTTTTTTCTCACCCAATCCTTGTTCAAACATTTGTATTAAGACTTCGGGATGTCATGGAGGGGAATGTGTTGGCATTTCGGAGCAGAGCAGGATGGTTAAACAAACACTGGTACATCCATACCCTGGAATACTGTGCAGGTACTAAGCAATATGATGAAAATGTGCATTTACTAAAAAGGTGGAAAAAGGCCACTGATGTAACAACATGCACAGAACGGCATCATTTCTGGAACGGGAAAGACTCTGGAAAGAGTCTCAAAGGACACAGGTAACACACTACCACGGGCAGGCTGTGGGCACTGGCACTACAGGCAGCTTGCATTTTCATCTTTTGCTCATATTAGAGCTAAATTTTTTTGTTAGAAGTTTCATTATCTTTAACGTTGGGAGAGAAAATTATGTTAGGAGGAAGCCTCAACATCTAATTACCGATTTATTTTAAACTCTAAAATCAACTGCTTCTTTCAACTTCAGGAATACTTCCTGTGCATCACCTAAAAATCAAAGGACATATCATTTGAAGCCAATTTTAATAGCAATTCTGTGAAGATTCTAGAACCCTACAGATCCAGAAAGGAACAAGTGATCCCAGTCCCACTGCCGTCAGCATCTCGGGTGGCACTATGAGCTTTAAAGCTGAAAGGGCCCTTAAGAATCAGCCAGCCTGAGGTTTCCTGATTCCAGGAACACCCCGCCCGTGAACTGTTCTGTAGAGAACGATCCTGTGAGACAGCACTCTTTCCTTCCTTCAAAGAAGAGTTCTGGGTCTGAGGAGTTAGCAAAGCTTGAGGTTAACTCAGCTCCACTTTGGTTTCCTCCTCACAGGCTGCTCTGAGCCTTCACATGCCACATGTCAGCCTCCCCAGGGGCCTTTCAGGAGGACAGGCCACGCAGGGCTCCCAGCAGTGCTTACGGACTGGGCCCATCCAGGACTTCCATCTGGCAAATGGATATGGAAAGCGTGGCTCAGGGAGACTGGGGGTTCTCTCTGAGGTGCCCAAGCACGAGTCTAAGAAGTCGGCTCTGCGTTAAGCTCATGGTGCCGTTTCTGCCGAGCGGCCCTTGGACATGCACTCCCAGAGCCTCATGCAGGCACCTCCACCAGGACACAATCAGAGGGGGTGGAGGCCGCTACAGAGAAAAGCCAGAAGGAAACGTGGGAGGAGACGTGCTGCGGCCCCGAGTCCAGGGTCTCTGCTCCCTGCTCTGCTCTGCATGCCGAGCCATGAACATGCACAGGCTTCTGCTTGAGGCACTTCTCGGGTGGCACCTTCCCCATCTCTAAGACATAATCCTCCATTTGTAACAGCTAATCCTCACCATGGTAACGAAAAGCCATGTTACAAATGGGGAATTACCCTAAAATGCGATATAAGAAAGCAGGGTCTCCTCGGGAAGCTTCAAAGGCCAGGTCAACTGGAAGGAAAGGAGGGGGCCCTCTCTCCCAGCAAGATGGGAGGAGGATGGGCGAGGGGTGGGGAGGACGAGGGACCAGACAGAGCCTCAGCTTGGGGCTCTTTCTGAAGAAAACACAAACAAAACGGCAGGTCTCAGGAACCCATGGGGGCAGTGGAAAAGGAACTCAGCCAGGGGGCGGACCTACCTGACCCATGACGTCCTCGTCATACGACAGTGTGAGGCCCAGGTCAGCGATGTCCCCGTCATAGCGCTAACGTGACAGAGAAGGGGAAAGTGTTGGGGCCGTGGAACACTATGTGCTTAGAGGTTTAACCCTCCCCTGAGGTGCTACTTTGGTGCTGTGAACACCCATGGCTGCTGAACAGCTTGACGCAAAGAAGGTCATTGGTGACTTTGAGGCGGGAGGTTGTGAGGATCAGCCCTGAGTGGGACTGCCCACAGGGGGACGTGGGGGGCCTGCAGCAGCTACAGTGACAGCAAAAAGAGACAGGCCATCTCCTTCTGGGACTTTACAAAGCTGTGAGTTCACACCAGTGCTTGGCTTAGCTCACCCACCATTCCACACTCACCTTGATGGAGGTGAGGTTTTTATAGAACTCGGAGTCCAGAGAAGGCAGTTCATCCACCGAGCTATAGAAGACGCTGTGGTGGTGCCCGAGCAGCTGGCTCAGGAAGAAGGATGCGAATGGCACGTCCACCACAATTCCCTGGGAGAGCAGAGAAGCAGAGCTGTCGGTCGGCCAGGATTCTGATGCAGTGTTTGGATCGGGGTAGCTCAGGGTGCAGACATGGCCTGAGGGTGCCATCGGCATTTCCAGGCCCCTCCTAAGT
Source organism: Macaca thibetana thibetana (assembly GCF_024542745.1). Classification (NCBI taxonomy): domain Eukaryota; kingdom Metazoa; phylum Chordata; class Mammalia; order Primates; family Cercopithecidae; genus Macaca; species Macaca thibetana. The sequence goes on along the minus strand of NC_065588.1, from coordinate 105,671,014 downwards.
TTCCAATCTGGAGAGCAGTATCTCCCCATCCTCTATCAAATACAACTGAGTGCCTCCTGGGGACATTACAGCACGAGTGGTCAGGACACAGGGTTTGGAGCTACAGTGCTCAGAGATTAAATCCTAGCTGGGCTGCTGCCAGGCCAGGGCCCTCAGCTGTCTCACCTGTCCGTGGGGAGCAGCACCAGCCTCTCAGGTAAGAGGATGGAGCGGGCACAGTATCAGGCCCCCAAGCTCTCAGGGCAGCCATGGCATGGGCAGGGGCCCGAGGAGCACAGAGGAGAAGCTCTCCCCCAAAGGCAGGGTTAGGGAGCTTCCGGGAGGAAAAGCCAGCTAAGCGAGGCATAAAGTAGCCAGCCAGGCACTGGTACAAGGCCCCAGGAGTGCTCCAGAGATGGAGGGCACGTAAGCAATGGAAGCTACGTCCAAAGAGGACGTAAGGTCAGGTCAGGCAGGGCCCATAAGCCTCACTGCAGGTTGGATTCTGTCCAGAGGGCTCTGAGCAGAGACGGGACAGAGCTACACTTTTATGTGGGGAATGGGCTGGCGAGAGGAAGACAGGAGGCAGAGACACAGCCAGACGGCTGTGGCATGCTGCCAGGGGAAAACGCTGACAGACTGTGCCAGGGTAGCGGCAGGAGGGTGGTGAGAGACATGTGGACTGGAGAGGCTGAGAGGGGACAGTCACTCGGACTTGACGACGCCTGTCCGAGGACCGTAAGGGTAAATGAGTTAATCCATGCCACTCCTCACGGAGGGCCTAGCAGGTCCCATCTTCTCTCGTCAGTGCAATTACTGTCGGAGGTGAGGGAGGGAAAGGACACAGAGGCGAGGCCTGGGAAATGAGATGACATTCAGAAAAGCCAGGAGGCCATGCTTTCCAGGTGGCTCAGGCTCTTCTGAGTGTCATCACAGCAACGTGTTTAAAGGAAAACACATGCCATGTGCTCGGGTGAGTCCTAATGGGATTTTTAACTTTCTCAGTGGCAATCAACTGAGAAATTGTCTCCATTATGCAGATGAGGAAACAGAGGCACAGAGAATGGGTCCAGGACCCAAATCACTGGAGGGCACAAGGAAGACTGGACGGTGTTTGGGCAGGGGCTCAGATGGGCCACCTGATTCCATCATGGCCGGGGACTGAGGCCCGTGCACACAGGCTGTCTGCAGACAGAGAGAGAACAATGGATTGTTCGAGAGTGAAAGGAGTTTGGCCCTGAGACCTCCCTCTCAGCTTGGCCCAGCTGCTGGCTCTTTCTGTTTGGAAAGCATCTGGCTTCTCCAGGTTTCTGGGGTATGCGAAGAGTGCTGCCCAGGTGGCTCGCTTCCTCCGTACTTGGGCCAGAAGCTCAGCAGAGCCTGAGACCCAGGAAAGGTCCCTGCAGCTCTGGAGCCCGCTGCAAAGGCCACACAGACTAGCTGAGCTTGTGCTGCAGCTTTCCTTCGTCCTGGGAAGCAGGACTCTTCCCAGGAACAGGCGGTGACTTCCCACTCAGGGTGGTCCCACCACGGCTTTCAATGGACAGGGAGCAGGAGCTGTGTGGGCCACGACGTCGCCCTGACCCCAAGAGGCCACAGAGTGGAAACCCAGACTCACTTCCTCTTAGTAAGGTGAGGACGACTGCTCCAATCCACCTGGGGTGAGCAGCAGCTGGGCACCGTGGGAGGCCCTCCTCACTTACCATCAACGGCAACCCAGGAACGTGGTTTTTCTTATCTCCACTTTACTGATGAGAGAACGGGGCTTAAAAACTAAAGGAACTCGAAGGCACATGGTCACACGGCTGACTAGGAACAGCTGGTCCTGACCTGTTGCCATGGCTGGGAAGCACTCACTCAAACAGCACAAGATTTTTTTTTTTTTTTTTTTTGAGACGGAGTCTCGCTCTGTCGCCCAGGCTGGAGTGCAGTGGCCGGATCTCAGCTCACTGCAAGCTCTGCCTCCCGGGTTTATGCCATTCTCCTGCCTCAGCCTCCCGAGTAGCTGGGACTACAAGCGCCTGACACCTCGCCCGGCTAGTTTTTTGTATTTTTTAGTAGAGACGGGGTTTCACCGTGTTAGCCAGGATGGTCTCGATCTCCTGACCTCGTGATCCGCCCGTCTCGGCCTCCCAAAGTGCTGGGATTACAGGCTTGAGCCACTGTGCCCAGTCAGCACAAGATTTTAAAACTATCAAACTCCACAAAATGCTGCCCTCCTACAATGGGGACCCAGCCTCCGTGTGGCCATCTGGCTCTGCACACCACTCCTCACGCCTCAGGAAAGAAGAGGGCTGGCTTAGGACTTGGGCCGGCCTGGGTTCAAATTCCGCCTCTATCTTGGCTTGGGTTCAAATTCCGCCTCTACTACTTAACTAGCAATGAGACTCTGGATAGGTGACTCCTCAAAGCTTCAGGTCTCCCATCTTTAAATAGCCAGGACAGCAGCAGCCCTGTCACAGGGCTGTCGATGGGATGAGATGAGATGGCACAGGCAAAGTGCCCACCACTGGTGTACAACAAACCTTGGTTCCTGCCCCTGTCCTCGCTTGTACCCTAGTGACAGTTTACATGGCCAAGCCCGATCACATATGTGTATATGAAGAAGCCCATGATACCACTAACATTTTATTTTACATTTCTCTGTTTCTTAACGTTCCTACCTCATACACAGCCTTCCCCAGCATCTTCCCCACAAACTCGAAGAGCTGCAGGTAATTCTCGTGGATGTAGGATGTGGGTGAGGGGTACAGCCTCTCATCCCCACTGGTTGTCTGCAAGGCAAAAAGACAGGGAGAGGCAGAGGTCAAGTGCCTTGCAAGGAGCAAGTTCAGCTCTTCACATCTTGAATCTGGCTGCTGTCAACCCTGTTGTCCCTCCCCTTAAATACCTTGAACAGATTGAGTGCCGGGTCAAACACTCTCTTGATGATCTCTTCTAAGAACTCCTTAAAAACACCGTCTTGATCAATCCCTGCTTCGTCCACCCCGAGGTCATTGACAAACTTCACACGGATGACTCCCTTCATGGCGTGCTGCGAGAGCTGCCGAAGCTGCTCATAGCCATCCTGCCAAGAGCAGAATTACAGCCCAATAGGAAGCCCAGAGACTTCTGCACAATTCGGGGTTCCCTCTCCTCTGTGCGAAGCTCTCCCAGCATCATTACCAAATGTGCAAATTATGACACGTGGGTGCATGACAGGAGCCATTCTCACCTGGTTTTGAATGAGTGCTGATTAAAAGGAGAGATTCATTTGGGGATGTGATGGTATTGCTCCCTGGCAAGGGGAGACTGACCTCAAGGGGACAGAGAAGTGAGATGGGGAAATTAGACAAAATGAGTCATGACAAGCTCCTGGCCATCAGACAAAGGATGAAAGAAACCGGGACAAGATGCATTTCTCTCTTTCTCAATGCTAAGAGTACCTTTAGCTCATGGTTAAAAAAAAAAAAAAAAAAAAAGTAAAAAGAAAAAAAATCAAACCTACAGAACACTATAAAATGAAAAGAATTACCCATCAACCCTCATCTCCTGCTGCCTTCCCAATCATGAAGAGCCTGCAAGTCATGCTGAGGAATTTAGGGGGCATAATGAGGGTGATGGGAGCCACAGAACGTTTTAGGCAAAGAGTAACAGGGCTGACTTTCTGTCAGATCTTTCTATTGGCAGCAGAGCAGGTGGATGGCAGGGACCAAGGCAGGGAGCAGAGACCAAGACGTGGGGGTGGTGCTGGGCCTGGACTTCTGGCTGGTGGTCAGCTCTCTTAGGACACAGCCATTCAGCACATCTTCTCTATCCAGACCTCAACATGCACAGCCCCAGAACCACCACTTCAGAGTTCTCCTACTAAATCATCTGTTTAGTTTGTCTCTTGATTCTAATCTGTTGAGGCCTTCCTGGTTTCTGGTTCCATCATGTAATGCATTCCTAGTACTTGGGGTGCTGAGGTTTTATTTCAGAGCAGTGACTACAAAAACAGTGCTGAATAGCACAGGGCCCAGGGAAGAGTCTGTTGGCCCCACTTGAGAGGCCCCATCACCAGGTGAAACTGACATCTTCAGATGCTGTGACGGAACAAGTGACCAATCAACCCTGCTGTCCTGTGAAGGCCACGCCACACTTCTCCCTTTCAGCTACAACTGGAACCCTGTCACATGTTGTGCAGAGGTCAGACAGACCATCTCCATAGCATCCACTCAGCTGCTGTCTGGTCCTCTCATCACAAAGCAAACGAGCAGTACGCCAGTACGGCAAGACCTGTTTTGGGGAACCCTTGCTGCCTTCCTGCCACGCTCACTCAGTGATCCCCAAAGGACTATCCTGTGGTGCCCCTGAGTCTTATTCAGGGGTCAGGCTCCACAAAGTTAGTGGGCAAGGGATAAATTACCTCTCAAGACCCCTAAGTCACCTGTGGGAACAGGAACACAGTTTTGTGGAGGCAAACCTGAGAAGGACTTTTTATGTACATAAAGTTTGAGAATCATTAAGTTAGATGACAAAAGGGAGAAACAGGAAGTCACTAGGCAGCTGTAACAGCATTTAAGCCATTCTGCCTAAATTTAAGATAATTATCTTGGGCCAGGCACATCACGAGGTCAGGAGATCGAGAACATCCTGGCTAACACGGTGAAACCCCGTCTCTACTAAAAAATACAAAAAAACTAGCCAGGCGAGGTGGCGGGCGCCTGTAGTCCCAGCTACTCGGGAGGCTGAGGCAGGAGGATGGTGTAAACCCGGGAGGCAGAGCTTGCAGTGAGCAGAGATCCGGCCACTGCATTCCAATCTCGGCGACAAAGCGAGACTCCGTCTCAAAAAAAAAAAAAAAAAAAAAAAAAAGATAATTATCTTGGAACCGAGATGAGGACGGATGGAGAATTCCAACAAGTTCCTGTCTGCCTGCAGGAGTTCCTCCATCCTGCTTTAAAATTATGCCTCCCCAGCCTTCACACGGATTAGCAGATGCATTTGTGGTTATGTGTTTGAAATGGGATGGTACGTGTGAATGCACGTGGCACATGGCCTAGCTCAAGGAGCATTTACTGGATTCCAATCTCAGTCTTGCTTGACCAGCTCCACATCAGCCTCTTTGTTAAAAAGTTTAGAGGGGACCACCTCTTGTGATACGTTTCCTGCCTTCTGGGAACTGGCGTGGATGTGCGAGGATTATATCCATGCCTCTTGGGAGGTGAATGTGAGTCAGCTTTCCTCTTCTTCACTGCATCTCAACGTGCAGACACAGGGAATACCGAGCTAGAAAAGGGATGCCTGGCTTCCAGGCCCAGCTCTGTCACTGATATCCAAGTGACCTTGACTGTTTGAAGTTCTCTGGCCTCAGTTCTGCCTTTGACAGAGACAGGGGAAAGGACTGGATAAGAGTATGTTTGAGGATCCTTCTGGTTCTGAATGCTACAGTTCCAGTCCAAACTCACCCTCTGGGAAGGAGAGCCTTCCTACAGGACTTTAATATCTGGAAGCCTAACACGGAAGCACAGCCCTCAATACTAACCATAAAAAAAGAAAACGAAGCCCAGGAGAGCATGAGTCTGAGATCAGCTTACTGCCGCCCCCTTGTGTCCAAATCCAGCAAAGGCCCCTGGGCTCTCATATTCTAATAACCAAGCCACCAGATTACGAGAACTGGGATAACAATGAACAACCCTCTTCCCTTCTCCAATGGAAAGTAAAGAGGAAAAGGAACTTTGCCTAAAGCCTGACAGACATCTCTTTTGCCATCCCTGAGGGATGTGTTTTAAAAAGTAGGGCCAGAGTAATTGGGATGTCAAGTGAATTTAAAATAAGCAACGACATTTGTGAAGGGAGTCGGGGGATTCTGCCACTCTCAGGAGATACTGCAATGTACACTACCCCAGACTCTTCCCGTGGGTGGGTGCTGGCCACATCTGGGTGGGCATGATGGGTGGTGGGGCTACGGATTCCTAAAGACAGGGGAGGTGCATCTGGGTCTGCTGAGGAAAGTGCTGGAAAAGGAGTTTCTACCACACAATTGGGCTTTTTCTGAGTCAAAAGCAGAGATTGCAAATGGGTGGCCCACAGGTTGAATTTGGCAGAAAGACAGGTGTTATCTGACTTTCTAGGTACTTTACAGAGTTCAATTAGTTCACAACATGGAAGATCTGAATTTTGGCCTTCTCTTAAAAACTCAGAGCATTATGGAGCCCACCTCGCCACATGGCGGGTCTGGAGGAGCTGAGTGGCGGTGGCCTCTTCTGGGGAGGCATGTGCTTCCCACTGCTCCCCAACACTAAGGCTGGGTGTCAGTTGCCATTTATCAACTCACTCATGGGGGCTGTTTTTCTCAAGTAGAGGTACACAGACCAAGGGGGCTGTTTCAAGAAGAACAGGAGGGTAAAGCAGAAGTGGAGATTATTTCTACATGTCTAGCATGCAAACAGAACGCTCCTGCAATGAGACCCACTCAGCCAGCTTTACTCCTTCACGTGGCCTGCAGGGCCCAGTGGGCACTTCAATTCCTTATGCCTACCTTTAAGAATGTCAGAAACATCCACTGTTCAGCACATGCTGCCTTTCTAGCAGCTCTTGGCATTGATCACCAGTGGCTGGTGGCACTCAAACAAGCTCTCCAGTAAGGAGTGACACAAGCAAGGTGCGATGCACCGCAGGAGAAAATGAAGACACGTCAGGAGGAAGAGCTGCTGCCGGGAGCCATCTGCCGGTTGGGGTGGCTATCTGGCCACATGCTGTCAGGGGAATCCTGTGACTGTCCTATACTGCAGGATAGGCTCATGAGGAACTGCGGCTGGAGTGTGATAAAAAGGTCTAAAGTGCAAACACGGCAAATAAATCAAGCCAAGCCTCTCCAGGGAATGGGGACTGTGGCTCAGTCACCAGTTCTATTGCTGGCAGGATGAGCGTGTATGGGGAGGCTGTGCACTATACAAGCCTGAGGGAGGCTGTGGCATGGACAATACAAACACCGTAGGTAGTTAAGTTTATGACAACCATGTTCCAGCAGATTGGAGTCAGGGTCTTGTGCCAACAAAACCAATGTATTATGACAATTTTCTGACACATGAGGACCGGGTACCTATCTCTAATTTCCATGGAGTCACCCTACAGTGACAGCCTCAGTCAATGGGTTTAGCTCAGGTGGGTCACTTCAGTGGTATCTTCTAAGTTTCTGTCTACAAAGAACTTCCAGCTCTGTGATAAATGTATTTCTCTACATAACTCAGTAAATGTAACACCTCCACTCCACTTCTACTACAATCACAGTTGAGAGTCTGGGCAAAGTGCCTGCTGGGACAAATGGATTTTGCACAGACCTGAGAGTGTTAGTGCAGCCGCTGGGGCTGGCAGCTCTGGTCCTCATTTCAAAGGGACAGGAAGAGGTGGAAGTTCTAGCCCAGTGACTCTCATGGGGTAAAGGAAGACACTGCTGGGTCTCCGGCATTGAGGACATGTTTAATCAAGCAGCTGTTCAGAGCAGTCAACAGGACAAATGACCCCTTCCTGCTCCCAGAGCCTTGATTTCAGATCAAGGAGTAACAGGAACAGTTAAAAAGCCAGAAATCGTCCACTAAAGAGCTTCCATGTTGCAGGGCCCACTTCCTTGTGGTAGGATTCCATAGGCTTCACACTCACCTCCAGCATCCTGGACCGACGGATGGTGATGTGAGTGACATGCGGGGAGGCAGAGCTGGTTTCCACCAGCCCCAGTTTCTCCTTCTCCTTGGTAACCATGGTTCGAAACAGGAGAACTCTCTAAAATGAACAGAGGCGGGACCAGAAAACAGGGTCAGCAACTGATGATTCCATAAAAACACCCTGCAAAAATGACTGAAACTGAAGTTAGATGAGATGCAGGCAGAATGGGATGCCTTAACATGTGCTACCGGTTAGAGTGTCCTGTGAGAACAGAAGCATTCCCTGGAACAGTTGTGGGAATTAGAAATATAGCTGAATACATGTCAAGCAAAAAACGTTCCGGAAAGAGTGGTCTGCCTGCAGCTAGGGTCCAGCTAGGAATGGCCTACGAGAAAATCCTCCTCAAGGCTGGGTGTGGTGGCTCACGCCTGTAATCCCAGCACTTTGGGAGGCCAGGGTGGGTGGATTACCTGAGGTCAGGAGTTCAAGACCACCCTGGCCAACACGGTGAAACCCTGTCTCTACTAAATACAAAATACGAAAATTAGCCAGGCATGGTGGCATGCGCCTGTAGTCCCAGTTACTTGGGGGGTTGAGGCAGGAGAATCGCTTGAACCTGGGAGGCAGAGGTTGCAGAGGGCCAAGATCATGCCACTGCACTCCAGCCTGGGGGACACAGTGAGACTCTGTCTCCAAAAAAAAAAAAAAGAAAAAGAAAAAGAAAAAAGAAAATCCTCCTCATTCAGTCAATAATCCACTATAAAAACTTGATGACAGAACAAGTTACACAGACTTCTTTATCTAGCTGTGCCTGCTTTAAGGGAAATCAATATTATGAATCCTAAGAACAAAAACAATTCAAAGATAATTTTTCCTACAGTCAGAGAATTTAAAAATGACCCTACAGTATAAAGCTCCCTGACCTTTCAATCTGCCTCCTATGTGCCTTCAAGCCCACCACAGTCCCACAAGTAATATTTCTCAATTACTACTTGAAAAGAACCCTCTCTCCTTATTTGTAAGATTCTGCTAAACCTCTTTAGAAGAGCATGACTCTTTGCCCCATCCTGGGCTTGAGAATCAGCACCCTAATACCATTTAAATAAAGTCAGCTGAATGAATACATAAATCCAACCACAGCTGTTTTTCTAAAAATGGGAATCTCGGCCGGGTGCGATGGCTCACGCCTGTAATCCCAGCACTTTGGGAGGCTGAGGCGGGCGGGTCACCTGATGTTGGGAGTTCGAGACCAGCCTAACCAACAGGGAGAAACCCCCAACTCTACTAAAAATACAAAATTAGCCAGGCGTGGTGGTGCATGCCTGTAATCCTAGCTACTCGGGAGGCTGAGGCAGGAGAATGGTGTGAACCTGGGAGGCAGAGATTGCAGTGAGCCAAGATTGTGCTGCTGCACTCCAGCCTGGGTGATAGAGCGAGACTCCATCTCAGAAAAACCACAAAAAACAAAAACCAAAAACCAAAAAAAAGGGTATCTCCCCCAAAGTCAAGAGCTTTATTAAACATAAGAATAGTAGCAGCCAGGCGTGGTGGCTCACACCTGTAATCCCAGCACTTTGGGAGGCTGAGGCGGGTGGATCATCTGAGGTTGGGAGTTCGAGACCAGCCTGACCTACAGGGAGAAATCCCAACTCTACTAAAAATACAAAATTAGCCGGGTGTGGTGGTGCATGCCTATAACCCCAGCTACCCCGGAGGCTGAGGCAGGAGAATGGAGTGAACCCGGGAGGCGGAGCTTGCAGTGAGCCGAGACTGCGCCACTGCACTCCAGCCTGGGCAATAGAGCGAGACTCCGTCTCAGAAAAAAAAAAACCCAACAAAACAAAACAAAACAAAAATGGGAATCTCCCCCAAAGTCAAGAGCTTTATTAAATACAAATAAGAACAGTAACAGCTGGGGGCGGTGGCTCATGCCTGTAATCCCAGCACTTTGGGAGGCTGAGGTGGGGGAATCACCTGGTCGGGAGTTCGAGACCAGCCTGACCAACAGGGAGAAACCCCCAACTCTACTAAAAATACAAAATTAGCCGGGCATAGTAGCGCATGCTATAATCCCAGCTACTTGGGAGGCTGAGAGGCAGGAGAATTGCTTGAACCCGGGAGGCGGAGGTTGTGGTGAGCCGAGATCGTGCCACTGCACTCCAGCCTGGGTGACAGAGTGAGACTCTGTCTTTAAAAAAAAAAAAAGAAGAAGAAGAAGAAGAAAGGGGATGGTACTGAGTGGAAGAACTACTGTTCAGTGAAGCATCTCGCTGAAGCTGGTTGACAGGTCTAGACATGACAGGACTGACGTGCTCTGAGTAGAACCAAAAGCCCTGAGAGGTTCCAGGGCCATGCAGAAGAGAGGGGACAGACTGGGGACACAGGGAGGGAGGCTGGTGATAGGAATGAAGGGTGCCACTCTCTCTCCTCTCTATGGCAGGGGAACAGTAGGACTTTTGAGAACAGGTGTTTCAGTCATGTGGAGTCGTGTAGTTTGTGACACAAGTACTTCCTATGACCCCAAATCTTTGGCATGGCCACCTAAAGGGGTGCTGTTTGGTGATACACAGGCAGAAGGCGAGTTACATCTGGGTCAATCCAGCATGGGGTGGAGACAGCAGAAGACACAGAAACAGAACTAAAGAGACAGAAGTGACCACAGAAAGCCTGGATAGGGCTCTGGATTTCTATGGGGCATGGAAGAAGGTCTGAGGCAAGCTTATCCAGGCTGCAAGCGCTGGGCAACCTCAGCGACTGCAGTGGACAGCTGGGTACTGCTCATTCTCCCCATTCTACACATGAAGAAGACCTTATTCATCCAAGGCTACACAGTTGGTGGGCAGGGGGCTGGAATGAAATCCAAAGACCACACACAGCCCCCCATACTACACAGCCCCTGCCCACCCCACACCGCTTAGGCCTTCTGGGTAAAAGCAAAAGGCAGAGAGGCCTTAAGGCCCAGCCAGGGGATGAGTCACACATAAATAGGTAAAAACAATGTTAAGAGGGTGCAGAAAATGAAGTGCTGTACACGTGAGCCAGGCAGAGCTGAGGCTTTAACAAATGTTAAGGAAAACAAGAAAGGCACTATAGTGAAATCAAGAACAAGGGGGAGGGTCAATATTTAGGGCAGATGGTATAACAGTAACAGAGCAGAGAGAGCCTGTTACCCTCCTGTGTGCTCCAGCAAGAATATTTCAATGGCAGAGGGCAGCACACATGCCATTAGGGGGAGCCTGAAGCTTGAGATGGGCGGAGCGGCAACAGGACAGCCTGGCTACTCTGAATACACCAAACCTTAGATACTCCCCCAGGACCTGCAATCACGGAGCAGGAAGAGGCAGGAGATGAGGAGGGCCCCATTTTCCCAAGGGAGGAAATTTTATGAACTAAGGACAAACAACATTGATGACATATTTAAGCAAAATTCCCAAAAGAAAAAAAAAACATGAGGATTACCATATGCCCTGGACGTAAAAGTCATTCCAATTTATCTCAGTGGTTCCCAAACTTTCCTATTCACAGCACCTCTATCATTGCAGTAACTTTTTTCATGGTACTCCTAGGCCAAAAGAAATCCCTAGCAGTCCTGTTTACTAGGTAATTAGTTTCCAAATATTTATGTCCTAAGACCTCAGTTACTGTATTTTACAAATGCACCTGCTTTGAAATATAAAATACTTTTATTTCGTTCTTACAAGCCAGCTTTGCAATCATCATTAAAAAGAATGTAGTGCAATCTCATGCTGAAACCATGAACTACTCTGAACTAGCAGTTCCTGTGGTGTCTCACTGTGTTCCCCTCAGAAATCTAAAATACGTGCAGCACCTCCAGTGGCCACAGCACATGTGAACCACAGAGAAACAGAGCGGAGGGTCTAGACTATGTGTTATGGAAATGCTACGGTCAGAGGCTGATTTCATAGACACTCAGGTCCAGGATGAGGGGCTGCATTTTAAACCAGACACCACCAAACCAGATAAGGCCCAGGAGATGAAGGCTGGAGTCTATTTCAAACAAAGACGAGGTGGAGAGGCTGATACTACACTTGGAAAACACAAGCCCCAGAGGCAAACAGGAGCTGCCAACAGATCACAGAAGATAAGAGAAGCCACTTTTAGGGGTTGTTCAAGGACCAAAGGGTAGAAGTTACCGAGAAGCACAGTTCATGATGAGGAAGAATGTTCTATCTTTCGGAAAGGTAAAGCCACAGAACGGCCTGCTTTGCAAAGCTGTGCATTTCCTATTGGAAGCAAGGTCAGGGACATCAGAGCAGGTGCTCCCGCAAGGAGGGCACATTTGATTAAGTAATCGCCATAAGGCCCTTCACTTCTGAGAGTTTGCCAAGTGCAGTAAGAATTTAAACAGCCACATTGTTTGCACATCATTGCTTGAGGGGAAAGAATAGCAACCATAAGTATTAAAGTCAAGGACAGAACAGTATCAAGACAGCAGTGAGGATGAAATACCTCTGAAAAATGAGATCTAATTTACAAAAATGTGATTTATGCTCTTTTCTAAAAATATGTCTACTTCATTAAAAGAAAAAGAAAATAGAACAGGAGAAAAATAAAGGACACAACCTAGACTCCTAGAAGCCTCTTCTGAGAGGAGCAGAGTGTTGTCACAGCATCAGACATTTCCAGAGCACCTGCCACTCATCAGGGACGTGAGCCATGCTTGCCACCCTCATTTCCTGGATGCTCCTGCCACATCCCAACCCTCCCCAAGTCTCTCTCATCCCCCGGGTGTGCGGCACTCTCCTGGTTTCCCTCCTCCCCTCCTTGTGCTGGCCCTCTGTGGGATGGGTCCTGCAGGGCTCTGCCTCAGTGCCCTGGACTTCTCACTCCATCTGACTTCCCGACCACCTCGCCCAGACTATGGTGGGAGTCAGGAGATTTGGGTGCTGTCTGACTCCCTGACCACCTCACCCAGTCCATGGGGGGGCAGTCAGAACATTTGGGTGCTCTCCCTACACAGGCTCCTCACTCCTGAATGTCAGACTCCCTGTCCAGTGGCTTCCAGGAGCTGCAGACATCTCACATCCTACCTGCTCAATGCTGAACTCACCACCATGTTCCAGTCCTGCTTTTACCTGTGCTTCCACCTCAGGAAAACACCCCCGAGCACCCAAGCCAGACACCTGAGCATCACCTGAATTCTTCCTTTCCTTCTCCTCGGGATGTGAACATTCTCTGAGGCCTCCTTAAAAATATCTTGACTTGGTCATCTTTTGACTCCCAGGGCCCACCCTAGTGCCGGCAAGCTTGCTTTAACACCCCAGCCTCTAGCCAGCCCTCCATGCTGCAGCCAGGATGACCTTCCTGAAGTATGGCTCTGACCAGGTGCCTCCTAAGCTTCCAGCCCTCTGGTGGCTTTGCATAAAGCCCCTGATCCCAGCCTCAGTTTCTAAGGTCCTCTTGCTCGAGCTCCTACTACCCTCCTCGGCTTCCTCTCTTGACCCCATCCTTTCTATTCTCTCCAGCCACACTGCACATTTGGCTCTCCAACAGCACCTCATCCTCTCTCACTCAGCCTTTCAACCCACTCAGTCTTTCAACACTGTCCACTTTTGCCTGTGGGACCCTTTCCTGACCCCTTCCCCTCCCTCCAGCTGGTCAGGTCCCGCACCTGGGCTGCCACTCCACCAGAATCGCCAGTTCACTCTGTCTTCTCCAGCTGTGTACCCCAGCACTTGGTGTAACCCCACCACAGAGTAATGGCAACCACTGTTTCCTTGTGCTGAATGAATGATTCTACTTAGTCACCTCCAATGGCTGTAGCAAGGATGGAAAGGCAGGAACCACGTGAGGGAACAGAAAGACACATCGGGGCCCAGCTCTGAGTGCAACTCACGTTTTTGTGAGGAATGACATGTGGGATGTACTGCAGGATCAACTGTGCCCGTTTTCTGTCCCTGTCGAGTTCTTGGAAGAGCACGCTAGGTTTGAGATCCCTTGAGAAGAAAGACATGGGTTTGGGAGAATTAAAAGAAGGAAATCATCCTCTAGTGCGAGGCTGGGAAGCGACACCATGTGGGCCACATGCAGCCTGCTGCCTGTTTCAAGAGTCTGATGGGAACAGGACCACACTCACTCATACATGTATAGCCTATGGCGGCTTTTGTGCTGCAAGAGCAGAGTTGAGTAGCTACAACAGAGACTGTCTGGTCCACAAAGCCTAAAGGCATCTGGCCCTTTACAGAAAAAGTTCGCCAGTCCCTGCTCTAGTGCCACAGCTTCGGCAGTTGCCATAAAGCTTGAGCTCCTTGATAAAAATGTGGATATGCACCTATGTTCAGTTGTGATAGGAGGATTTCCCCCACCCCATTACCCTCCAAAAAACCTAAAAGCAGTTTTTACCCTAGTAATTCTGCTAATAAAAACTGCCTTTTAACTCTCATGTTCCGTTGCTCAGCTCAGCTAAAAGACCTCTTCCTAGTTTGGATGAGAAATGTATGCTAAATATAATCTGGCTCTGTCGCCATTAATTAACTCTAATCATATTTGGTGTAAACATCTCTCAACAGAAGTGTCCTGACAGGTGCTTCATAGGGACAGCAGCTCTCTTTACACAAATGAACAGACAAAATGAAGCAGAGGGAAAAAGTCCTCTCTGCCCTAGAACAAGAGTGCTGAGCGCTCGGGCAGTGTGCCGGAGCAGACTGGCTTCCATGGAGCCCTCCTCAACCCTGGAGCTCACTTTCGCAGCCAGTGGTCCTCGGGGGCGAAGCGCCGCCGGCAGTCCCGCTCGTACAGCACCATCAGCCACCCGTGGACAGACTGGAACAGCTCCAAGGTCTCGCCCTTGGCGTTCTCTGTGGGACAAACAAACAGGAAAGTCAGAGGAGGAGTCAGAGCCAGAGAGCAGGGGGAGGACAGCTCTTGTCTTCTGCAGTTGTCATCAAGTCCTTGATCTCCCTCGCTCTGAATTATATGTGGACCCGAAGGAATTAAAAGGCACCCTGGGTACGTGCTAAGTGTCTGCAGGGCCTGAGTGCCTCTCAGACAAAATCACTCATGCTGCCTCCCACAAGTGTGTCATCCGAAAGGCCTTTTCAATATAAGTAGCTTTGTCCTGAACAACTGGAGACACTTTGGGAGGTGGACTCTCATCTCAAGTGTGCACTGGCACATGTTTTATCTTCATGGAAATCAAATGGAAGAATCAACAGGAGATTCAGGGCAAAATTAATCATCATTAATAATCCTCGACACATACATGCAAATCCTGAAGGGAGCCTGGGAGAGCAAGACTTCTATAACCACACCTCTATCTTAAGAGGTCACAGATAGTGAAGAAAGAAAATTTCCAATTATGGGAATATATGTGCACCTTCTATTAACTTGGATAGACAATAAAGCTAAGAATCAGTTGATGCTATAGACTCTTTGGCCTCCCTGGGTGCAGCATCAACCAAACAACGGCAGACACCTTTTATCTTACCTACGATTCCATCCCAGATCATCTTAAACACAAAGGAATTCAGAAAAGAGGAGATGGTGACCAGCTCTTCCAGTTTGAATGAAATCTGCTCTTCATAAACTTCAATGTCATCAAGGATTCTAAATCAGAGAGAAAATTACCCAGAATTCCACACTGAAAAAAGGCGAAGAGAAAAAAATCTGTACTGCTTAATAAACAAAATAAACAAGGTTGAGAAATAAGCTTTATCTTGTAGAGATACTTACTGTAAAATCTACAGATAAAACGATATGATGTCATCGGGGGAAAGGGGAGGGAGAGCCTTAGGACAAATACCTAATGCATGTGGAGCTTTAAACCTAGATGACCGGGTGATAGGTGCAGCAAACCACCACAGCACACGTATACCTATGTAACAAATCTGCACGTTCAGCACGTGTATCCCAGAACTTAAAGTAAAATAAAATAAAAATAAAATGAAAAAAAATGATATGATGTCTAGGATTTGCTTCAAAATAATGTGGGAGAGAAGAGCAGGTGGGCATTTGGATGAAGCAAAACTGGCTGTGAGTTGGTGCTGCTGAAGCTGATAATGGGCACAGGAGAGTTCATTATATCATCCTTTCTACTTTCTATTAATTTGAAATCGACCATAGTAAAAAGTTGAAAAATACAATTAAGAAAAAATCTGTACTCTATATTTTTCTTATTCATAAGAATCTGACTGTGACACTTTCTTAATTCACACCTCAATTCACGCCTTCCTCATTCACGTCTGCATATCAAGGAACGTTGACCGAGAGTTGATGTTTGCTGAGGAAAGCTGTAGAATCTTATTCAATATCTAAAACACATACTAGTGATACTTAGTAGGTATTTAGTAAGCATTTGTGAGTAAATGAATGTTGGAAAGAACATATGAATACGAGCCGTTTAAGACACAGCTCTATCTGAACGTTTCCTAACACTGCTCCACACACTAGAATAAGATTCACTCTTGGCTTACCCCTTACCCAGTGATTAAGGATGTCTTCACCACCAGCTAGACCCCTGCTCTTGCCTCCAACTGCTCAGTGAGTTCCTCCATGATCCTCACCTAATCTGCCACCTACATGTCCCTGATCCTCTCCCGCTAATGTCTTCCAGCCTGAACATAACTGCCTGAGGTCCATTCTATCTTATAATTCTTCACCAGCCTTTTGGGAAAAGGTGGAATGAAAAGAATACCAAACACACAAGGAGACGCATAAGCTTAAAAACCAAAGGAACTAAATGGGACTAATGTTTGTTAATTTCCCACTCTGTGCCAGGCACTGCACTAAGTATTTGATGCTCTTTTTTTTCACTTACCCTCTATTGAACTGGTAATATTCTCTCCATTCTAATAAGGAAATGGAGACTCAAAGAGGTTAAGAAACTTGCTCAGGGTTGGCTTGATAATAATAAGAGCCAACAAGTATTGAACTCATCCTATGTGCAAGGGACTGTGATAAGCACTTTCCAATAACTATCTCTTTTAATCCCTACCATGTGCCTAAAAGGTACGTGCTATTGTTATTCCCATTTACAGATGAGTCAACTGAGTCTCAGAGAGGTTGCATCCTTGATCCCTTGCCCAGGGTGTCCTAAGATCTGCTCAGCAAGGATCTGCACCCTGGCTCTTTGACTTTGGAATTTTTCAGGAATCTAGCTAGCACAGTGAATAAACGGCTGAGCCATGATCTAAACCCATCTCCAGGAGACCCCAAGCCACAGTCAGTAGTACTGATCAGCTTCCTTGAAAGGATGGGAACTTTTAACTCCCAGGGACCCACCCTAACAACTGCTGAACTTTTACTGCATGCTGCTCACTTGGTAAATGGCCAGTTCTTACAATGCCCTGCCACACAGGTCCAAATGTTTGCAGTAATCACATTAGCAATGACTTCCTTACTGACACTGTATTTCGGTCTCTCCATATTCTAGGAAAGGAATTCAGTCCCACAGCAGTCAACCTACGTGATGAGGTGCCGCGAACAGTCACAGAACAGCATCAGCATGGCCAAGAGTTGCTTGGACTCTTCAGTGTCATTGTTCAGGCATTCCAAGAAGAGCTTTAACCCTCCGTGGGGCCCGAGCTCACAGATAAATGCCCACAGTTTGGGCAGCAGGTCATCAAGGTAAGTGAGACCTGGAAAAAAGACAGAGAAACCTAAGCTTCAGGTGGAGACTCCACCTGGTCTGTTATTTCTCCTATCCAGTGGGAAAACAAAACACTTAAACCTATTCATGAACGTTTAGTGCACATGAGAAGAAGGTGGGATTATGGAGAAAAGCATTATCACCACAAGAGTAACAATGATAAGAGCCAGTAGTTAGTGGGTGCTGACTACGTACCAGGCACCATTCTAAGCACTCTGTATGTATTGTTTGCTTTCTACTTTCGGAGGCCCAGCGTTATCCCCATCTTATACAGGAGGAAACTGAAGCACAGAGAGGTTAAATAATTGGCGCCAAATCACACAGCTTATATGTCAGAGCCAAGAATAGAACTCAGGTCTGACTTAGCATTATGCTTTAAATCAGGGATCAGCAATTTGTTTCAGGAAACAGCCAAAGAGTAAATATTTTTAGGCACTGTGGGCCAGAAGGTCTCTGCTGTTAAATTAAATCTAGCCAAGTTTGAGCAAAAAACAATTCATCCATCAGGCAGCCCTCAGAACCAGAAGAGGTTCAGACAGCTCCAGTCTGCATTCTGGGCAGGCAACATTTAGGGGCAAAACTGAAGTGAGGCGCAGAGACAGCTTGACTGGTTACACCTCGGCTTTGCCTTATTTGAACGTGGTCTGATGAGATGGTCACCTGTGATTGACTGAAGCTAGGCTGCTGTGATTGGCAGCTATTTGTTACAAATATACTGAATACTCCTAAATTAGACTTCTAGTCAGTTTACATACTAAGTTAGGCTACAGTTCCTTACCTAAGGACTCCAAATATGGAGGCATCCTCAGGCTAAATTTAGTCTAACACTGTTAAAACTACTCAGTGCTACCAACTACAGCACAAAAGCGGCCACAGGCAACGTGTAAAGAAACAGATTTGGCAGCCCGGTGCGATGGCTCACGCCTGTAATCCCAGCACTTTGGGAGGCCAAGGTGGGTGGATCACCTGAGGTCAGGAGTTTGAGACCAACCTGGCCAACATGGTGAAACCCTGTCTCTCCTAAAAAATACAAAAATCAGCCGGGCATGGTGGCCAGCACCTGTAATCCCAGCTACTCAAGAGGCTGAGGCAGGAGAATTGCTTGAACCTGGGAGGCGGAGGTTGCAGTGAGCCAAGATCACGCCATTGCACTCTAGCCTGGGCGACAAGAGTGAAACTCCGTCTCCAAAAAAAAAAAAAAAAAAAAAAAAAAAAGAAAGAAAGAAAGAAACATTTGGCTCTGGGGGGGCCGGGCGCGGTGGCTCAAGCCTGTAATCCCAGCACTTTGGGAGGCCGAGACGGGCGGATCACGAGGTCAGGAGATCGAGACCATCCTGGCCAACACGGTGAAACCCCGTCTCTACTAAAAAGTACAAAAAACTAGCCGGGCGAGGTGGCGGGCGCCTGTAGTCCCAGCTACTCGGGAGGCTGAGGCAGGAGAATGGCGTGAACCCGGGAGGCGGAGCTTGCAGTGAGCCGAGATCCAGCCACTGCACTCCAGCCTGGGCGACAGAGCAAGACTCCATCTCAAAAAAAAAAAAAAAAAAAAAAAAAAGAAACATTTGGCTCTGTTCTAGTAAAAATTCATTGACAAAAACAAGTAGTGGGTTGGATTTGGCCCCCACACAGTAGTCTGCTGACCCCTGCCTTAAACCATCTTGCAGGCTCACTACCTTTGGCAAAGCTTCCCCCCATCTACCTCTATTATTCTACTTATGTTACAAGTGGAAATGCAGTCAATGACTGTGGTAGGATGCTCTGAAATATACAAAAATGGAACCCTGAGGAAGCAAAAGGGGACACAGAGGACATTCTAAGTTTGTTTCCTCATGGCTACAAGGCATCAGACACACAGGCCACATCACTGATATAGTTTACATCTAGTAACGCAGCTATTGACTTAGAAAGGCTGGATCTGAAATGCCATGTATCACTGAATATACAGTAAGGTGTGTTCCTCAGAAAAGCACAGTCACCTTGTATTTGAGCCCTTATAATACCTTTCATCTTATAGGGTACTCTCTGAATTATTTAGTTTTCAATACAGAACTGTTTGGGGAAAGTATATTAGCCAGCAGTGGAAGTTGGGGGAACTCCACCAGTGCTACTGAAGGATGCTTAGAGGGTGAACTGAAGGAATTCTAAAGGAGGCCAAGAATTGTACCAATTTAGTGATTATGCCTAGAGCTTAGACCTCACATTTTCAAGGGTAGGAGGATGTGGTTATAAAGAAGCCTTTAGAAGCAAGACTTTCTTGATCTGTTGGTGATTACATAGATGCCCCACTCATAACTAGTCTTTCAACTGTCCATGTTATATCAAACATACCCAAGAATGTGGAAATCTCACAATTCAAAAACAGGTTAAAATAGAAACAGAGGCAACAGTTACACTGTGGAGATCACAGATATACTCCTATAGGATAAAAGAAGAAAAGCAAGTGTCCTCGAGTTCTGTATAAAGGACTCACGTAGCGTAGACTAGAATACTCATAGCATCACACACTGATTCAACAAGGGCTGCATATCAAGCCATTTAGACAGAGATGGAGACAGTGGGCCTGGCAGAGCAATGGCAGACAGACCAGCAGGGGCGCCAGTGCTGTCAGATGCGTGTGAGGAGTACAGACACTTCCTAAGTTGTCAGCAGAAAAACAACAGTATTTTAAAAACAAGTGTTATTTTCTATAATCTTAGTTGCTAAATAGACTGAATATCAAACAAACACTTTAGTTTATCTTCATCCTTAAAGTGTATATTTTCAAGTTGACTAAGAAACCCATATTTGGATTCTCTCACTTGGGAAAATGAGCTTCAATGTGAGCTCATTTAAAAAGCTGGACACAAACCATAACCCCAAACTCCTCTCACTCAAGATGCTGCCCAAACCCTCAGGTGCTGGGGTGCCCCAGGTATGGTCTTGCCCCTTCTCTGCTCATCTTTGGGAAACCTGCCCTAGGCTGAAAGCCCATGGCTTTACACTCCATCTCTCAGCTGACGCTCCCAGAGTGTCACCTCTGCCATCATGCCTGGTAGGCCCCTTTCCCTCATCACAGCCACAACACAACAGACTCCCCACAGGCCCTGCCCCCTGGTCTTCCCCAGCTCGGCAAATGGTGCTACGATCCACACAGGTGGTTGGGCCAACAACCTGGTATCTTCTTTAAATCCCTTGGTCCTCACACTCCCAAATCCAAGCTACCAGTAAGACCCCTATCTTCTACCTCTAAAACAAATCTAAATCCTCCTGTCTTAATCTCCATTGCTACTACACTAGGCCAGTGGCTTTCAACCAGGAATGGTTTTGCCTCCCAGGAGGCATCTGGCTGAATGCCAAATGTGAAGATATATTTGGCTGTCACAGCTGGTTGAGAAGGTGCTACTGGCATCTATGAGTAGGGACCAGGGCTACTAAACATCCCAAAACACACAAGACAGCCCCTCATGACAAAGAATGGGCCAGCCCAAGATGTCCGTAATGCTGAGGCTGAGAAATCCTGCTGCAGCCCAAGCCAGCATCGTCTCTCAGCATTTTCATTTTCACAGTGCCCATTGTTATATGAGACCTACTTTTTACTTGCTTATTTTTGGTCTCCCCACTACTTGAATACAATCCCCTTGAGAACAAAGAAATTGGCTGTCTCGTTCACCTCTGTATCCTCAGTGCCTGGCACACAGGGGCGCTCAATAAATATTTGAAGAATGGATAAGTGTGAAAGAGAAGCAGTGATTTATGATGCTAAAAAATGTAAAATGCAGCAGAGAAGTTCTTAATCCTTCATGTAACAAAAGGCTTTCACGGTTTACAAAGGCCTTTTGTACTTGTAAGACCAATTCATAACAACTGTGCTGCAACCTAAAAGCCCGTGTTGCCCAGTTCTGTGCTCAGAGGGGGCTCTCCTCCATGTTAAGCTAAAAAGGCAAATGTTGGGCATATCCATGTGATAAGATACTATGCAGCCAATAAAGATAAGGTTTTCAAAGAATTTGTGACATGGTAAAATGACTACCGGAAAGGAAAGGATATCGCCATGTATTTCAATTTAAATATATTTATTTTATATGTGCAGTACACTCAGGCACAGTTGATTGTTTTTGGATTATGGAATTAAAAGTAGTTTTTTCTTTTTTTTGCAACCCTATCTTTTTTGTTTTTTTACTCAGAAAACATAAAAACTTTTTAAAAGTAAATTGTACTTCATAATTAAAATAAGAATCACAAAACAGGAATGGGATGGAAGTGCTTATGACTGAGGTTAGCATGAGCAATTTAACTGAGGTGGATCAATTTCTAAGAGGAACAGCTCAAAAAACACCCTCCTTCAGAATCTATTTTCTGAGTCAAAAAAGCCAGAAAAAAACATCAACTTTTGCTAAGACGAACTGCCAAACGTGAGAGGTGTAGAAGATGCCTTGGGGACTGCGAACCTGTGAGTATCTGCAGTCGGATCTGTGTGAGAGTTGTCAGCGAGGTCTGGTAGAGGACACAGATGTTGCAAACCTTTTGGACTTCTGCAGAGTCGACCCGTTTACCCCCGACAGGCCTGAGAATGTTCCGGACTGATGCCGACTTTTGAAAAGCACGTTTTAGGAGACCTGGCATGGAGAAAAGAAGACATGTGAGCAGCAGCTCAGCCAGCTGCCAAATCCCACCCTGGAAAAGGAAGAGCATTTCAATAAAGCTCTAAACGCACAGCCAGGCCAGACAGTGGGGCAACTCACTCAATTTAAGGCATTTCTTTGGGATAAATTAGAAAAACATTAACAACAGGTTTTTAGGTGCAATCCAAAGATCTCTTCTGAATATCCAAAAATTTCTCAGAATAAGCTAGGCATATTCAGATCTTACATAGGATTCTTACACTGGAAATCACCAAATTTCAAATCCCACAATGGTAAAAATTCAGAGGACTATATTAGGGGAAGAGCGGCAAAGGCAGGGGCCCTGGCTACATCTCTATTTTCTGTGCCTTTAGAGGGAAGTAAGGCATGACCACCTCTAGTTCTGACACCTGGTTTTGAATGATATTCTACTTTTGTTTTCAGTCTTCCCATTGATATCCTGCTGGAGTTACATTTGCTGAGTCCATGCTTACTGCTAGCTACGAGACAGAGTTTTGCAACACACTGAGTAGCAGAAGAACAGACATCCTGAACCTGAAAACCCACCACAGGCAGGTAACTCTGTCAAATTATGCGTTAGTGGCCTTTCCATAACTTTTTATAAGAGTGTGCGACAAGAACCTTCCCATGGAACCCATTACTGACCCTGCGACAGGAAAGCCACTGAAGTGCTAGCCCCGCCTGTGGTTCAGTGAGTGGCTCCTTTATAAGGAGTCCCACATGAGAAATTTATTTTCTTAAGAACTCAGAAAAGCTCTACTTCTAAGAAATTAGAAGAAAGCATCCACAGATCCCTTTTCATGTTGGTTTCTGAAACATTTCATGTTCGTTCACCACCAAACTGAAGTCCACAGGTAGCCACAGTGGCCCTAATGGAACATATGTGTGTGGATATGCTTTTATGACCCAATCTTGATTGTGTTCACTTATTTCTATTTCCCCAATCCTTGTTTTCTATTCCTATGGATTTTTTGTTTTGCTATATATGAACTTAGCGACTTAACAAGCCTCAAAATTGTTGTGGAACAAGCTAGAGGCCAGGTGTGGTGGCTGATGTATGTCATCCCAGCACTTCGGGAGGCTGAGGTGGGCGGATTGCTTGAGATCAGGAATTGGAAACAAACCTGGGCAACAAGGTAAGGCCCCCATCTCTACAAAAGAAAAAAAAAATTAGCCAGGCATGGCAGTACACGCCTATAGTCCCAGCTATTATACTTGGGAGGCTGATATGGGAGGATCACCTGAGCCTAGGAGTTAGATGCTGTAGTGAGCTATGATTGTGCCACTGCACTGCAGCCTGGGTGATACAGTGAGACTCTGTCTCTAACAACAAGAACAACAACAACAAAAACAAAGTTAGAGCATCCCACAAACACAGTGGAACATCCACACAGGAAGAAACAGGAGCTGCACTTCAGCCAAGCGGAGCGACAGGGTCGGGCCTGCTCCCACCACTCACTCTTCACTGGGAGCACATTCTGGGGGGATGCTGGCTGCGCGTGGGCTGGCTCCTGGCTCTCTAGCAGCTTCTTGCTCAGGATGTCACAGAAGAAGATCCGGATCAGAGGCACCCCCCACAGGAACTGCAGCTGTTTGGTGATCAAATGCATTGACTCGTTAAGGCTAGGAGAGAGCAGAGGAGACCTGGCCTGTCAGTTCCATCTGACGCAGGGCCAGGGCCAGCCCACACAGCTCCTAACGGCTTTCCTCTGGGAGCTGGAGCTAGGACCTGGCACTCAATATGGCAAAGAAGATTACAAAAATAAAAAGTGAAACTAACAAATCATTGCTGAGGGTCTGGTATGTCAAGGGCATTGACTCTTCATCTTGTCTGCCTTCCCAGGTCCCCAGGCTCCATGAGTCACACTCTTCTCGAAGACACTTGTCACCCAGGTGACAAAAACAATCTTGTACCCACTGCACGGCCTCCCTCCTCACAGCTGGCCTGCAGGTGGTGGGGGGCCAAATCTAGATGACTCAGCAGCCTCCTCAGTGTTTCCTTGCCTTCCAGGGGCTCCTTGCCTGACTCCACACTGCACTCAGCATCCCTCAAATTCCTGGAATCTGCTGTCACCTTCCTGCTCAAGAAGATGAGGTGACACCCCTACTGGTTCCCACATTGATCATCATATTGTTAATAGTCACCAACCCTGAGCACGGCCAGGCCTGCTGGTAGGTGATTTACATGCATTATCTCATTCAATCCTTCTAGAAAGCCCTATCAAAGGGATGGTGAAAATTATCCCCAGGTTTCAGATGAGGAAAGCGAGGCAAAGCAAGTCGTCCAAGCCCTCCAAGAAGAGGAAGTGGAGCGGAGAGCAGGCTGTCTGCGAAGGTGCTGCTCTGCTTCGCTTACCTCCCACAGCCTCCTGACTCTCAGCACCTCCGCCCCATCCTCTTCAGGCTGGGGTGTCATGCTGGGGCAGGCTGTTCCCTAGCAATGAGTCTTTTTTAACTAGATAGGACCCAGGGATGTCACTCAGGTACAAAAAAGAGCAAATTTGGGGATTTCCTCCCCTGGCCTTTAGTTTTCTGCTGCAACGGTAACTGCCAGGGACCCCATGCCTCGAGCAGATATGTGAACAAGAAAACAGGTGGGCAGCAGAGCTGGTTTCTCTCCAGAAACCACTTTATCTCAGCTCAGGTAGATGTTTCAAATTCATGAAGCTGTGCCTTACTTGATCTCCCTTCTTCTAGTCTAGTGTTTCTCATGTTTTTAAGTTCGTAATTAAACTTTTAAAAATTTATATTCTACCTCTTGAAAAGGATTTTGGGTGATTTCTATTCCCTTTGAATCATCTGTCTTATTTTAGCATCTCCAAAATATGGCAGTCTAGTCAATCAATAAAAGTGACAGTGAAGAAGAAAAAACATTGATAAGGTCCATAACTGAATGGAAGGAACAAAATACAAAATAGTATGATTTCAATTTTGTAAAAAACAATCAGTATTTCTAGATAGGAAAACTGACAAGATATTCACTCAAGTTATCTTTGGTTTACGGGATAATGGTCTGGTCTTTATCCTCTTTTGTTCTTACTCACAATTTATTAATATATAATGAATATGTATTATTTTTGTAATAAGAAACAAAACACCACAAGCTGGAAGAAAGAAAGAAGGAAGAAGAAGATGGTGGGAGAGAGGCAAGAAAGACAGCGATTTGCATCTGGGACTCACCCATAATCCACAGATTGGGAGAACCAGCCAAGGACAGGATGCCAGTGGGTCAGGTTGGACTTCTTCTGGGACACGTACTTCTGACAGTAGCACAGCATCTGGGTGAGCAAACTCACGAACCCATCTGTCTCCTCCTCTAACACTTTGGGGCTGAGGGAGCCCAAGTGTAGGAGGTTGCCTAGAGAGAGAGAAGGCTGAGTGTGATGGGCCCAAACACTCTGGTGCCTCCCGGCCCTGTTCCCTGTCTGTGGCTCAGGCGGCCACATCCCATGTGCAGGAAGACATTTCCACATAAGGGGCACCTGTCAGTGCTGGAGGCTGCTATGTGGTGCAAAGATAAGAAACAGGCAGAGCTGACTTCAAATCCTGGTTCTGCCACAGACAAAGTGCGCTGTGGCTGTCTACCCATGTCTCAAACTTGTTTCTTCATTTGTAAGATTGGAATGATGATCCCTACTGTCCATATGAGGATGAAGTAGCAGGTAAAATATCAGGCACACAGAGGTAAGTGATATTTAGTTAGCATTACATTTTAATATTATATTAATGCTTAAAAATCAAGGGTCAACATAAGAAATGGCCTTTGAAGAATATCTGAATGTCCTGGGAAGTCGCTGCTATTCAACGTTCACCAGTTAGTCAACATCCCTCATGTGAACACTCGCACCATAAACTCCTCATGAAATTTGGCCCCAGGGAAGTTTTTTTTTTTTTTTTTGAGACTGAGTCTGGCTCTGTCGCCCAGGCTGGAGTGCAGTAGCCGGATCTCAGCTCACTGCAAGCTCCGCCTCCCGGGTTTACGCCTTTCTCCTGCCTCAGCCTCTGGAGTAGCTGGGACCACAGGCGCCCGCCACCTCGCCCGGCTAGTTTTTTGTATTTTTTAGTAGAGACGGGGTTTCACCGTGTTAGCCAGGATGGTCTCGATCTCCTGACCTTGTGATCCGCCCGTCTCAGCCTCCCAAAGTGCTGGGATTACAGGCTTGAGCCACCATGCCCGGCTGGAAGTTTTTATCTCAAGTCTGTAATCCCACAGGCTGAGGCGTGTGGATTGCTCAAGCCCAGAAGTTTGAGACTAGTCTGGGCAATGTGGTGAAAAACCCTGTCTCCACTAAAAATACAAAAATTAGTCGGCCATGGTAGTGTGCGCTTGTAGTCCCAGCTACTCAGGAGGCTGAGGTGGGACACCACCTAAGCCTGGGAAGTCTAGGATGCCGTGAGCCATGACTGTGCCACTGCAGTCCAGCCTGGGTGACAGAGTGAGATCCTGTCTTCAAAAAAAAAAAAAAAACCAGCTTTTCCTATCTAAAATAAATTTAGGCAAGGAGAATTTTGTGCCTCTGCCTCAGATGCTTCTATTAACAAATCCTTTCTTCCATCTACAATGAAAACACTGTAAAACAGGTAATGCAGGCGCTGCTCTGATATAAGCCCCACCTAACTACTCCCTCCCTTCTCCCTTGAGACGAGAATTATCCAGGCAATTCACACCGCATTTCCACTTTTTCCTTGACTGCCAGGAAACTAAAGGCTGACATCTAATGTTCATTAACAGTCACTTAACTAGTTTACCAGGCCAGTATATTTTCCATGTGATTTTAATTTACGTGTCTATTTTAACTGTCTATCTAAATATGTGTTTTTTATTGTAAGCACTTCCAACTGTTATAAAAAACCACCAAATCTCTAGAATAGTGACAGGCAAAACACTTGAGCTTTCCCTGATGGCCAGGACACAGTCAAGTTCCAGCCACGGATACTCACTCATTAGACAAAGCGTATGGCATCCTTCTAAACTTTCACATACGTCACGGCATCGATCTTCGTCTCTTAAAAACATGATGAATTTACGAAGCATGTCATGGGATTCCAAAACAGTGAGGCGCTGCAAACAATGGCCAACCGTTAAATCAGAAACTGCCAGGAACAGTTTCCTGTAGAGAGTGAACCTGATCACTTGCAGATCACCCCTGGTTATGCGGGATGTGCTAGTAAACACCAAGAAGAAAATGGACAGACGAGAACCCACTTCTTTGGGCTACTAACACAAGTGTGTCTATCATGGCCACTGGTCCCAAAGAACATTAAAGGGAGGTGTGGAAATAAGCAGAGAAGCCATTTTACTTTCTGATATCTAAGAAGAAAAGCAAAAACACAATTGGGTTTTCGCGGGGAACTCACAAAGCCTGCTTACCTCAGGGGTCACTGTGCTGAGATGAGTCACCAGAGCAGGCACAGACATGATGTGGATGAGGAATGGCCGAATCAGATTGTCTGAGAACTGTGCAGCAATCACAGGGCTAGACACAGACAGATCCGCTCATTCAGACAGGGTCTCCATGTGCATCCAGAACAAAAGCACAACCCCACCAATGTGCTCAAATCCCTAGAAATTATTCTGCATGGGATTTCTGAGAAAACTGAAGGCTGAAACTGGGGACACACACTAGGGAAATGGGCAAGTCAGTGATGGTACAGTTGCTGATGCCAGACTGTGCAGCTATGAAAAACCAGTTTTGAAATTTTACTGACATAAAAGAATGCTCATGCTATAATCAACTTAAAAAAAAGGTAGGATGAGAAACTACATACATGGAAGAGGAAGGAGTTTGTGATGGGGAGGGAGTGCTGGTATAATCGATTTCTCTATTGGGTGGTGCTTACCCAGGTGTGTTCACTCTGTGACGACTCACTAGTAACTCATACTTCAGTTAAGCAGTTAAGCATATATAGTTTACATATAGTACATATACTATATATAAGTATATATAGATATAATGTTTCGAAATAAACATAAATATAGATACATTTTAAAAAGATTGAGGTGACAGATAAAGTCAACAATGTATCTCTGGTTGTATAATCATGAGAAATGTTTTTCTTTTTTATGTTTTTCTGCTTTACCTAGGTTTTCTATAATAAGTATGCATTGCTTCCATAATCAAAAAAAAGATAAATACTATTAAATAATGATCCCTATCCCACACCATACGTAAAAAATAATGAAATGAGCCACAGACCTAAATGCTAGCTTCATAACTAAAACTATAAAATTCTTAGAAGAAAACACAGCTTTGAGATTTCAGGTTAGGCAATGATTTCTGAGACATCACACTAAAAGTACAAGTGTCAAAAGAAAAAAAGTAGGTAAGTTGTGCTTCTTCAAAGTTTAAAACTTTTGTGATTCAAAAGACACTATCAAGAAAGTGAAAAGACAACCCATCGAATGGAAGGAAACACCTGCAGATCACTTTTCTGAAAAGTGCACATAAAGAATTCACAACTCTCATAAAAGATGAAACATCCAATTAAAAAGTGGACGAAGGATCTAAACATACATTTCTCCAAGGAAGACAGACAAATGGTTAATAAATACATGAAAAGATGTTCAACATCACTAGCTAGTACATCACAGGGAGTTGTAAATCAAAACGACAGTGAGACATCCCTGTACACCCACTGGGATGGCTAAATAAAAAAGACAGATAACAAGTGTTGACAAGGATGTGGAGAAACTGGAGCCCTCACATACTACTGCTGGAAATGTAAAATAGTGCAGGCGCTTTGGAAAATAATTTGGCAATTCTTCAAAAGGTTAAGCATGGAGTTACCACATAACCCAGGTAAGTCTACTCCTGGGAATATGCCCAAGAGAAATGAAAACATATGTCTACACAAAAACTTGTACATAAATGTTCATAGCAGTATCATTTATAACAGTCAAAAAGCAGAAACAACTCAAATGTGGTATATCCATATAATGGAGTATTATTTGGCCATAAAAATGCATGAAGTACTAATACGTGCTACAACATGGATGAACTCTGATTATAATATGCGAAGTGAAAAAAGCCAGTAGCAAAAGACCACATGTTATATGATTCCATTTATGTGAGATGTCCAGAACAGGCAAATCCAAAGAGATAGAAAGTAGATTAGTTGTTGCCAGGGGTTCTGGGGAGAGGGGAAGAGGGAGTGACTGCTAATGGGTATTAGGTTTCTTTTCAGGGTGATAAAATATTAATGGAATTAGATTGTGGTGATGGTTGGGAATAGGCCCCCAAAATCTGGCCATAAACTGGCCCCAAAACTGGCCATAAACAAAATCTCTGCAGCACTGTGACATGTTCGTGATGGCCATGACACCCACGGCTGGAAGGCTGTAGGTTTACCAGAATGAGGGCAAGGAACACCTGGCCCACCCAGGGCGGAAAACCACTTAAAGGCATTCTTAAACCACAAACAATAGCATGAGCGATCTGTGCCTTAAGGACATGATCCTGCTGCAGATAACTAGCCCAACCCATCCCTTTATTTCAGCCCATCCCTTTGTTTCCCCATAAGGAATACTTTTAGTTAATCTATAATCTATAGAAACAATGCTTATCACTGGATTGATGTCAATAAATACATGGGTAAATCTCTGTTCAAGGCTCTCAGCTCTGAAGGCTGCAAGATCCCTGATTTCCCACTCCACACCTCTGTATTTCTGTGTGTCTTTAATTCCTCTAGCACTGCTGGGTTAGGCTCTCCCCGACCAAGTTGGTCTCGGCAGGCGATGGTTGCACAATTCTGTGAACATACTAAACGCCAGGGAATGGTATGCTTTAAATGAATAAAGTGTATGAGATGTGAATTAGACTTCAATAAAGTTATTTTAAAAAATCACTCAGAGGTCATGCAGAAAAAAAGGTAAGAGAACAACTTGCAGAGGGAAAAAAGGTTTCTTCTAGCTAACGTGCTCCAATAGCAATGAGCAGAGGTGTTAGTGGTATTTAGGCTCTCAGAATTCACACTATACACTTTCACTTTCAAGAGTACCATTTTTGGAACAAGGACATTTTATGAGGCTGAAATGTTGAAAATATCAGTACCTATGTTCACCACTTCTCTAGATGAGGCTAACCAACCAAGCTAACCTCTCTGATCTGAGTGGGGCACACGAAAAGAGAACCATGTTGTTTTCTGCATGTTAGAAAGAAGTTTAAAACAGAACAGCACAATTCCCTAAACAGAAGAAAAACAAACCACAGAGAATGCTGCTGAAACTACAACCAGTCACTTCGCATTTGCAAGGAAGGGACTGCATTGTTTCAAGGGCACAAAGGGCTGTGGCATTCTCTGGTGGTTCTCACAGAAACCTATGGATTCCATCCTGGGCCATATCCCTAAGTAATCTGGCCTGACTGACTGGGAGCAAATATCAGTGGAAGCATTATAGGACTGCAGGGCTGCCTCAATGTTTGGAGGGGTGTGATCTTTTGAGTCTGCATGAGGCCAGACTCAAAAACCACAGACACTGCAAACACTCCTACATTTCCCTCAATTTCTTATTACTGATTTTCCCAGCATGAGGTCAACAGAATCTTTCTTTAGCCCACCTGTAGCTGCTGCATTTAAGCACCCCTGGGTGACAAAGTCTGTAAGTGGACCGCTTAGTCGAATGTTTAATATCATGGCTAGACATGGTTGGGGGGGGGTGGGGAGGATAAACAAAAGAGGTATGACTGACGCACAGTCCCTGCTAACAGAGAGCTCAGAGTACAACCAGGGAGCTGGGCAGGCATACGGGGAAAAACAGAAGCCAGGACTAGTGGGTACATGACTAGGTGCCTGGGCAAACTAGGGGTCCAGATAATCAATGCCATGGCAGTGTGAGGAACAGGGCAAGTCTGGGAAGGTTCCCACGTGCTATTTACCAACATAAAATATATTATTCTTAGAATACAAAAACGTGTCCAACATGTGAGGCAAGTACAAAGAATAAGAAGAAAGAGTATGAGCTCTGGAGTTAAATAACCTGGGTTTAGTTTCTGGCCTGGCCACTCCTGCTGTGTGACCAAGAGCAAACAGTTTAACTTCTCTGGGCCTTAGCTTCCTCATCTATAAACTGGAGAAAAGCCACATGTGGTGGCTCACTCCTATAATCCCAGCACTTTTTGAGAGGCTGAGGCGTGAGGATCACTTGAGGCCAGGAGTTTGAGAGCAGCCTGGGCAATATAGTGAGACCCCATCTCTACAAAAATTTTAAAAATAAAAAAATTAGCTGGGCATGTGCCTGTAGCCCTAGCTACACGGGAGGCTGAGGTGGGAGGATGGCTTGAGCCCAGGAGTTTGAGCCTGCAGTGAGCTCTGATCACGCCACTGCACTCCACTCTTGATGGCAAAGCACGACCTTGTCTCACAAATAAATAAATAAAATGGAGGTAAGAGAATGTGGTGAGGAGTCAGTTAACATGTGTAAAAGTTTTAGAACAATGTGTGGCCCATAAATGTTAGCTATTCATATTTCAGGATTTAGTGATCATGTCTTGGCACACCACTGACAATTTTACAGACTTTCACTATACTCCTGTATGATGAAACCACTGATATCTTATTTTAAAAGGTCCTGATTGTGTTCAATTATACACAAACATTCAGAGGGGAAAAGTACTATTTGGGAAAAAGGCTTTAGAGTAGCCTGGCCTTAACAAGTGATTCAATGGAATCTAATACATACAGAGAAGAAAAACTACAAGGACGGCTGTTGGTTATATTCTTAAAGGAGAATTTAAGTGTGGTAGAATGACTGGATGTGAGCATGCTGGTGAACCACATGTGAATTACAACCACACCGGGGCAGGGGAAGGATGCTGGACAGGAAAGAAAAGTGAGGTGCTCCTAGACCTTGTGTCTCTGGAGGTGGAGGGGGAGGCAGAGCTGCTCCTGAGTTTGAGAGTTCAGGCCTCAGTGTGCTGACCTTCACTGTGTCTGCCAGAGGACAGCGGGCAATGCTGCTGGAATGAGCTGCCCCACAAGGTGACTTGGGTAGGGACAGTTGCAGTGAATCTGTTTCTTAGGCTTCTGGGAAAACCTGTTTGTACCTAGACATTAGGGCTCATTAAATACAACTCACGTAACTTCTCTAAAAGTATGAAATGAAGGCACAATTGTCTATTAGGTAATTAGCTCTACTTCTGTAACTAATGATAGCATAACTGGTTACATCCCGTTCTTCTGTGTAAGGGTCTAGCTTCCAGAAGCATGTGGTCTAATGTGGTAGCCACTGGCTACATGTGGCTACTGAGCACTTAAAAATGTGGCTGGTCCAAATTCAGACGTGCTCTAAGTACATAACACTTTTGAAGACTTGGCATGAAGAGAAAAATGTAACACATTATTTAATTTTAATTAAAATAATTTTAAAATATTGATTACATGTAAAAATAACATTCTGGATATATTAGCTTAAATAAAAATATATCATTATACTACATTTCCCTTTTATTTTGACTTTTTTTTTTTTTTGAGACCAGGTATCACTCTGTCACCCAGGCTGGAGAAGCTCGATCATGGCTCACTGTAGCCTTGACTTCCCTGGCTCCAGGGATCCTCCCACCTCAGATTCCTGAGTAGCTGGAACCACAGGCACATGCCACCATGCCCAGCTAATGTTTGTATTTTTTGTAGAGATGAAGTTTGGCCATGTTGCCCAGGCTGGTCTCGAACTCCTGAGCTCAAAATGATCTGCCCACCTCGGTCTCCCAAAGTGCTAGGATTTCAGGCGTGGGCCACCGTGCCTGGTCTCTTTTGACTTTTTAAATACGGCTCTAACTATATTTCCAATGGACAGACCTGCTCTAGGTCAGCCTTGTCCAACAGAACTTTCTGTGATCCTGGAAGTTTTCTATATTGGTGCTGTCCCACACAACTGCCACTAGTTACGTGTGGCTGCTGAGCATTTGAAATGTGGCTAATGCAACTGAGGAAGTGAATTCTTCATTTTATTTAACTTTAATACATTTTCATTTAAACAGCCCCCTGTGGTTAGTGGTTAGTGGAAAGCACAGTCTAGACCAGGTGTTTTATAAACTATGGCCTATTTCTGTAAATAAAGTTTTACTGGAACACAGTCATGCTCATTTGTGTCTGTACAATCTACGGCTGCTTTCAAGATGCAATGGCAGAGTGGTTGTGACAGAGGCTGTATGGCCCAGAGAGCTGAAAATATTTATCCAGCTCTTTCTAGAAAATTTGGCCAACCCATGCTCTAGCCCATCATTTTTCAAATAGGTTTTACATGGAAAATGATTTCATGGGATATCGACGTCATCCAAAAAACAAGGTAGGGGTATTCCATGCTCAGATATGTTTGGGCCAACCCCGGGTTAATAAGCCCATGGGGTTCGGCTAGCATAGCAGGACTTCTCAGGGCTCTCAGCATCAAGGTGTACTATAGATCCACAGATGGGGCAGAGCAGCAGCTTTCACCAAGCTGGTTCCACCATGACACTCTTCCAGGATTATTAACATCTCCCCAAGCTAGTGTTCCCCTCGACAGTTTAAACATGTTCTGGACCTATGAATAAGCATGGTGTTTTACATTTGGTAATTCTCAGAATTGCAGGTATAATTTCCATAAGGAATTACTTAGCTTCTTCAGTACTTGACATCTCTAAACTAAGTGAAGGCAAATATTACCTCTTCTCTGGTCCTCCAAATTCTAATATTTTACATGCGCGTTCACATTACTTCCTTAATCCTCTCACCCTGCCCTTTGTCGGGCTTCTTCTGGCTCTTAGGTTTTTTGTTTTGTCAATTAAAACTTCAAAAGGAAAAATGATTGCATTTTGGTCTCTTTTAGATAAAAGAAATTAATTTTGAATAGTTTCCAAAGATCACACTGCAATAATATTCAGGGCTGAAGATTAATATTCAAGACTTAAGATTAAGAAAAAGTTTGAGCAGTCACAAATGTATTCACTTTCATTAAGAACAACGTTTCCCTTAAATTCTGACAAAGTGGGCAAGTCTATACCTAATACCAGTAACGAGAGAAAGAAAAACCAAGAGGAGGAAGCATTCAAGAACATGCCAACGCCTCAGCTATGGTTTCTTACTCACCGCAATGCTAGAGAAAAGGCTGCTGTTAAAGTGCCTTTGGATAGACAAGGACGGGGTCTTGCCAGGCCACGGGTTAACAATACCTGAAAAGAACGTTTTAATTGGTCAGCGGATGATACCAACTTTATATTCATTTGTACATAAAAAAGCAAAAAAACTAAAATGAGTCCTTCAGATAAAAAAACTTTGAGCCAGGCAGGAGGATTCCTTGAGGCCAGCCTGGGTGACAGAGCAACCTGTCTCTTAAAAAAAAGACCAAAAAAACCGTATGCAGTGTTTTTATAAGAGGAAAGGGAAGAACGTATTGGGTAATGAGGTTAACTCTACCACTCTTTCTCTACTTTGAATATTATGGTTAGAAATTCTTTAATAATAAAGTTAAAAAAACAGCTAATAAAAATAATGCCAGACTTAAAATTTAAAGACACATTATTTTAGAAGCCGTTCAATTATGGTGTGAAGTAGAAGTTTCCTCTAGTGAGACAACTGCCAGTCATACCAGCTTCTGCCAACAGACCACCTCACAGGGTTGTTGCGAGGAGTATGTGAAACCAAATCAGGAAACAGCCCATCACAGTGCTAGGTAGAAGGAAGGGCAAAATCAACATTACTTCTCAAACTCAAGAATTCCATAGTGCCTTTAAGCAGCAATCAGGCTTTCTTAACGATTCCCTACAGGTATGGTATGGCACAACAAGGTATGAAGTGGAAAAGACTGTTTGAGGACACAGAGCTAGAAATATGATTCTAGACATCAACCAAGAAGGAATCTGAGGGAACAAGCCCTGAGGTCTCCTTCCAGAGTTTAAATGTCAAAAGACTGATTACCCTTGCAGCCAAAAACATAGAGCACTCAGGGGATCCCAGCACCACTGTCCTCCCTTTACCTGACCCACAAGTGAGACAAAGCAGGGGAAGGAAGAAGAGGACAGCAGGCATCAAGCTCTTCCTATGAAAAGCGTTTCTGAGGAGGGCACCAGGTATGCTGAACGCAAATGTAAAAATCCAACTGCAGGTGTTAGAGAGTGGGGAAGTTGCACACTGCGGGGCAGGGGTCACAGACCTGCAGCACAGAATAAAATCCATGCTGGTTGAGATGTCCCATTATATTTGCACAAATGTGGTTCATCGCTGGTCGAAGACTTTCACCTAAACAAAACAGTGAGAACAAAAAAATCTCTTGCCATAATGTGACTGTTGATGTGGGACAGGAAATTGTGTCCCACACCTAAGGCCCTAAGAAATGAGATGCCCCTGGCTTGCCTTCCTTTTCCCTTAGGCCTGGTGCCAGAGCACAGGGAAGCAATGTGTATTTGGAACTCTATCCCTCCTGGAAGGCCTGGCTCAAGTGTCACCTCTTGATTGATGGGTCCCGTCACGCCCCTAGCCAGAAGTGATGTCTCTGGCCTCTGAGCTCCTGTAGCACCTTTTCTAATTCTCTCCTAGGGCCTGGCACTGTCTTCTCTGGAGGGATGCCTCCTCTCCTCAATGGGACATGAGCTTCTGGGCAGGGCCCAGAACTCAACAATTTTTGGGTTCCCTCCAAGAGGCCAGGGTCATGCCTGAAATAAACCCTCCTTGCTGACCTGGAGCCTTTGCATAGCTTCCCCTGCTTTCTGCTTCATCCCTGCTCTTCACTCTGTGAATCCCAGCTCTCTCTCCAGCTCTCAGCTCACACACCACTTCTTCAGGAAAGCTAGAGCCTCAGACCAAGCAAGGCCTCTCCACCCTACTGGACACTCTCATTTCTCTTGCAGGCTTCCTTCCAAGCACTTAACACATTATTGTCATTTTATATCTATGAGCAACATCTATTTAATGCCTGTTTTCCTCATTAAGTTCTGTGAGGAAGGGAGCACCTAAAGTCCCCGGAGGGCAACGCCCCTTTCTGTTTTGCTTATCTCCGTCTCTTCAGTGCCTAGCGGCATCTGGCACTTATGGGCTACTTGTTGAACAGATGAATGAAACGACCATATGAAACACATGGGGCTAAGGACACTTACCAGGGAAGGAGGCAGTTTATAATGCAAATTTTATCGGCAAAATGGAATTATTCACAACCTAATGATTTTCCAAGTAAAATGACGAGGCTTAAGTGAATGTTATCACTTGGAGGCTAAGGCACTGTAGGAATTATAAAAATTAAGATCAGAAGAACCATGCCTTTGAATGTAAATTCAAAGAAGGGTAGAGTACAGCACACAATGCTGAATGGATTCTGGATACTGTGACGCAGTCTGATGGTCAGTGCCAAGGGCATCCTCATTGATATGGTCTCAGGGCCTTCCCTGAAGCTTGTGGTGGCAAAAATGTTTCTTACAAAGAAAAAAAGGTCCCTGAACTCTCTGTGGAAATGTTCATTACAGAATATTTTGAAGCAAGTCCCACAGACCTTTTCCCCGAAGAATTTTCCATGTTGAAGTGTCTGTGAAGGTGACAAGCATCGTGAGGTACAGGGTGATGAGTCGGGAGTCTTGCAGGATTTCAGGCTGGAAACAATAAACACAGCAAGATTAAGACACAGGTCCTCTGATTCCAGACAGTGAAGTGTTCACTTTACAAGTGCTCTATGGGCACTCAGCCTGGAATCACTGAGTCAGGATTATAAGTCAGTCTTCATTCTTTTTCTCTTGGGCAATGACCACTTCAGGAGTTAAATAACAAGAAATTTGACACTCTCGTGCTTGACCATGGAATCATATATTCCTAGGAACAGAGAACTGAGAATCCCTAGAAAACAAGATGACCAGGGCTGGCTTGCTATATGTACATGTGCCTGCCTGTCTGTCTGAACTCTGCAGAAACAGAGCAGAAATGCAATTGAGCATGACTGGGACTCTGGGCTCAGCCTTCTGACTTCACCACCTACTAGCTGTGTGAGCTTAGGCAAGTTTCTTAACCTCTCTGTGCCTCAGTTTCCTCATCTGTTGACCAGAAACAATAACACTGCTTTCCTCATAGGGTTGTTGTGAGAAATAAATGGATTAATGCATACAATGCACTAAGAACAGTACCTGGCACATAGATAACTCCATGTAATGTTGGCTGCTGTTCTAATTTTGATGACAGTTCATTGTTTCACCAAGTGTAAGTTAAGCAAAAGGCCTGACTGCTTTCTAGGCCCACAGACCGTATAGCAGGTCCACCTGGAAGGGACCTTGGAGACAACCTTGGAGACCACTGAGTTCAAAACCCTAAGCTCATTGACAGTAAGAGAGGGGAAGCAGCCTGTTCAAGGTCACGTGGGAAATTAGCAGTGGAATCAGGACTGAATTTCACATATTCCTGGCTCCAGAGTCAGGGCCCTTTTTCTCCTGATGTCTATTTCTTTGCATAAATTTTTGTTTGTTCAAAATAGAAGAGCCTCTCCTCAAAGAACAATCTGTTGTGGAATGTACACACAGAGAACAGATAAACAAGGATCTGCCTGGCAGAGTGCAGGTAGGGAAATACCCTGCCCACTTGGCCCTGAGTCATTTTGGTGGACTCCCAGGGCTCCAAGCAACATAGTGTAGAAACCCTGCCCTAAGCCATGTCTCACCTGACAAGCCAGGTGTGGCTTGCTGCTGGCCACTGCCTTGGCTGTGTTATTGGCAAGAGCCATTCCTGAGCACCCAAAGAGGGATGGCTGGGAATGGATTATTACTGGCATGGGGGGCGGTCCAGGGACTTTCGTTCCATTACTGAGCTGTGTCCTTGCCAAGCCTCTGTCCCTGAAACCTCTCTCTCCCTATGTGCAAAGTAGAAAAGGCTCCTGTATATGTCTGCTCACACCCCTGTCCATCCTTTTCAGAACACTGAAGGGGGTGGGGGAGCACAGGACCAGGCTGGGCTAGTGACAGTACCCCATTCCTCTTGCCACTTTGACTGGTTCAGAGGTGAACCCAGGATTCCACTGGACCTACAAGAAACCTGGATTTTTGAACGGGTCGGGAGACCTCTCTTCCCTTTAGTCAAGACAGGGTAAGACTATAAAGTCAAAACTGGTGGTTGCCATGATTATAGCAGGAAAGGACGAGGTGACCCCAAAAGGGAACAGGGATGAGAGAAAAGAATGAGAGGGAGAATCCAGAAACCCCTGGCTCTCCTTATCCCCAGCTGCCATGTTACTGAATATATTCTAGAGCACAACATTCTCTTCCTTGCTGAGGCCTGACTAGTATAATAATGTAGATCATAAAGTACTGATTACATTAAATGAACAGGAAGGAAAGTGACAGATTCCCTGGCATGGAGGCTGTGGCGTGGCAAGCGGGTTAAGGGTCCAACACACACCAAAGAAGGGTTCATATTGATAACAGCATCAAAATTCCTCTCTTCCAGAACAGGGCTCAGCTAGCAACTCTGATTGATAGGGACTCTGAAAATACAGACTAAAGTCTACAGGTGAAAATGACGTATTTATTGTTTCTGGTTTTGCCTTTTTTTTTTTTTTTTTTTTTTTTTTTTTTACCTTGAGCTGCTTGAGAAAATCACAGCAGTACCACAGAATGCTCTTGATCTGTTTAATCCAAAGGAGCGTGAGGTCCTTAGAACAAGCCAGGGACACATACCACACCTATAGGTGGGAAAAAGAGGAATGTCATGGGCTGTTATAGAGATCATATCACATATGCTCTAACTGTTGGAACTGGACCTATTAGTTAGGTCCAGTGCCAGACAAAGCAGTGGACCTGAATGAATAAGCTGCAAACAGGACTTATTTTAACACTAAACCCAAAGACAAAACAGCCTAGTAAGAAAACTTACTATTCTGTGTTGTGGCAAGAGCAGAACGTAGCTACCTGGATCATGAAGAAACTAAGGAATCATTTGTACTTTGGTAATGTTTTCCATCCACTACCTATTTGCATTTGTGTGTGAATTGGTCCTAACATTCAATAGGAACTTTCAGAGTCCAGTAGGTTGGCCCTTAAGAGCTTGTGGGAGACACTGCGGCTCCCATCCACTTACCTTTGGCTCATTCTCAGCATCCATGCTGCTCAGGATGCTGCGACACAACTTCTCAAATCTCTGCAAAGAGACACACTGGGTGTTATACATTCCCACAACCCATCAAAAAGTGAAAACAAGCCTTCGGCGGGTACCTGGCATGTGCAGGTATTATGCCAGGTGATTCACAGACATAATCACATGCAGTTCCTTCCTACAGATGAGGATACTGAAGGTCAGAAAGACTAAAGGGTTCTCCAACGGGTGGCCCAAGAGCTGGAGGAACCCTATAGAAATGTTTTAGAAACTGGTATATTTCACATAAAAATCCAAATTGAAGCTTCTTTCAAAAAACAATATCAATCTGGCCAACTGGACTTGGATTCCTGCAGGCCTGCTGCTGTCTCTTCAACTGGGCTCTCCAGTTTACTGTTTCTTAAGCACCATGGATACTGATTTTGCCTCAGAGACAGCAGCCTTTCATCATTTTTATCCTGTAATGCAAAAGGAAGAAAAGTGGAAACTAGAAAACAGGTTCCATTTTGGCTATACCAATCCTGGATCCGCCCTTAAACCATGTGATACTGGGCAGCAGTTTCACACTGAGCTGCAGTTTCCTTCTCTGTAAGATGAGGGTCACCTCCTCCAGCTTATCTGTCCTCATCTACATAATCATGTGTTCACTGCCTGCATAGCCCTCCCTCTCTTGCTGGGCTATGAGCTCCATGAGTGTAGAGACCTTGCGTGTCCTGTTTCCTCCCAAGGGCCCAGTGCCTAGAGAGGGTTGGCACAATGTGAAGCTTAGCAATAGTGAATGCCTAACAGCTGGTAACATGGAGACATGCCTCAATGGCATTGTTAGTACTATTACAGGTAACTAGCTGCTTTCCTGGGATTATATTTTTTAGGCTGATCATTCTAATCCCTAAGGTGCAAACTGGCATCCTTTGTATGATTTGCAGGATATTTAAAAAATTTCAAATTAATTGCCAAGATTTACAAATTAGAACATTGATGGTGGCTCACACCTGTAATCCCAGCACTTTGGGAGGCTGAGGAAGGTGGATCACTTGAGCCCAGGAGTTTGAGACCAGCCTGGGCAATATAGTAAAACCCTATCTCTACAAAAGATACAAAAATTTGCTGCATGTGGTGGCACACACCCGCAGTCCCACCTACTCAGGAGGCTGAGGTAGAAGAATCGTTTGAGCCTCAGGAGGTTAAGACTATAGTGAGCCGTGATAGTGCTACTGCACTCCAGCCTGGGCGACAGTGAGACCCTGTCTCAGAAAATGAATGAATGCATGAACATTGAGGATAAAGACTCAGATCTTTGGCATGTCTTTAAAAAAAAAAAATCAGAGGCTGGGTGCAGTGGCTCATGCCTGTAATCCCAGCACTTTGGGAGGCTGAGGTGGGCGGATCATGAGGTTAAGAGATTGAGACCATCCTGGCTAACATGGTGAAACCCCATCTCTACTAAAAACACAAAAATTAGCTGGGCATGGTGGCACATGCCTGTAGTTCCAGCTACTTGGGAGGCTGAGGCAGGAGAATTGCTTGAACCCAGGAGGTGAAGACTGGCAGCGAGCCGAGATTGCGCCACTGCACTCCAGTCTGGCGACAGAGAGAGACTTTGTCTCAAAAAAAAAAAAAAAAAAAAAAAAAAATTCAGAGTATGAGTCCACCACCAAGCTGTGTAATAGCTGCTCCCCGTGGATGGGGCAGGCCACAGACCCTGCTACTTCCTTTGATGTCCTCACCACTGCTGCCTGTTAGTTACCGTTTAATATGATTTGTATTTTGTATTATGTTTTATCTCATATATGGTTTTTTTTACTCATTTACCTAAACTTCCTGGCTCTTGCATGCATCTGATTTCAACTTGTGCTTATAATGGTCAATGTGAAAAGATTCCTGAAAGCACTGGGCATAATCCCTCCAAAACAGGTCCCAAGAAAACAAAAGGGACAGGATGTGGGGGTGATAGTAACTACTTCATAAAGCTGCTATAAGAACAAACTGAGTTACTATTAATAATTATAAAAGATCTGACATATGGAAGTACTATACATGTTTGGTATTATCGTTTTACCTCGTTATCCTCTTTGATTCTGAATACGAATAGCAGTTTCCTGGCAATCTTAAAAACACAAAGTGCACTTCTTTTAGTGGACCCAGGGTCATCTGCTTTAAAAAAGTCATCAATCTCTCTCCTAGAAAGGAAAGGGCAAAAAAAGACATTCTAAATTAAGAGCTTGTAGCACCTGGAAAGCTTTTCAAGCACTCTTAAGAAAAACCTCATGTATCTGCCATTCATTGGGAGCCAGAGAAGCATGTGCTAGGGAGATCCTAGCCCTTACCTGATATCTCTCTGCAGTCGACTCCGACAGAGAAAACTCCGGACGTGGGCCTGGATCACGACAGCTGCCCGCTCCCGCTCCTTCTGCACAAGCCTTTCTTCTCGTGCCTGACGGGCTCTATCGATGAACCATGCTCTCGAGGTCTGAGACAGGGTGAACATGTTTGCAAACTTGCACAAACCCTGCAAGGAAAATGGGGAAGTAGGTGTTGTAGATTGTTGTCTGGAAAACACACACAGAAAGAGGCTCAAGAGCAGAGGGTGGGCAGGGACCTGGGCAGCAGAGATACTCAGGACCTGTCAACACCCTCCAAAGTACTAACAGCTCTCCGGCGCAAGTCCAAACCTCCCACAGGCTCTTTCATGCAATTCACCAAGACCAGGGATGCTACATCCTGTATTAAATAATCTCATTCTTAAGGAAAAGAGAACAGCACCTGGCATAGGATAAGGGCAGGTCCAGCTTTACGAATGAACAAAAAATGAATCAATCCCACCCATAAAGCTCTAATTCAAACCAGGTATCCTGTAGGTCAAAGATTCCCAGATATCTGAATTTTCTGGAATAGTCCACAGTATTTGGGAAACCAAAACTGAGAAGTCAGCTTTTACTTTGCCAAGTAAGGACTCGAGGGAAAAATCAAACATGATTATTTGCTGTCATCATTATCGTATTCATCCATTCACTAAATAAATATTTACTGGTGCCTACTTTGTGACAGCACCCAATAAAGAAAGGCCCATTTTAACATTAACAAAGCAAAAGGTACGCATTTCAGAATGCAAGACAGTCCATGACATTTAATATATTTGGTTTTATGTACAGCCTATTGCATTGTCCTTACAGTTACCATCCTGCCAAGGACCAGTAAAGACTTTACTGCAGAACTGGTCCTGTCCACTAACAGATGCTTTTCTGAAGAGAAGCTCTAAATTATATACTAAGTTTTTATCTAAATCACCAGTAACTGTTTTTTCCCAAAGGGACAGCTTTTGCTAGCAGCCTAAAGCACACAGCACTGACCCACGGAGGCTCCC
Source organism: Macaca thibetana thibetana (assembly GCF_024542745.1). Taxonomy (NCBI): domain Eukaryota; kingdom Metazoa; phylum Chordata; class Mammalia; order Primates; family Cercopithecidae; genus Macaca; species Macaca thibetana. Next base: position 105,628,785 of record NC_065588.1, on the reverse strand, counting down.
ATACTGAGATGATTTTTTTAGATGCTTGATGACTTTGACATTCTATACAAAACGCACTATCAGCCCAGTTAAAAACACTGAAATGAATTATTCAGAAAGCCAGACTTCCAGAAAACAATCTCTCTACCAGGCTACTTTACTCAAAGTAGCACCCACATGAAAATACCACCCAGAGTAAAAAGATGGATGGAACTAGGGGCCATTTATCCTAAGTGAAATAACTCTGAAACGTAAAGGCAAATACTGCATGACTTCACTTAGAAGTGGGAGTGAAACAATGGGCCCACATAGACAAACAGTGGAATAAGACAATGGAGACTCCAAAAGGTGGGAGATGGGATGGGGGTAAGGGTTGAACAATTATCTATTGGTACAATGTTCACCATTCGGATGATGGGTGCACTAAAAGCCCAGACTCCACCACTGCACAATATATGCATATAAGAAACCTGTACCCCCTACATCTATACAAAGAAATTTAAAAATTATTAAAACAAACATTGGACATAATAGTATTATCTCCCAGAGGTATTAGATGAATTACATATTACTGAAAGGCATTTAATAAGTGTGCTCTATTATTAGTATTAATAAGGACAATAAAATAATACCCTTTTATAACCAAAAAAAGTTGGTGCTAGCCTCCCGCCACATGAACGTATCAAGGGACCTCTGTGACCCCTTCTCAACAGTGATTCGCATCTGTCAAACATCATCAGTAATCCTTGAAACAAACTAACAGAGCCCACCTGACTACAGGAGGGAAGGTATTAGGTTGGTGCAAAAGTAATTGTGGTTTTTAACTTTTTTGAAAAAAAACACTAAGTTGTAATTACTTTTGCATCAACCTGTAAAAGGCTTGGAGAGAAAAGGTAGCCATCTTCTGAATCATTCATTCTTCCTGCCCCAGCAGTAAAGTCTGGAGATCTCACCTGAGGACCTGCCTGTGTCGCAGAAATGCCAGGTAATCATTAGTGATCTTGCACGGGACTCGTGGCTGAGAACAGCTTCTCACTTCAGAAAAGCTTGTTATTTTTTCTGGCAGAAGCAGAAAAAAAAAAAAATCCAAACTTAGGGTTAAATTTTATAGGTGTGGCATCATACATCTTCCTGAGTAAAAGTAGTAACTACAATGCCAACGGTTTTTTAAAAATACCACTGGGTCCTCTTTATTTAGTGTCTCAACTAAATGTTACACTGTATCTCTTCAATCCTCACAGTTTAAAGGGAATACGTTGAAAATAAATCCCAAAGTTGTTGAATTAAAGCTGTGATGAGAAGCAACATAACTTAGAAGTCATGGAATGTTAAAGAGCTATTGAAAATCATATTTGACTTTTTTTTTTTTTTTTTTTTTTTTTTTTTTTTGGCAGTCTCACTCTGTCGCTGAGGCTGGAGAGCAGTGGCATGATTTCAGCTCACTACAACCTCTGCTCCCAGGTTCAAGCGATTCTCCTGCCTCAGCCTCCCAAGTAGCTGGGATTACAGGTGCCTGCCACCACACCCAATCTCGGCTGGGATTACAGGTGTGAGCCATTGCATCCAGTCATGTGTGACTTTTTTTTTTTTTTTTTTTTTTTTTTTTGAGATGGGGTCTGGCTCTGTCGCCCAGGCAGGAGTGCAGTGGTACGATCTCGGCTCACTGTAAGCTCCACCTTCCGGGTTCACGCCATTCTCATGCATCAGCATGTTTGACATTTTTAATGATACGGAAAAATGTTTATGCCTTAAAAGTGAATAAAGGGCTGCCTGTGGACCAATAAGATCCCAATTACCTAAAGAAAAATGCACACACACACACACACACACACACACACACACAGAGATACAAAACTAGCATGAACTATACCAACATGTTACCAGTGGCTGTTCTGAGGTACTGAAATTGTGGGAAATTTTCCTTAATTGATCTGTATTTTCTGAATTTTCCAGAGAATGCACATGGTAAAGCAGCACTGCATAGTGAGGGGCACACGGGCTTTGGGAGTCACACGGAGTTGGAGCCAGTCCCTAGCTCTGCCACATAACTATAGGGAGAATGTCTAAGTTTTTTTTTTTTTTTCCAAGGCAGGGTCTCGCTCCATCATCCAAGCTGGAGTGCAGTGGTGCAATCATGGTTCACTGCAGCTTCTACCTCCCAGGCTCAAGCGATTCTCCCACCTCAGCTTCTCAAGTAGCTGGGACCACAGGTGCACACCACCACATCTAGCTAGTTTTTAAATTTTTTGTAGAGGTGGGGTCTCACTATGTTGCCCAGGCTGGTGGTCTCAAACTCCTGGACTCGAGATCCTCCTGCCTTGGCCTCCCAAAACGTTAGGATTACAGGTGTGAGCCACCGCACTTGGCCCTGAGTCTTTCCATCTTCATCTATTAATTGGCTTAGAGGTTGATAATGAGGACTAAATGTGATGATGTGTATCAAGTACCTATGGAGGTACTTGAGCACACAGTGTAGAGTGTATAGTCAATAAGTCTAACTGGTGTATTTTTTTTTACAGACACAAGGATTTAAAAAAAAAAAAAAAAAAACCCTTCACCAGAGGCTCCAGACATTTCTCACCCATTAACTTTTTTCCTATCTTAAATGCACTAAGATTCACCAGTCCTGTCCCTTGGGTTATGAACTCCTGGCCCTGCCGTTTAGACTAACAGATTCAAGCTCCTCAGGACTGCAAAAGAGCAGGGCCTAAGCCATGAGTACAATGATATGCTCCCTCCATGACATGCAGACAGTGCCTCAATGGCAGAGGGTACATCGAATTAGCAAGGGAAGAGGGAGCCTCTTCCTAAAAGAAAAACAAAGTTGCATGCAAACTGTGCCTAAGTACTGTAAGACAATCTTAAAACTTTCACTTCTCCCAGGGGGCCTCCCAGGATACAAAATTACTCTTATCCCCTTCCTTGAGATTATCATCCCTTCAATGTTATTGGTTGATTTCTGTTTATACCATATAATAGCCTACACTTTACAGTTTTTCTCATCCTTTCCTATACACCTTCTCCACCTGCACAGTGTATACTATAGTTCATCAATTAATAAAACACACAATCAAGTGTTTATTAAGTACTTATTTTGCTAAATGCCATGGAGAATCAAAGAAAAGCCTGTGCGCAGCAGAAAAAGGCATGTATCAGATAAAGTAGGCCTTGGTTCTTTTCAGTACTCATTCTATCTGACATTTAGCCAAGTTACTTATCCTCTCTAGGCCTCAGTTTCCTTATGTGTAAATCGAAGGTGATAACAGTGTCTATGTCCTAGGGTTGCTAAAAGGATTAAATGCAACATTTACCCTTCTTGTACCTCAACTTAGTCATCACAACATTGTGATTAGGATTAAATGGCGAAATATTAATAAGGGATATCTGAAAGCATGTAGCATGTAAGTGAGCTTTACTGTATTGTCCTTAAGAAGCTTGCAATCCAGTTAAGGAAATAAGAATCATATAGGTAGAAAGATGAGAAAGTAAGAGGTTGGTGACAACCAAGATCATTTAAAAAAGTAAATGAGTACCCATTATGTGTCAAGTCCTTTATAAGTGATCTCATCTAATAAGGACAGGAATCCTATGAGAAGATCACTCATGATCTCCTCTAGTCCAGTTTAGACCATTAGCATGTGGCAGAGTCAAGACTGTAATAACTAAGAGACAGGATTCAGACTCTTGTCTTACCTCTATATTTCCAAAGCTGAAGCACCATAAATACCAACTGCTGACTGAGCCAAGAGTATTTTCCCTGTACAGTAGGAAAAGCTGGGCCACCAGGTTTAATGACCACCACCATTTGTTCTGGGTAGACAGTGTATCAGACACTGTACAGATATTTAACCGACTTGTCTTTTCAACGTTCTATCAGGTCTCGATAATCTTTTGTTTTTGTGAGACGGAGTCTCACTTTGTTGCCCAAGCTGGAGTGCAGCTGCGCGAACTCGGCTCACTGCAACCTCCGCCTCCCAGGTTCAAGTGATTCTCCTGCTTCAGCCTCCCAAGTAGCTCGGATTACAGGCGCCTGCCACCACGCCCGGCTAATTTTTCTATTTTTAGTAGAGATAGGGCTTCACCATGTTGGCCACGCTGGTCTTGAACTTCTGACTACAGGTGATCCGCCCGCCTCGGCCTCCCAAAGTGCTAGGATTACAGGCGTGAGCCACCGTGGCCAGCCTCAATAATCTAATTTTTATTTAAAGAATAGAAAACAGGACTTAAAGAGACTATTCATACTAACAGCTATTATTTATTGAAAGCTGCCGACTATCTAGGTGGATGCTTTTGAATCTGAATCCATGTATATCCAAAGCAATTATTACTAGGTAAAATAAACAAGATCTAGGGCTCCCCCATTCACAGAATGGCAAAGCAAAGAGAAGCCGAGAATGCAAGGTTGCCTGTGGGGCTAAGCTGGACTCAAATTACGACCAAATTTTTCTATATTCAGAACTAGGTGTCAGGCACAGTACTAAAACATATTTCACACCTTCTGTGAAACCTGCTAATTACTCCATTTACACAGAAGGAAACTGAGGCTCAGAGAGGTGAGGGAACTCACCCAAGGTCACACAGCGAGCGAACAGTATTCGAACTCCAGTTTAGGTGAGTCCTGGGTCCCGGCGTCTTTCCTCGGCATCAACAACCACAGGAACAAATCACCCAGCATTAGTCCGTTTATAAAGGCCTATCGTCCCAAAAGTGAAAAGAGGTGGAAAGGGCCGCGGAGAGAGCCCCTGGAGCACACAAGCCAGATTCCAGCACTTGTTCCTCCGACCTGACCAGTCAGGGACTCGGCCCTACAGCCACCTCTCTCAAAGTCCCCCGCCCCACCACTCGGAGAACTGACGACCCAGTTGTCACTCGCTACCCGCAGGCCGACCTTTATTCGCTGGAGGTCCCCGCACTCGGGTCGGGGCCGCAGCTGCCACTGTCTCAGCCCAAAACACCCTAGTTCTGCCAGACCCGGGGTAGCAGCCGAGGCACAACCGCCATTTTGCCCCGGGGTGTTTGCTTTCAGAACTCCGCCAGGAAGCAAGCATCCAGTTCCGGAAAATGACAGTTCCGCAGAGCTTCTTCGTCCGGGATGGAAAACTTCCCCACACCTTGTCCTCCCCTCTGGCAGCTGAAATATCGGTGGCGGGATAAACGCCTTACCCAGCCAAGAGAAGCTGGCACCCATTCCAGCCAGGGACGTTGGAAAGAAAACTGCCCCCTAGGCGCACAACGGACCGTTTAAGACGTTGCTCTCTGCGGGGCGGAAGTGGGGTGCGGACAACGGAAGTTACCGCCCCGGCCCCGCCTCCGCCCCGGCTGGGGTGAGCTGGGTGTTTCCTGCCTCTCACAGTCCGGGTTTGGAGACTCCTGCGTCCTCCGACTTTTCATGGTAGGGAGGGCGGTGCCCACCGACTGGGGGCTGAAGGCGGCCGAGGGAGCTGGGCAGCAGCAGAGTATAAGAAGAAGGGACCGAGAGGAGGGGGTGCGATGAGGGGCAGTTGCGATAGTGGAGAGGCATTTGGGGGATTGGTTGGGGGAAAGGCCGGGGGTGGGGGAAGGGCTTTGGGTGGAGAATTAGGGGTGGTGGTGGAGTTGGTGGGGGGGATCCCTGGCGGTTTGGAATCCGGGAAGCACATTTGGGCTTGGGGAGTAGATAACGTGTGTGCGTAAGGAAGGGGTGTCTCCGAGTGAGTCCTGAACGCTGGTTGGAGATGGGAGTTGGGGATTGCGAGGAGAACAAAGAGATGTTAATTGAAAACGGACATTTGGGGTGGAAAATGAGGATTTGGAGGATTATGAAGGAGAATGGGCAGGTTATGAGAAGGTGAGGTAGAATTCCTGGGGGCGGAGCGTTTGGGGTTTTGGAGGTTGTAGCTGGAGTCGCTGGGTTTCCAGGAAGTGGGGAAGGGGCTCCCAGGTGCGTCTGAACACACGGGCGAGTGGGGGAAAGAAATCGAGGGAGCCCAGCAGGCGGATGTGCGTTCAGTGCTTGGAATTCTGGGGAGAGATGCCAGGGGCCTGAGGTCAGGATACCTGTGCCACGAAGTCCAGTGCCTCAGCTGGCGTCTGGGTACCTATCTGTAACTTCCGTTGAGGCCAGAGGTGACCACGCCTAAGGAGCCGGAGGATGTCTCAAGATCTGTCTCTCAGCTGTGGGGTGTGTCTCCTTGGGATCCTCTAGGGTCTGTTCCCTGAATAGCTCATTGTCCCTGGGTAGAGATGACCAAAGATTGGCCCAGATCTTTCTTCTTGCTTGCTTGTTTGTCACGTCCCTGGAAAGTGCAGTCTTTAGGGAAAATCAGTCCCAGTGACGCTGCTGAAGAAAAATCAGTTATCCTGTATCTGACTTTGACTTGTCTGTTCCATTTTGTGCAAAATAATGACCAGCGGAGTGGAAGAAGGCAGCATAAACCAGTGGTTCTCAAACTCTGGTCCCACCAGTAGCAACACCTGGTAACTTATTCAAAATGGCTGAATTTTCAAGCCCTATCACAGACTACTGAATCAGACATTCTTGGGGTGGAGCCCATCTATCTGTTTTAACAAGCCTTGAAAAGGGATTAGACTAATGATTTCTTGATTTGGACTGTGTAATGAAAGGGGGCATAGGAGTTGGGAGTCAGAGGGCTCTTATAGGTGTGATTCCTAGTTTTCTCCCCTAAAAAGTGGGGTTGACGATAAACGTCTTTCTCACTAGACCATTGAGAGAAATAGGCCAATAATTTGTGTATTAAACAGGAAGAGAAAGCCATTCGGTGGGACAGTTGAAATTGGCGGTAGCTGTCTTATAAGCAAATTTTGGATGTAAAATGCTGCAGTTATGTGACTGATGTGACTTAGTTTAGTTGAAATGTAACAGCAGACTTTTCTGAGTTGTAGAAATGCCCTCAGTTTGAGAAGATTTTATAACTAGCCTCAATACAGTGTTTCTTAAACTTCTTTGCTGTAGGAATCCCCTGAGGTGATGCTTTGCCTCACATCCCTGGCAATTCTTAGATAAAGCTGGTTAAACACCTTAGCTAGATGGCAGTGAGCCCTGGTCCCATATCAGAATCCCCCAAAGAGCTTTTTAAACACTAGTGACTGATCAGCCACCCCTCCGCATCTCTAAGATACTGATTAATTGATCTGGGGTGTAGCCCAGGCAAGCACCGGTGTGTGTGAGTTCGTTTTTGTTTTTTTGAGACAGGGTCTTGCTCTGTTGCCCAGACTGGAGAGTGCACTGGTGTGATTGATCTTGGCTCACTAAAGCCTCACCCTCCCTGCCTCAAGCAATCCTCCCACCGCAGTCTCTCGAGTTGCTGGGACTACAGGTGTGTGCCACCATGGCCGGTTAATTATGTGTATGTGTGTGTGTGTGTGTGTGTGTGTAGAGATTAGGTCTTATGTTGCTCAGGCTGGTCTCGAATTCCTGGGCTGAAGCAATCCTCCTGCCTTGGCCTCCCAAAGTGCTGGGATTATAAGCGTGAGCCACTGTGCCTGGCCTAGCATCATGTTTTTTAAGTACACCCAGGTGATTCTAGTAGCCAGGGTTGGGAACCACTGGTCCCACAGTTTTAGAGGCCCAAAGGAAACTACACAAAGGACTAGGTGCCAAATACTTTAACATTCATTCTCTGAGGGTTTTGAAGATTATGACTTTAACACTCCATTTTACAAGTTAGAAAACTGAAGCTTGGGTTAAATTGCTTGAATTTCACAAAGGAAATGGTGGAACTGGGTTGCAATCCAGGCGTGCCAAGACTATCCAGTTTTCCTTAACACACACACGTGCACAAGAACAAAGCACAAAGAAGCGTATAGAAAACGTGGGGTCAGGGATTTGGTGCCTTTTTTCCTACTGTACTTGCCTGAGCCTCCTTTCCAGTCGATGATTTTCCCCCTTCAGCTGATTTTTGTATTTTCATGCATGCATACAATTGCTTCTTGCCTGTGGCTCTGAAGCTGTGAAGTGGGGGCTGGCTTTGGTTTATGGTGTTTTGGTTTGTTTTTATGTGTCAGGTCAGGAATTCACTGGGCCAAGACCATGGAGTTAATGGTAGCTTAAATAAGGGGTACAGTGCTTTTTAAAACAGTGGGCTGTAATCTTGGTGGGCTTTAAAATCTCGTGGGGGAGTTTTAAAAATTCTGTCGCCTACACATCCCAGACCAATTACATGAGAATTTTCTTGGTAGGACCTAGGTGTCAGGAGTTTTGAGCTCCTGTGTGATTTTGATTATCACCAACTGGAGAGCCACTATTTAGAATCAGCAATATTATATTCAGGGGTGATGGAGAGAAGGGAGACTGACCATTTAACTGGAATAAACTTCTGATTGAATCAGATCCGTAGCCAGTATCTCAATTATTCATTGCCTCTCTGTTTAACGTAACCAATTTTGCTGTCTCCTGCCTCACCTCCCCAACTTCATTAGTAATGAAATCAAACCTTTGAAACAAGTCAAAAAGCAGGATACTGGCCAGGTGTGGTGGCTTATGCCTGTAATCCCAGTACTTTGGGAGGCTGAGGCAGGTGGATCACTTGAGGTCAGGAGCTCGAGACCAGACTGACCAACATGGAGAAATCCCATCTCTACTAAAAATACAAAAAGTTAGCCGGGCGCGGTGGCTCATGCCTATAATCCCAGCACTTTGAGAGGCCGAGGCAGGAGGATCACCTGAGGTCAGGAGTTCAAGATCAGCCTGACCAACATGGTGAAACCCCATCTCTACTAAAAATACAAAATTAGCTAGGCGTGGTGGCGCATGCCTATAATCCCAGCTACTTGGGAGGCTGACGCGGGAGAATCGCTTGAACCTGGAAGGCAGAGGTTGCGGTGAGCAGAGATCGTGCCATTGCACTCTAGCCTGGGCAACAAGAGCAAAACTCCGCCCCCCCCCCCCAAAAAAAGCAGGATTCCAGTAGCAACAGCGGGGAGAGTCCTCCCTAGAGAGATTTGCTGTGGGGGTTTCTGGTTCACTGCCTCCTGTCCTCAGTTCACTGTAACTTGGGCTCAAGGACATGAATGCTGCCAAAACTTTTCCCCCAAGGGCCTTGCCTCCTATTAGGCTGACTGACCTTTGGAGGGGGTGGGCTCTGGAAAGGTTCAGAGCTTTTGTTGTCTAATCTGGAGCCTCATTCTAGATCAGGATGGCTCCTGCCTTTATCTTTTAGTCATGCCGTCTGCCATTAGAGCTGGATGCGGTTTCCAAAGAGGAGAAGATAGTTTGAGACTTCGGGAGCATTCTCAAATTACCATAATTTGAGTGTTTCCTATCCGAGTGTTTACTCAGAGCCAGGGAGCCCTGTGAGGGAGGTGAGGCTGTTGGCCCTGGACACAGCTACTAAGTGGCAGGGCTGGGGCCTTACACGCAGGTCTGACTCCAAACCCTTCACCACACTTTACCTCACAACTATTTTCAGGGCTTTTTGTACTTTTTAAAGACGGGAGGTGAGGCTGACCTTTCTCAGCTTATATATCATAGCTCTCAATCTACTAGGTGTGATGGGCTCTGGGCCAGCCACCACTTGCCCATGTCCTTCACTGGCCCCATCACTGACTCAACTCCTAGCTTGAGAGTGACTGACCCTAGGCCGGGCGCGGTGGCTCACGCCTGTAATCCCAGCACTTTGGGAGGCCGAGGCGGGCGGATCACAAGGTCAGGAGATCGAGACCACAGTGAAACCCCGTCTCTACTAAAAATACAAAAAATTAGCCGGGCGCGGTTGTGGGCGCCTGTAGTCCCAGCTACTCGGGAGGCTGAGGCAGGAGAATGGCGTGAACCCAGGAGGCGGAGCTTGCAGTGAGCCGAGATCGCGCCACTGCACTCCAGCCTGGGCGACAGAGCGAGACTCCGTCTCAAAAAAAAAAAAAAAAAAAAAAAAAAAAAAAAGAGAGTGACTGACCCTGTCGGGGCTGTGGCATCCAAATCCACAAAATGGAAATAACTTAGCTGTCTTCCAGCATTGTTTGGATTTGTAAAAGGCATGTGGTGGTAGAAATTAAGTGGTCAAGGGACATCCAGGGGCTTTCTGGAGCCATGGAAATGTTCCAAGACAGCTTGATTGGCGTGGGGGCTACACAGGTGCAAGTATCGACCAAAACACATCGAACTGTACACTTAAAATATACTTTATTATGTGCAAATTATCTTTAAAAAGGTATTGGAAAGCCAAAAAAGGTACAGTCATGCACCACATAATGACAGTTTGGTTAGTGACAGACTGCATATATAACAATCCCTTAAGATTAAATGGAACTGGAAAATTCCTATAACCTAGTGATAGAAATTATATATAACTATAACTATATATAATTATATAATCTATAACTCTAGCTGTCATTTCAGTTGTAGCACAACATATTATGTGTTTGTGGTGATGCTGGTGTAAACAGAATTACTTCGCTGCCAGTTGTATAAAAGTCTAGCACATACAATTATGTACAGTACGTAATAGTTGATAATAGTAGTAAACTTGATGTATCACTGGTTAATGTATTTACTATTAATGGTTATTTTAGAATATACTCCTATACTCCTTCTACTTGCTTTTTTTTTTTAAGTGAAAACTGTAAAACAGCCTCAGGCAGGTGCTTCTAGAGGTATTCCAGAAGAAGGGATTGTTATGGGAGATGACAGTTCCATGCCTGTCACTGTCCCTGAAGACCTTCTAGTGAGACAGGATGTGGAGGATAGTGATACTGACAATCCTGACCCTGTGTAGGCTAGGCTCATATGTGTGTATTTTGTAGTTTTGAACAAAAAAGTTTAAAAATTAAAAAAAAAAAGTATAGAGTAAGTATATAAAGTATTTTTGTAAAGCTGTACAAATATGTGTTTTAAGCTGTGTTATTACAAAAGGATCCAAAAGTTAAAAAAAATTAAAAAGTTTTTGAAGTAAAAAGTTATAGTAGGCAAAGGTTAACTTATTATCAAAAGAAAAAAAAATTAAATAAATGTAGTGTGGCCTCCCTGTGCAGTGTTGATAAAGCTACAGTAGTGTGCAGTAATGTCCTAGGCCTTCACGTTCACTCACTGTTTGCTCACCCAGAGCAATTTTCAGGCCTACACACTCCATTCATGATAAGTGTCCTATACAAGTATAGCATTAGAAAAAAATCCTTCGTATCATATATTTACTGTACTTTGACTTTACATGAAGTATACTTTATGTACTTTTTTGTCTGTTTCATGATAGGCAGCTTCCAAAATGCTAGATCATTTGCATTTTGGGGTAAATTTCCTTAACACATACCCTCACCCATGACCATAAGCCTTTTTCCCCCCCCTTTTGAGGTCTTCACAGTTTTTGGAAACTATTTCCATAAGCTACTCCTGTCATCCCATGGACAAAGGATGTTTCTGAGGGAGGCAGCTGGTCATAACTGTTAGTGTGAGGTCTCTGGGGACTGATTTCAGAGGACAGCTACAAGGGAGGGTGACTGCTTCCTCTGGACCGCTTTTGTGTGTGGCATCGGGCAGCAAGACCCCAGGTGAGCTAAGCCTGAGCTTTTGCAAACGTACTTTCTTGTGACGTTTCTTGATGAAAAAGGAACTGTTTCTTGAGAAAACGTTTCTTTCCAGGAGGCTGTTCTTTCTGTTTCACTCTGCAAGGCCCTGACCTGGCAGGTGATATCCAGGCCACTGTTGGGTGCCATGGAGGTGGGGAGAGTTGGCCAGAAGAGTTGGATAACCTTGAATTGAATATCGTCTGTGACTGTTGCATTGCCTCTGCTGTTGCAGGCTGCCACCCTTTACTCCCCATCCCGTTTACAAAAATAATGCTTGTGTTTTACCAGTTATAATCGTAGTACCCTTTCATATAATCTGGAAAAGCTAGACAATTCTTTTTCAGTTTCAGGGAATAGTTCAAAAAAGTTATGTGCTGTCAGTGCCCTGCAGCCAATAACCACGAGGAGCATACCTGTGGTCAAGCAAAGCTGGGTTTATTTCCTTGTTGCATTGGGGGAGAACTGTGGGACATCTCAGAGAAGGTCTGGGCTTGTGTTGGGTGATTTGAGAGAGAGAGTTCAGAGAAGTGGGGCTTTGCTCTGTGTTGGATGCTGCTGGGAAGCAGGGCTAATTCTGTGATTGAGTCTCAGTGATTCCTGACTTGAAAGCAGGAAGAATGGAAAGAGGCTAAACCTCTCATTGGTAAAGCAGTGGCTGTAACTCGTATTAGCCAGGATAGGGGATCTTTGGTCATTTTTGTATTTTGTTGGATAATGTTTCTGTTTATGTCTATGTTCAGACATGATTGAATGGTCCTGTTTTTGTCTTGTCGCAAGGTCACAGAGTGGCCTTGTCTGATGGTGATGTGCTGTGAGAAACTGTTGATGTTCAGTGGGAATGGTCAGGCCAGCCGTGGGGGCCTACCCCAGATTCATCAAAGATTCTGCCCACCCTTGCACATCTCCAGCTCTACAATTTTACCTGTTCATTTCAGACATGTTTTCTCTGAGTTCACATGTGCCGGATACCAGTCTCATTTTCCAAGCCTGCGTAAATCAGCCACTGTATCCATTTCTTTGAGATGTGCCATGCTATCAGGGAGATTGTAGTGGGATCTTGATCTTTTGGGCCGCACTAGTCTAGGAAATCTAATTGTGCAATAACTGGGTTCCAAAAGTTTCCATGTCTGTTGTTTAGTCCTCAGAAACACCTTCTCCCCACAGGAAGTGACAGGAGTGTGAGCTGGAATCCCATTCAACTTCATAAAAGCTTATTTCATCTGTGATGCAGCTGAAAGATGACACTTAGCTATTCGGTGATACATGGCAATAAGGAAATGTAAAGAGACCTGGGCAGTGCTTTAGGCTGCTTTAGGGTGCAGCCAGGGTGTTCATGTATACAGGTGCTAGGCAGAAAGGAGGTACTTATAACATAAGAGTTAGTGGCACACTTATGCCTGCAGGGTCGGCAGGCAAGGTCAGTGTATGAGGCTATCTGGGTGGGTTTTGGGACAAACTAGGGGATTCATGGCCCTCTCTAGGGGGCATCCAATACCCCAGCTCCCACCAGTTGTTCCCCTGCTAGCCCAGTTGGCCTCTGATTTTAAGAGAAGCCAGAAGTCCAGATTTTTCTGTGAGCGCTCCTTAGTTGTCCACATTGGAAGCAAACTTTTAAATGCTGTGTATGCGTGGCCCAAGCAAAACACATCTGGAGGCCAGATTGAATCCACAGGCTGAAAGCAGTCAACCAGGCCTGATGTCATGACCCTGTGTCCTCTCTACTGGCAGGAAGAGATGTCAGGAGAAAGTGTGGTGAGCTCAGCGGTGCCAGCGGCTGCTACCCGCACCACTTCCTTCAAGGGCACGAGCCCCAGCTCCAAATACGTGAAGCTGAACGTGGGTGGAGCCCTCTACTATACCACCATGCAGACACTGACCAAGCAGGACACCATGCTGAAGGCCATGTTCAGCGGGCGCATGGAAGTGCTCACCGACAGTGAAGGTAAGCTCACCTGCCACGTGCCTGCCCCTGGCCATGCGTTATGTGGTCCAGGAGAGCTTCCCTGAGGAAATGACATTTAAGTTGAGACCTGAAGATGTATAGGAGGCAGCTGGTCAGGGACTCCCACCATCTTGACTTCGTTGTTGATTTGCTGTGTTACTTTGAGAAAGTCACTTCCTCACCCAGGTCTTAGCTTGCTTGTCTCTGCCATGCTTCTATGACTTCAGAGTGAAACTCAAGCCTGGGGGAGAGAGGTGTCTTCCCTGGACCCTTGTCCTCCCAAGATGGGGTCTTGACAAAGACTCACCGACCTGGGTTTGAGCCCCAGCTCCCCAGTTCGTATCTGGTGATCCTAGCCAAGTGGCAGAACCTTTTGGTCTCGTTTTCTTCCTCTGGTGAAATGGGCATGACAGTACCTGCCCCATGGGGCCATTGGCACATAGTAAGTGTTCATCCATATATAGTCAATGCATGTGTGTATATGTGTATGTGTATATATATACATAAATAGATACACGCGCACACGTTTTTCTTGTGGGAAGTCGTGTTAGTAAAAGGCAAAGAATCGGATGGGCATGGTGGCTCACACCTGTAATCCTAGAACTTTGGGAGGCCGAGGTGGGCAGATCACGAGGTCAGGAGATCAAGACCATCCTGGCTAACATGCTGAAACTCCGTCTTTACTAAAAATAAAAGAATTAGCCGGGAGTGGTGGCGGACACCTGTAGTCCCAGCTACTTGGGAGGCTGAGGCAGGAGAATGGTGTGAACCCAGGAGGCGGAGCTTTCAGTGAGCTGAGGTCACACCACTGCACTCCAGCCTGGGCAACAGAGCAAGACTCCATCTCAAAAAAAAGAAAAAGGCAATGAATCATTTAGAGGGGTCTTTCATAACTACTTCCTACCCACCTGGAACCATCAAAGAGCCCCTGGCAACGGGGCTCCATCCTTATTACCTGGCTGGGTTTACTGGCAGGTCACATGAGGTTTAAAAATAGCTCCATCCTTCATTCCTTGGCCTGAGATTGCTTAAGGCCAGGCCAGGGTACAGCCTGGCTTGACCTTGACCCCGCTTTCCTGTTTCTGAGACTGGCCTTCTATGCTGCTGCCCCACCTTTCCAGGGACATTGACTTGGGAGGGTGAGTGAGTTTTCACATAAGTGGGTGGGACTAGGGGACCCAAGCCTGGTGTCCCCCAGTTCATTCTCCAATCCTAAGAGAGCCGAAGCTTGGGCTGCCCACTGGTGAGGGCATTTCTCTCTGTGTCCTGGGGAAGACCAGGGTGTGGGGCTGGAGGTTCTGCTTCCCGTGAACTCTGGTTTCTGTTCAGGCAGCAGTGAACTGAGGTTGGAGCCCCAGAGCTGCCATCTCACATTTAGCTTTTTATGAGTGGGAGGATCCCCTTTGCTGTGCCACACCCCACATGGCCCCAGAGTATCTGTGGAAATCAAGACAATAGCACCCCAGCTGCTGGAGGAAGCAGGCGTTTTCTGAGAACCAGGATTGTTGTGGTTTTTCTTGTACCCTACCCAGTCTCTGGAGGGGCTCAGGAAAGGCTGCTGAGTTGCCTCGAAAGCTGAGTGGACGCCTCTTCTTCTCAAAAGGCCTCGCCTTGGTGGCCTGATGCCATATCAAAAAAGAAACAGACTCCTCAGTCTGCCTGTCCCCGACTGGACAGAACATGCGAGTGGTACTAGCAGGACTGCTCACCTTCTCAATGCCTGCTATGAGATGTTTTTCGCCTGGTGCTGCCTGGAAAACCCAGGTTCTCGGGGGACACAGTGTGATTTTTGACGCTGCAAACTGTGGCTTGTTTCATGTCACTGGAGCTCAGTCCCTGCTTCATATGATTATGGAAAGCTCATGGTATGGCACTTTATGGGGCATTCTTTTTTTTTTTTTTTTTTTTTGAGACAGGGTCTTGCTCTGTCACCCAGGCTGAAGTGCAGTAGTGCCATCATAGCTCACTGCAGCCTCCATCTCCTGGGCTCAAGCAATCCTCCCACCTCAGCCTCCTGTGTAACTGGGACTACAGGCATGCACCACCAAACCCGGCTAATATTTTAGAATTTTTTGTGGACATAGGGCCTCATTATGTTGTCCAGGCTGGCCTTGAACTCCTGGGCTTAAGCTATCCTCCTACCTCAGCCTCCCAAAGTGTCGGGGTTACAGCCGTGAGCCACCACATGTGGCCAGTGGGTATTGTTTCATTTAATCCTCACCATAACCATTCCAGGGGTGGATACTGTTGTTACCATTCCAAGTGAGGAGTCCCCATCTCAGAGGTGAAATGCTTTTTCAAAAGCTGGTGGGACTAGAAAAGGTGAAGCTGCTGAACCCAGGACTTGCTGGCTCTTACTGCCTGCTGTGCATGGCTAGATGTGGGCCTGGTCCCAGGCCAGATCGTTTGAGTGTGGCATCCTTACGATTTAACTGCTGGCTTTGTGCTAAAGCCCTCTGGTGGGGGCCCTCGTGAAGGCCTGGGATAGTAGGCTGGGTATCTGGCCTTCTAGCCGTTGTCTGTGCCTGGCAGAACGATCCTGTTGGTCCTTGGAGACAGCAATGCACAGCCTGACCCATGGCCTGCAGGTTGCCTCAAATGCACCCTTGGGTCTACAAATTGGGATAGACTCCCTGCATCTTGCAGCTGCATCCTGGCCTACAGGCTGGAAGCCTGTCAGCTGCAATGAAGTTTGCTACAAATAGGCAGAAATGCCAAGTGTGGCTCAGCCAGGCAGTGAAGCCTGAAGTACAGCTTGCTGGTTAAAGGACAAGGGCTTTGAAGGTTCTGAACAGGGGATGTGTCATGTTGCCCAAGAAAGTGATTGCTTCAGGAAAGGGGACCTGGCATCCAGCATGGGGGAAATAGTCTCCTTTTTGCTCCGGACCCTTCTACCTGTTTGAGTTTTGTACTGTGTGCAGGTAACTCCTAAACCAAGAAGAACTTGGGTGTTGATGTTAGCCAGGCCTGGGTTAAGTCCTGGCTCTGCTGCATGTCACAGTCACAGTCAACATTTATGGAGCCCTGTCTACATGTTCTGCTAATTTTGGCCTATTTGCCATTTACTGGTCATATGACATTGGACAAGTGGCTTTTTCTCTGAAGCTCTTTCCTCCTTCCCCAGTTGTGAATGAAAGTGCTTTGCAGAGTTGGGGATTGAGTGAGGACATGAGAAAGCACTTGCCACAGGGCCTGAGATGTTGGGAGAACTCAGTAAATGGGAACTGTCAATTATGGCTTTTGTTCTGAGAGTAAATGTTGGGGGGATGAGTGTTGCTGAGGGGCTACAGAGAAGCAGGTCTTAGCAGCCTGTCAGGAGAGGCTGCCTGCCTTGTCCTTCAGGGATGAGCATGCTGCAGTTCCACACTACCCCCATGGGATGGCTTTTCTGAGAAGACGAGGACACTGCGGCAGTGAGCACGCCCTTCCCAGACTCTTCCCGGAAAGGTTCAGTTCCCACAGTGCTAGAATTTTCACCTGACTCGTTGTCAGCGTCGCCATTGGTTCACAGATTTAGGTAGTGCCTTTCACAATGCATCCGTTCAGCATTTGCCTGTAGTGTTTGTTTCATCCCTGTTGCTTGGCACGATACTTCCCCCCATTGTATGTTTTCTGATGTCTTGCTAATGTATTTTGGAATGAGTGTGTAGCCTAGATTGAAGAGTCATTCATTTTGTGATTGCACCTCCCCTAGAAATCAGTCTGATCCATGGGAAAACTGCAGTTCCTGAGGGCTTCCCTGAGATCTCCAGCCCTTCTGCCTTCCATGACGATGCTCTTTTGTAAAATTCCGAAGTACCTCAGAGCTTTTAAGTTGTGAATAATACAACAAACTCATCTGTGCCACCAGGCTCAGTCCAGGCATAAAGTATGACCTGTACCTGTGGGGCCCCTCTGTACCTTCTCTGTTTGTCCCTCTCCCTTCCAAAGGTAAGCATGTGGGGTCACTAGGTGTATCTCAAGCTTGGCTACAGAGTGAGTCACCTGAGGAGGTCAGTACTGGTGCCTGAGTCCCAGCCAGGGTGTGGCCTGGGCAGTAGGACGTTGAAGAGCTGTCTGGGTGATTCTAGTGTGCAACCAGCGTTGAGAACCACAGGTGTCGATCTTTCCAGGTATTACTCTTAAACTCCCTAAACAAGGCGCTATTGGTGTGCTTTTAAACGTGATGTCAATGGTGCTGTACAGTTTGTATCTGTTTTGCTTTTGCTTATGTAGCATTATGCTTGTGAGATCAATCCACAACTAAATAGCTCTCGTTCACACATTTCCTGGTGGTAGAGTGTCCATTCTAGAAGCATACAGCCGCTGCCGGAGCCATATTCTGTTGATGATCATGTAGAGGGTTTGCGGTGTTCACTGCTAGGAATGTGAACATCCTTGAACACTTTCCCCGAGCATGGGAGTTGCTCTGTGTGATGCTGCTCAGCTTTTGCCACATCATGGCACATGTAGACGATCATATTTTCACTTTGGCAAATGCGGGGCTCTGGACTCCCTAGACCCCACCCAGCCATCTCGGGCTGTGGCTTTAAGATCTTCCCCACTGTTGGGAGCTCAGCCCTAGAGTTTATTCCCGGGAGGGGAATTGGGACAGCACCTTCTACTCCCTTAGATACTGCAGGAGTCCCTTCTGGAGTGGTTATGGCAACTTCTACTCCCTGCAGAAGTCTGGTTTTGCCAACCCTTGGCACTGTCCAACCTTTTAATTATTGCAAATCTGGTGAGTATGATATGGTACCTTGTTTTATTCAGTATTTCCTAATGTCTGGTACATTGAGCATGTTTTTATGCTTATTGGTCTTTTGAGTTTAATCTTTTAACTGCTTGATTGCGTCTTGTTTACACATTTGTGTTTTTCTTTTCTTATTACTTTGTAGAAGTTCATATTCTGGATCCTATTTCTTTGGGGTCTGCTGCCGATATCTTCTCCCAGTCTGACTTGTCTGAGTTTTTTTAATGGGGCTTTTTGATACCTCAAAGTTTAAATTGCTTTTTTATACTTAGGTCCTTGATCCGCCTCAGTGATGCCCACCCAGTGGGTGATTTTTTGGGACGTTTAGCAAATGTCCAGAGACAGTTTTGGTTGTCCCATCTTGGGGATGGTGGTCCTCCTGGCATCGAGTGAGTAGAGGCCAGGGATGCAACTAAATACCCTACAATGTACGGGGCGGCCTCTCACAACTAAGAATTATCTGGTCCAAAATGTCAGAGTGCTCAGGTTGGAGATGCTGCCCTAGGGATTCTGATCAGGTATGAGGCAGGTTCCTAGAATCTGAATTTTTCACAAGTACCTTGGGTGGCATTTGTGATCCGGGGTGTTTGCAAAGCGCAAAAGTATAGAGTATAAATACCTTAGGATGGCAAAGAGGTCAGTGAAGGTTCTCTGGAGGCGGTGGGGGAAGGGAAAGGAGAGGCCAGACATCCAGGGAGAGAGGAAGCACATCGTATGCTCGCGGGGTGGGGAGGAGGGGAGCCTAGTGGCCCAATCCCCCGACCCCCAGAGCAGCCTTCACTTCCTTTGGGTCACTGAAAGCAACACCAACTCCGTCCTGGGGGCTGGAACTTGCTGCCTCTGGACGCTGCTGCTCTGCTTCCAGCCATAATCATGAGAGATGACATTGTCAAAGACCCATAGCTGCTTTTGAGTGCTGTTGGTAGACCCAGCATTGTGCTGTGTGCCTTCTGTACGTTCTTTCATCGTATTTTTATCTCAACCCTGTGAGATCGTTTGTAGAAGAGAAAACTGCTAGACAGAGGTAAAATGAAGCACCAGTGTCATCCAGCAAGAAGGTATCAGAGCTGGGTTTCCAACACTGAACTGCTGTGCTGTGCTGAGGACGTCCTGGAGCCCAAGTCCAGTGCCGTCCAGTGTGGTCCCGGTCAGTTCTGCTCTCCAGCCTTGCCTAATGGGTCGCGGGATGACAGGCTGCCCTGAGTTGGCCAGCCTTCCTAAATAGCCCTCGTGCCCCGTGGCAGCAGGAGAGAGACCCCCCACATGCGAGGAGCTGCTTGACTTCCATTTGCCTTTCTACATGCTAGGCATTTGAGCTGACTTTCAAAGGGATCACTTCCTGCTTTGAAAGCAACCACAGTATCTTAAAGTCAAAATGCTGATTGAAACCTCCTGGAGAGTGTGCCTGGCTCCCTTGCCCTTATTTGTCCAAAGTATGATTCCTTCACCACAAGCATTTCCTGACGGCATTCTTGAGCCGGAGCCCAGTGTCACGGTCTGCCTGTTCGTTTATGGGAACTCTGGGCTGTCACTTGGATAATTGATTTCAGGGCCCTGGGTCTTCCAAGCAGCTGAGTTCTACAGGCATCAAAGGCAGAGCGTGGAAGCTTCCTCCACTGCGCAGCTGAGTTGAATTCTATTTATCTTTTCAATTCTGGTGAAAGGAGTTTTCCTATGAGTGCCTTACTTTTTCTTTGTGGTCTAGTCCTGCCGCCTCTGCTTGGGAATGGCGCTGAACCTCTCTGAGCCTCTGTTTTATCCGTGGAAAATGCAAGGGAATGAGCTCCCCTCAAAAAAGAACTGGTGGAAAGGTAATACAGTCTTTCGGCTTGTCAGCCTTCTGAGAGAAACGTACTTGGTGTAGGCAGCACAGAGGCCTCAAGCTGGTAGACTGCAGGCCCAGTTCACCTGCATATGTGTTTTGTTTGCCTCGTGGTGGGTTGATGACAGTTTTGTTTTGTTTTAATTAGTTACCATCCTTTAAAAATCAGGGAATTCACAGAAAAATCTGCGTTTCTGGCATTGCATAGAACATCAGAGCTCACAGCTCTTGGGCCCACATTCCTGCCTGGCCACTCTTGGCTGGAGTGGGAAGAGCCTGCCCCTCTTGGGGGCAGGGCAAATGCTGTCCTGTCAGCCCCAGCCTCAGCCCCGCCCAGCTGCACTCATGTATGCTGCTTACTGGCCCCGGAGGCATCTGGGTTGCATAAGATATTAATTTCGTATTTTGTTGTCTCAGATGTAGAAAGAAGTGGGGTGGGATCACATTTGGAAGTCATTATCAGGGTGATGTGATTTACTATGCCTGGGAAGGCCTCTTTCTTCCCTGAAACCAGGAGTTGACTCAGGGCTACACATTTGTATTGCATTTCCCCCAAGTTGGGGTATTCTTCCCACCTACTCAGGAAATTGGAACAGTGTGGAAGTAGGAAGTGGAAGCCGCTGGAGGGCTGAGACCGTTCCTTTAAGAAAAGGCCCAGGAACTTTAGGCTGAGCTGTTTCATCAGGGGAACCTGGAAACGGCCCTGTTACCAACTTTCCTGGCGAATGATGCAAAGAATACCAAACTGTGCCCTAAAACCATGAGAGGGCACTTGGCAGGGACTGGACTTGCCAGGTTAAGTGGTAGGGGAAATCGGGCCGACTTATGACTTTGGATTGTGAAAAAGATGCGTTTGCTGCTGTCAACTTTTGCTGGCCTCTGCCACTGATCCAAGGCCCAGGATCAGTAGGGCCCAATCTGAGGAGGATGTGGAGCAGGGCACAGTGTTGTTAGGAGTGGAAATGCTGGCCCTTCTCCCAAAGTGGGGAGGAAGGTGGGAGCATAAAGTGACCGATTCCTACTGAAGCCTCCTCACGGCACAGGCATTTTCCACCTGTAATGCAGGGCAGGAGCCATGGGGACACCCCTCGCCTGAGGTCGCCCTGCTTGTCAGAAGGCCTCAACTTCACCCTCTCATCAGTCTGGCTTCTTTTTAGAGGCTCACATTTGCTGTTGGGAGATACTTGGTCTTTGCTCCATTCCTGCCTCCCTTTTTGGTACTTCCTCCTCCTAGGCTCCAGTCCTGTCTTCTCCAAATACTACTCCCAGAGACACTGCATTTCAGTAGAGGGGTTCTGAAAACCCTTAGGATCTCTAGTGGAGGAATGTCAGCTCAGTGACAAGATTAGAAAGGACATTGAGCAGCAGAATAGGGAGTTTTCCTGGCCCCCACCCCCAAGAATGTTTCACAGTGCCTGGATTTGGTCAGCAGTTGGGACCTTTTTCCATATCCAATAAAAGCTGGTTCTGTCTCCCCGTGTTGACCGAGCTGCTTGAGGGTGGGGTCTGTCTTGGTCATTCAGTAGCCACTAAGTGCTTGTTGCAGGAAGTTGTGGAATAGGACTTCCTGTGTTGGTGCTGGTCAGTGTCTGGGGCTCAGCCTTGGGAGCCAAAGGTCACAGTCTGCAAGGGTGAGGCTTGTGCGTTCTTAGAAATGGCTCTGTTACGTGACAGTTTGAGGGAAGCTTTGTAGAAAGAGGAAGTAGCTATTTTTTACCCCAGAAGTCTTTATTCCGTCCTTGGGATGCGGCCATTTGGACCTGTTTTACCCAGGTGTGGTACACGAGCCCCTCTTGGATGTCCTTGTCTAAGGGATATTTGAGGGTACTTCAGAAGTGTAATTTTGGGCCTCAAGAGTCGGGATGTACAACAGAGCCTCAGATCAGGGTCACCTGGGGTTGTGGCCGTGTCAGCAGGGCCTGGAGGCTGTGGGGGCCTCCTCAGCCCTTACTGGACAGGTGGGCAGGTGAGGCTGCCGCTCTCCAGGCAGTCCCACTCTCTGCTGGGAGGTAGAGGGAGCTGAGAGACACCCCAGTTCAGCTCAGGGCCTCCCACGAGAGGAGGGCCCACGTAACCAGCCCCTGCCTCCTCCCCCTGCAGGCTGGATCCTCATTGACCGCTGTGGGAAGCACTTTGGTACAATACTCAACTACCTTCGAGACGGGGCGGTGCCTTTACCCGAGAGCCGCCGGGAGATCGAGGAGCTGCTAGCAGAAGCCAAGTACTACCTGGTCCAAGGCCTGGTGGAAGAGTGCCAGGCGGCCCTACAAGTAGGCATCACCCTTTCTTCCCATATGGGCGGAGAGGCACCAAGCCTACCTGCCTTCCTCATTTTCCCTCTCTGCAAAACAGGGGCGGTTTCTGTCTGACTGAGATGTTGTGAGAGTTAATGAGTTTGCCCTGGAGCCCGATTCCTTCAGTCAGAGTGACCCCTGGGAGGCCTCCCTGGAACAGCAGGCCACCTACTGTCTCAGTCCTTGCAGCCCCCATGCTGTTGGATCTTCTCATGTGTACATCTCAACCCTTCAGCAGCAAACCCCGCTGTGTAAAACTTGGTCAGTGTTCGGGACCAATCTTAGGGTTACTCTAGTCCCAAAAGTCATTGTTGGGAGCTCAGCATAATCTCTACAGACAGACACCCCTCACTCCTTAGCTGGACAGAGCAGGACCATTGGGGTCAGGTCTGGTGACAGTAAAATCCCACAAAACCAAAATGCTTCTAGACATAGCCAACACCCCTTTATTTCAAACAAAGTTACAATGTGGCAGAGCATCAGAAGCGTCCCTTTGGGTTGTCTGGGTTGTCATAGGAATCTGGTCTGTGTGCATGAGGCCCTTGTTTGGGCCTCCCCAACACCACATGTCTGTGTCTGGCCCCGCACCGGACCAGTACCTTTAACGCTGCACACCACCTCTACTCTGAGAGTCTGAACTCACTGTAGATCTAACTGAATGTTGCAGCATTTACTTTTTTATTGTTACTACGTTGTTAAAAGTGATGCACATGCATCTTTCAAGAAGTCAAATAGTGCTGCAAGGTTAACATCAAAAACACCACCATACCCCCTCCTATTCTCCTTCACCCCTGCAGTAACCTCTGTGAATTCTCTCAGCAGTTTTTTCTGTTCACATTTATGTTTCCACATAATTCGCCTGTGCTGCTCTTTATTGAATTCTCAGTTTTTGACATTATCTACTGGCATGACTATAGAAAACTAGAATTTAACTCACGCACTGCCCCTACCTCCACCCCCACCAAGCTTAGGCATACTCTTCCTTCTCCCATTCTCCTGGTACATTTCATCACAGTTCTGGCTAAATTCAGAGTTTACATCATGACGCATAAATATGGCTGACAGTTAAGCCACAGAGTGTACAATGATTATTTTCTTTCTTCTGTAACTGTAAGTTTGCCAGAGTTAGGGATTGCCTCATTGTTTTGTTCGCTTGATTTTCTAAATATATGTTCCTACTTCAGCGCCATGTTCTCAGCGGTCTCATACTGGTGTGTTCAGACACATCAGAGGTTCTGTTTCATCTTTGTCTTGGAGACATGCCCCTGGGTCTCGTTTCTATTAGTCTGAGGTTAGACCTCCAGGACTGACCTCCTAATTCTTTCCTCTTAGTGTCTCTGGCTTTATCCTTTTGTTCTACTTGCTCAGAAGTTTTAATTTTTCACCTTTATATTTTCAACCCTTCTATCAAAATTTTCATTTCTGCTATCGTCTTTCTAACTTCTAAGAGCCTTTTCTTGCTCTCCGAATGCCCTGCTTTCCACAGCGTGCTGGTCTTGAGGCCGTATCTGCTCTCATCTGTCCGATGATACTATTTGTTTTCTTTCTTCTCCCTTCATTATCTGACTCCTCCTCTTTTCCTCTCTTTGTTTTGGTTTTGCTCTCATGTTTAGGAGGCTTTTCACATGTAATCTGATGATGCTTGGCTGTCTGTTGAAAGAATGAGACTCTGAAAGCTTGTTTGTGCATGTATGGTCCTTGTCCACTGGGTTGCATTGTGGTGATAAGGCAGACTTTTTCAGTGGGACCCCCAGCTATCAGAATCTGTAAGCCATTTTGGGGGACAGATGGTGTTCCTGAAGAGCAATCCTCTACTGTCCTCCTGCTGATGGGTCTAGGCCTGGCCGGCTGCCTTTGGGGATCTGGAAGGGGAAGGAGCTGGGGTTGCTGGTCACTTAGTGTGATGTTCACACTTCTCCCCCCGTTTTCAGAATCGCAGCTCAGCCCTGTCCTCTACTGTGCAAACCACTGCAGGAAAGTTGCCCTTTCTTCTGCCTGCGTGGGGACAGAGATGGATTTGGGGATCTTCCCAGTGCTTCCGCCCACTGGTTTCAGCTTTCCCCCTCTCCTTGGTTAACGCTCACCTGTGACCTTTCCAGCCTCAAGTTTTTGACTTTTTTTTTTTTTCCCTGGTCTGCTGACCTCACTTCTCCCATTCTTTTTCCCTTTATGGGTTTATACTTTTTTTTATTCCTCTGCAGCCATCATAGTGGGGTTTTAGGAGCTTTTGATTAAATCACGTTTCAGCTGCTACGACGAGGGTTTATTTTTGAGTGGCTTCCTGGGCTGTGGAAAATGGTCGTCATTGTTAATACTTACTCAGCATCCTGGCCTATAATGGTCATAGCCAAAGAGCAGACTTACTGGGAAATCGAACTCCCTGTCTCCCTCATCTAGTTCACTGGTGGTAAGAATCCTCCTCTCTTCCCAGCCATGACTGCCCCATCTCCCCTTGCCAGAGCCTGTCTGTCCAGCAGGTCAGCTTTAAAAATGCAGTGCTAGGCAGGCCTCCTAGGCTGAAAGCATGTTTTGTTCCAGCAGAACAAAGATACTTATGAGCCTTTCTGCAAGGTCCCTGTGATCACCTCATCCAAGGAAGAACAAAAACTTATAGCGACTTCAAATAAGGTATGTTGGAGGCACCCTTGTGGAATTTCTTTTGCTACCAGAAATGATGGAGGTTCTTCTGAATAACTTTTGAAATAAAAACATGTGTAATTGCCTGAGTGAGGCCTGAGAATGGGTTCACAATGGGAAGCTACAGGTCATCTTTTGTCCTCTGCTATTGGGTCATGCGGTCCCCCTCTCCAGCCAGCAAGCTATGCTTGTCTGCCTCTTCTGCTGCAGCACAGGGCCCCAGCCCTATGGGAAGCCAGTAGTTCATTGCACCTGCCTGCCAAATAATTCTTCGTCTTCTTCTTTTAAAACAACCCACAGCCGGCCGTGAAGTTGCTCTACAACAGAAGTAACAACAAATACTCATATACCAGGTAAGGCGTCAGCTGGGAAAGACAGCTCCATTTACTAGGAAAACCTCCACTCACACCAGCCAGACCCAGCTCCTCTTTGTACCTTCAGATGAGGATGACCCCTCTGTACCTCTCTGCCTGGATAGACAAGTAGACAGATGGATACAGGGGTATAACTCTGAGCTCTAATTCACACATATCATAAAAGTCATCTTTCTAGAGTGCACAGTTTTTATTATATTCACAATATGTGGTTTTTAGTATATTCACACGTTGTGAGGCCATCACCACTATCTAATTTTAGAACTTTTTCACTGCCTGAAAAGAAACCCTCTATTCATTAGCAGTCACTCCCCATTTTCCCTCAGCCATTGCCTCCCCAACCCCACAGCCCTAGGTAACCACTGATCTGTTTTCTGTCTTAATGAATTTGCCTGTTCTGGACATTTTTATATGAATGGAATTGCATAATATGTAGCGTTTTATGACCAGATTCCTTCACTCATCATAGTGAGATTACCTAAGAGGTTTTCAGGGTTTATCCATGTTGTAGCATGAATCAATACTTCATTCTTTTTATGGCAGGATAATATTCCACAGTGTGGACCACATTTTCTTTACCCATTCATCAGTTGATGGACATCTGGGTTGTTTGCACTTTTTGGCTATTGTTTTAATACTGTTATGAACATTCATGCAGTCTTCGTGTGGGCATGTTTTTCATTTCTCTAGGAGCAGAATTGCTGGGTCATGTGGTAACTCTAGGTTTAATCATTCGAGGACCTGCCAAACTGTTTTCTAAAGTGGCTTCACCATTTTACATTCCCACCAGCAATATATGCAGGTTTCTAGAATGCCATTTGGCCCTTGAAAACATATGGCTCTAACTCGAGAACTTGAGGGATGCCGGGAGGATTTAATGAAGTTACTCAAGATCTTTAAAAAGACCTGGGATACAGAGTCTCCCTTGGGCAGTGCCATTCTGCTCCTCGCGGGGCTCGGTGAGGCGCTCTCCTCCACCTGGTGCCTCTGCCCAGAGGCTGTCACTCAAGCACGATGGTTAGGAGCACTCAGGCTTAGGGGCCAGGGCTGTCTTTTGGGGGGCCTGTCTGCCATTGATTAGGTTCAGCCTCGAGCAATTAATTTCTCTGATCCTAACTTTCCTTCTTGAGCGATTGAGATTGGAGTGCATTTGTCATGGGATTCGTGTGAGGTTGAAATGAGATAGTGGAGAAAGTGGGCTCAGTAAGGCCCTGCGTGTAGAAGGGCCCAGCAAATGATGGCAGTTTTTACCAGCTTGTGGTCACCGTATCAAATGCTCTTTTGCAGCAATTCTGACGACAATATGTTGAAAAACATTGAACTGTTTGATAAGCTGTCTCTGCGCTTTAACGGAAGGGTCCTATTCATAAAGGATGTCATTGGGGATGAAATCTGCTGCTGGTCCTTTTACGGTCAGGGCCGGAAGATTGCTGAAGTCTGTTGTACCTCCATTGTCTACGCCACTGAGAAGAAACAGACCAAGGTAAAAGCCTCGAGAGGACAGTTTGGAGTGGCTGTTCTGAAACACACCTGTAGAACTTCCTTTCACTTGAGCACAATACAGAGGGAAACGCTTTTAAAATGCTTTGGTTGGCTTGTGACTGCTCATCGTTAAAATATTTATCTTTTAGACCCTGCAAAGGGCCAAATGTAGGGTCCATCTGGCATTCCTTAGTTCCCTACCTTGCTGGCTTCCTTCCAAGCATGCTTGACTCCCTGACTGCGCTGGACTCTGGGGATCTCTTTTTATATCATCCTCTCCAAACCAGTAGGCTTGACCTGTCCTTTGACCTCTCCCACCGTGCCATTCCACAAAGCTGGATTGCTCTGCATAGTGCTGCTAGAGATCTGGCCCCCCTTCATTGAATTTGCCTGCCCTTTTGGGGCTCTGCAATTGGGTTTTCTGTCTTTTTAAACTTTTAATTCACACTATACACTGTCATTTCTTTAACCTATCTAAGGGAAATCTGGCTATCCAGTGACACGCAGCAGGTCTGCTGTGGGCCGACGGTCATGCCTCTTGTCACCCTCGCACAGGAGGCTCAGGAGACTGAGCCTGTAGGTCCCCTACTCACGTTATTACTGTCCCTGCAGCTTTTGAGGGTACACAGCTCTGCATGAGACTGTAGCTGACCTCGAACAAAAAGCACATGAGAAAAAATCACATCACAAAGTAGAAACCAGTCTCTTTTTTAACTTATTATTTAAAATTTAAGCCGTACACAGAATTATAGTGTGGTGATCTCCCCTGTGCTATCATGCCATATCAAGGGCCATCAGCTCGGGCACTGTCACTCAGTCTGTATCTGCTCCACGTCCCCAGCACTGACAGGATGAATTGGACAACATATTTTATTCCTAAGCATTCAAAATTATCCTAAAAGAATGATAAGGGCAAAACACTGAGGTTCTTTTTGCTTTCAAAGATCCCAGGGGTGGGGGCGAGCCAGAATCATCTGCCTCTCTCTCCACATTGGCAAGACATCATACCCCTTTTCTCCTGTGACCTGTTTCTTTTAGGGCTGTGAATTCTTCCTGTAATTAGACCCCATTCTGTCATGGTTTGATTTTTTAAAATATGCCTGGGCTGCCTCTGCCCTTGGGTATTAAAAGGAGAGTCATCATATTGATTGAGCTTTAAAAGATTAAGACTTCTCATTTTTAGAGCTTAATAAGGAACAAGGGGATTTAGAGAACATGTGATCTGATCCCAGCTGTTTCTGGATTAGCAGACAGGTTCAGGAGTGGCGTGTTCTTGTGTTTGTACAGCTAGGTATTGGCAGAGCCAGGATGGGAAGCCAAGGGCCTCTTTCTTTCTCTTTTTGTTTTGAGAGAGAGTGTTGCTCCGTCACCCAGGCTTACATACAGTGACGCAATCATATCTCAATGCAACCTTGAGCTCCTGGGCTCAAGTGATCCTCCTGCCTCAGCCTTCTGAGTAGCTGGGTCCACAGGTGCATGCTACCACACCTGGCTCATTTTATTTATTTTTGTAGGGACTGGGTTTCACTATGTTGCCCAGGCTGGTCTCGACCTCCTGGCCTCAAGTGATCCCCCCACCTTGGCCTCCCAAAGTGTTGGGATTACAGGCATGAGCTACTGCGCCCAGCCCGTGTCACTTGACTCTCCTGTCTCATCTCCAGTCTGTTACTGAGCCCTACTGGGAAGTTGTGTTTTTGTTTGGGGCTGTTGGTTATTGTATTTGTCAGTTCTCAATGCTTATTTGGTTTTTCTGTCTCCTTGCTGAGACTCCCTTTGTTTCCATTTGCTCTAACCCTTATTTACTGGAACATGTTAATAATAGCTGCTGCCAGGTCTTTGTCAGGTAATTCCAAAACCTTGTGTCATCTTGGCACTGGCTTCTGTGAGTTATTTCCCACAGGAGTTGAGAATTTCTTGGTTCTTGTGTATTGAGAAATTTTGATTGTATCCTAAACATTTTGAATATTGTTAAAGGGCTCCAGGCCTTGTTTAAATCCTAGGGAGAACATTGATGTTTTTGTTTTAGCAGGCAATTGACCCAGTTGGGCTCAGGCTGCAAGCTCTAACCAGCCTTCTGTAGTTTGTAGTTGCAATGACAGTTTGGCTTTCACAGCCTTCAAATCTGTCCCAGTTGTGTGCCACGCTGTGGCCCGTCTGTCCTGGGCAGTATCTCTTGCAGCATTCAGTTCTTTCGGGTCTGCTTACGCGGTTTAGGGGCAGATCTTGCAGCTGGGTGTGGGTCTAGGAGTTCATATACAACTTCACAGGCTGCTTCTCAAGCTCCTCTTCCTTTGTAATCTCCGCAGTTCTCTAAGCATCCCTGGAGTCCCCTTTTCTGATCAGCCAGCCAGAAAGCTGGGGGGTTTACTTACCTGCTTTGCCACCTACTTTCTGTGACCGTGCCTATATTTTGGGCCCAGCAGCATGAAGATAGAAAAAGCAACCAGATTCACCCAATCCTGCTGAGACCACAGCTCTTCTCATCAGTAAAGAAGGTTCCTTCCCTCAGAGTTTTGACTCCTGCAGGCTCTGGTTGCTGCCACAGGAATGCTCAGGTCCGGGTGCAAGAAAATAAAGAAAAGGACTGAGCATGGTGGCTCACACCTGTAATCCCACGCTTTGGGAGGCTAAAGCAGAAGGATTGCTCGAGTCCAGGAGTTCAAGAACAGCCTGGGCAACATAGCAACACCCTGTCTCTACCAAACATAAAAAAAAAAATAGCTGGGCATGGTGGCATGTGCCTGTAGTCTCAACTACTTGGGAGGCTGAGGTGGGAGAATCATTTAAGCCCAGTAGTTC
This sequence comes from Macaca thibetana thibetana, assembly GCF_024542745.1. Lineage (NCBI taxonomy): Eukaryota > Metazoa > Chordata > Mammalia > Primates > Cercopithecidae > Macaca > Macaca thibetana. Next base: position 105,599,228 of record NC_065588.1, on the reverse strand, counting down.
AAGACCAGCCTGGGCAACATATCACACCCATCTCTACAAAAAAATTTTAAAAGTTAGTTGGGTGACTGGGCGTGGTGGCTGATGCCTGTAATCCCAGCACTTTGGGAGGCTGAGGCGGGCGGATCACGAGGCCAGGAGATCGAGACCATCCTGGCTAACATGGTGAAACCCTGTCTCTACTAAAAAATACAAAAAATTAGCAGGGCGTGGTGGTGGGCACCTGTAGTCCCAGCTACTTGGGAGGCTGAGGCAGGAGAATGGCTTGAGCCCAGGAAACGGAGCTTGCAGTGAGCCGAGATTGCGCCACTGCACTGCACTCCAGCTGGGGCGACAGAGTGAGACTCCGTCTCAAAAAAAAAAAAAAAAAAAGGTTAGTTGGGCATGGTGATGCATGCCTATAGTCTCAACTACTTGGGGAGGCTGAGGTGGGAGAATCATTTGAGCCTAGGAGTTCAAGGCTGCAGTGAGCTATGATTGTGCCACTGCACTCCAGCCTGGGTGATGGAGCAACACGCTCTCAAAAAAAGAGAAAAGAAAGAGGCCCTTGGCTTCCCATCCTAGCTGTGCCCCTAACCAGCTTCACAAACACAAGAACACACCGCTCCTGAACCTGGTCTGCCAATCTGGAAACAGTTGGGATTAGACCATGTGGTCTCTAAATCCCCTTGCTTCTTATTAAGCTCTAAAAATAAGTCTTAAAATTTTAAAGCTTAGTTAGCCAGAGCCCATATCTAAAAAAAAGGAAAGAAAACCAGGATTTCCTCCCACCTCTCTGCTGTTAGACTCGGTGGCCTCCCTGGCCACTAGAGACCTTCTGGAGGTCTTCTGTCCTGGTGCCATTTCAGGGTTTCAGGTTGCATCAGTGCTGGCAGCGGCAAACAATAAACTCACCGTTGGGCATTACTCCAAATTCTGTCGTTCCCCCATCCACCTGCCACGATTTACTTCTGAGTCCACAGTTAGCTGCTGCGTGCATCGCATCCTGGCTTTGTAGTGTCAGTGAGGAAGACGGGGTAGAGTGTGCCTGCTCCATTTTTCCCAGAACTGGAACCTCTGAATTCTACCCTGAAAGTGGAGTCTAGTCTGATCGAACGTGTGGGACCTGCTTATGTGGCCCTCCTCCTGTTCATCACACCTTAACCCTGAAGGGCAATGAGCAAACACAATGATTTGCCAAGGAGGAGGGCTCATGTCCATTTCGTGGGGGTCCCCAGCTGGACCCTGTACAAAAAACTGCTTTAGAGACTGCTTTAAGGTGTGGACGGACTTGTGTGCAAGGTTGCACCTCTGTTAGGAGAAGCATATGAGCACTGACCTAAATGTCCATCCAAGTACGGTTAATTGCATTGTCGTGTTTATATTTCCTTGTTCCAGAATGATCTCTAGGTTAAGTTAGGGACAAGAGGAAGACGTACAAGTGTGTGTGGTGGGCCACCTTGTGTGTGTTTTGTGTGAATAAATATATGTACAAATATTGACATGCACAGAATCTTTGAGAGGGTAAAATGATGAGAAACTGTACCTTTAAGAAGGGAAACTAGGGGCAGGGGGACCTGTTTCTCTGCATCCCCTTGATTTTCTGTGCATTTAGCGCCACACGTAAGTGTTGCCATTGAAAATATCAGTTTATTTAAAAATAATACTGGTGGCCTTCAGTGGAATCCCAGGGGCCTGATTTAGTCTGGCGGCCCTGCTTAAAGTCCAGGTGTTGGCAGAGAGTGTGGGCCGTTAACTTACCTACCCTGTATTTTGTGGGAACACAGGTGGAGTTTCCTGAAGCCCGGATTTATGAGGAGACCCTGAACATTTTGCTATATGAGGCCCAGGACGGCCGGGGACCTGACAATGCGCTCCTGGAGGCCACAGGCGGGGCGGCAGGGCGCTCCCACCACCTGGATGAGGACGAGGAGCGGGAGCGGGAGCGGATCGAGCGCGTGCGGCGGATCCACATCAAGCGCCCCGACGACCGGGCCCACCTCCACCAGTGAGCAGGCAAGAGACCGAGCCGCCCTTTTCTCACCGCCCCCACTCCCTGCCGTGCTACACCCAGATCCTGTGCAGGCTGCCGGGCCCCTTCTGCTTCCCTTGGAGCCTGGAGATACTTTTGTAACAAGTCAGATGATTATTTTGGTATTGCTTGACAAGGCAAATTGATTGTCTTGACCCAGGCGTATGACCCCTGTCTTTGAACAAGCTGTGTCCAAGATCTCTACTTTTCATGAGAATCTGAGACTCTTTGGAGCCAGGCTTTCTCGGTTCTCAGAGGAAAAGTATGAATGTGTGTGAAGTGTATGTGAGAACTTTTGTTTGCAGTATTTATTTTTGTGGGTGTCGACTTCCCATATGGGCTTTTTGGGTGACACTCCCTTAAGGGTTCAGTTTGACAGTTCCGAGAGTTGTTCTGCAGTTGGAGGCAACCAGAGGTATCTGAGCTCCCTGCTTCCTATTTCATAATCTTCCAGCCCCAGCAGGTCCACTCCTGGTTCCTGTGTGTTTGGCCCGGACACAATTCCCACCGCTTTGCTAGAAGTGCTTTCTGCCATGTCGCTTTGGGCCTAGAGCTTGTTGATAATAATGCAGCTTGTGGCAGTGGAAATGTGGCTGAATGAGCATCTAAATCGTTGTGACCAGTGCAACTTTGGGTGCAAGGTTTTGTTTAGGGAGAAAGCCTTTGGCCACCTTGGGCTGGTCTTTGGCCTGGTGCTCACTGGGACCCCACGTGTCTGCGTAGGAGCAGAGCTTTCCATGGCAGTAAGTGTCCAGCTGTTTCTGGTTCTTTCCCCAACTCCAGCCCCTTCCAGTTGTTCTCCTGGTTGACCTGACTCCACTCCAGGAAGGCCATCTGACCCTGTGACAGGCATAGCTCATAAACTACCCCTCCCTGGGATCCCACTCCTCTTCAGCCTCCTTCCCCATGAAGCTGGGCTAACTTTCTAAGTCAGTTGGCTTAGAACTGTGGCCCAGACCCTTTTTCCTCCCAGCCTGGCATCCAGGCAGGGACACCCTCACACCACCAGCCCCAAGGAGCTTACCTGCTATAAACACAGACCGCCTTGTCTTTGCCTCTGATTTTTACACACTGTAGAGTGGCCAGCAGTGAACAGGTTGAGGATGTGCGGTTTGATAGATACCTTTGGGTCTGCTTTGTGTGTGTTCATGTTTAAGGGATGTGTGCGACTGTGGGTGGGGACGTGTGATTGTGGGGCACAGGTGGCCCCTGCTGGAGCCCGGCTGGGTGCAACACCCGTGTAGGACAGGTGTTCTCAGTGACCTACCTCCCAGGCTCCTCTGCGCCTGCAAAGGAACAGGAGTGAGTCGTGACTGACAGGGGTGGTTGAGACTAGACTAGGTAGAGTAGTTACCAGGAGATGTGAATGTGTGTCAGGTGATGGATGGGTTTGTCAAGGGAATCGTTACCGTTTTATACCAAAGGTATTAACATGGGCAGCCTTTGACATATATATTCCAAAAAGTGGGTTTATATTTTCAAACGGTTTTTACAGCTTAGACTTTGTACGTACTGCCCTGCCTGTGACAGTTGTATGCCTTCATTTTGTATCCAACAGCAAAGCCTGCAATAAAACTTGGAAACAATCATGACTGAATGTCAAAATCATGTATTGGGCAGACGCTTTTTAAACTGTCCTGTGAGCAACTTTTATATTAGGCCATTTGGATTTTATTAACTGCTAAGGAAAGAGGGCTTACAAAATAATGTTTCGTAAAGATTTTATACTGTTTAAGTTTTAAACACCAACCCTGCCTTTTGGGTTGAGCTTTTTTAGAAAGTCGAAGTGAATATCGGCCCTGAAAATGGAAAATCCATTGTATACAATTTTTTTTTTTTTTTTTTTTTTTTTTTTTTTTTTTTTTTTTTTTTTTTTGAGGTAGAGTCTTGCTCTATCGGCCAGGCCGGAGTGCAGTGGCACGATCTCCACTTACCACAACTTCTGCCTCCCGGGTTCAAGCGATTCTCCTGCCTCAGCCTCCCGAGTAGCTGGGATTACAGGCACCCACCAGCCCATGCCCGGGTAATTTTGTGTTTTTAGTAGAGGTGGGGTTTCACCATGTTGGCCAGGCTGGTCTCGAACTCCTGACCCCGTGATCCGCCCGCCTTGGCCTCCCAAAGTGCTGGGATTACAGACATGAGTCACCACACCTGGCTGCTTAGTTTTTTAAATGTCTGTATGAAGAATGAGTTTGTGGAACAATTTGATTTGCTGTGGCCTCTATGCCTAATGAGCTAGTGTTTCTGGCAGCTTTCTCTACCCTCACTTTTTCTCCAACTTTGCACCTGTAGTTTTGAGTCTTTGTCTCTCTGGAATATGAACAGGTTTATAAAACATTCCATGGTGAACAAATTCTGTCGGCTGCATTATAGCCATGAGTAAACAGACAGCATTGGCTGGTCCAAGCTCTGTTACTGAATATACAAGGAACTGATTTTTCTTATGTTCGCACTAAGGGCAAAAACCAGTATTTATAATGTAAGCACTAGCCAAGTAAAACATTGGCCCAAGATTTGGTAAAGAGTCAGGTTTCACTGCAATGTAGTAACTACAATTTTTTTACTAATTGGAACAGCTTTGGTGTGTTGTAATCAAGGTTTTTGTTTGTTTGTTTTAAATAAGCCATTTGATTGTGGTGACTGGGGCCCACGTCCGAGACAATTCCTGGCATATTCTGTCACCCTCCTGTGGGGGGAATCACTGTGCGGGGACCCCATTCCCCAGTTAAAGTGTGTCTTTGTACCTTACAACAGCGATTCGGACCCGAGTGTGAACAACGCTCAGCCCTCCCTCTGGAGCGTGTGCTGTCTTTAGGGCTCTACCCAAAGTCACTGTAACACAGTTAAGTGTGTCATTAACCTTTCCGTCTCTGCGCTATAAAAAAATGCTCAAAGTTTTAGATGTAGCCACTGTATGTTGTGCAGACATTTGTGGACATGTAAAATAAAAGTCATAAAATGCTTCTGTTTTCTGGGTCTTTTCAGACATGCCTGGCATAACCGGGCCCCTCAAATGTGGTTTTCAACAAAGGCAGGGCCCCCACGTTCTGCCTCACCCCCTTAAAGTCGCTCGGGGTGGAAGGGAAAGACGAGTCATGTTTCTGTAGTGTTTGAAGTCAAACGCCAAAAGGAAGTCTTGGGGTCAAAGGCTGCCTGGCTCGTGAAAAAGGGTGAATCAGCTGGTGTTACCACTGATTTACTGTTATGGGGCAGACGGCTTCAGTTCACCAAACCCAATCCCTTGACACATCTGAGTTCCATTTATGTAAAGCAAAATTCAAATTTTGCAGCTTTAGGAAATTTCCTTTAGTCTCAGACCATGCACAGTAAGTCATTGAGAGGTTCTTGGAAGCTGAGACTTGAAGCAAAACCATGAGGCTAATGGATTGAAACAAGAGTTCAATTCCTACAGCATGTTGCTGGGCACAAAAACATCACCCAACTTCTAAATAAAGACCAAAGCATTTCTCATATTAAACACTGAAATAAATGAGCTACACATATATTTAATTAAAAATAAGATCATTACCTAAGTTTTGGTGAATGAGTGAGTGAGGGTGGTTGTAGCGGTGGCCGCATCAATCAGTGAATAAACGCTTGCAAAGGGGAAATTATAAGGAGCCCCTCCCCAGTTACAAGTGTGACGGGCTCCCTACATGCTTTTGCACTGTGGCATTTATTGTCCATTTGTGTGCTCATATGCTTTATATCCATTTTTCTTTTACAATAAAATTTGCATTCATTCGTTCTCCAACCTGCATGTTCAGGGTTGCAGATGGCCAGAGCCCAATCCCAGCAGCTCAGGGCACCAGGCGGGACCCACCCTGGACAGGATGTCCTCCTCTCACGGGGCTCACTCACGCACCCACACGCACTCAGACTAGGACTGCATAGACACGCCAGTTCACCTGATACATACACCTTGGGGATGTGGGAGGAAACCAGAGCATCCAGAAGAAACCCAGAGACATAGGGAGAACGTACAGACTCCACCCAGACAGTGGCCTTGCCCAGGAATCAGATGTCTTATCAACATAATGAAGTGTTATTTGAGAACTTACTGTACACAGTATTGCATCATGTCTCGGGGCAGCTTGACAGAGGTAGAGAATCTTGCCCACCCTCTAATGACACGTTGGAGTGCCCATTAAACATAGGTCCTGTCGAGGGTGTTTAGAATCATGCCTTTGGGTGACCTGGGGTCTGTGTCCAGAAGGTGACAATTTAATAAGGTGCCACGAGGCAGCTGAGAAGCTGGGGTTAGGCTTTGGCCTAACTAACGCCCCTCAGTTTCTTCAGATGTGATCCGTTAGTGCTGCGGGCCTGGTTCCTTGAAGAGGTAGCCAACTGGATCCAATCCCTGCTTCCCCTGTAATTTCCTCAGTTGGAGCAAAAATGGCGGTGGTAGAGGTCAGATGTCATCCTCTATCAGGACTTCCTCCTGACCGACACCTGGGAGAGAGTCACACTTCAGTTTACAGCCCTGCCCGCTCCCTTTGCTCAAAAGGAAACAGTTATCACCTCAACTGTCACTATTAGCAAGGTGGGTGTGGAAGGCCTGTGAGAAGCCAGTGCCACCTCCCATGAGATAAGCCAGACTTAGAAACTGGCGCATGGAGGCCTGTCAGCCTCTTCAGCCAGAACCAGTCAGGGAGGAAGACAGACTCCATGTGACTCCAGAGGGGAGAGAGACAGTCTCCAGGGTGTCACTTTTAAGACAGCATGTAAACTAAAAAGACACCTTATAGTCTACATCCAAAATGATTTATTTTAACTTGTCCCCAAAGGAGTTCATTGTGTCTAGGGGCAATTATTTTTTATCTACAAAATGATTTTATTTTTTTGAGACAGAGTCTCACTCTATCACCCAGGCTGGAGTGTAGCGGTGCCATCTCAGCTCACTGCAACCTCTGCCTCCCACGTTCAAGCAATTCTCCAGCCTCAGCCTCCCTGAGTATCTGGGACTATAGGCATGTGCCACCATGCTCAACTACTTTTTGTATTTTTACTAGAGACAGAGTTCATCATGTTGGCCAGGCTGGTCTCCAACTCCTGACCTCAGGTGATCCGCCCATCTCGGCCTCCCAAAGTGCTGGGATTACAGGTGTGAGCCACCGCACCTGGCCTGCAAAATGACTTTATAGGTAAATCCACTTAAATTTCAATGTGTATGAGACACTCCATGTTCACAGACCATTTTTTAATTAATTTGTATCAAAATTCTTTGTATAATACAAGAAACATTTTAAAGATATAGCCCCCTCTGCTTTTAACATGTCGTTTTTCAGCAAAACTGGATCAAAACAAGCTCCATGTATTACCTGCCAGCGAGGACCACTGGGATGCTCAGCCCAGCATGAGCACAGTCAGGGAAGGCAGCATACTTGTGTGTTCAGGCTAGACTTCTCTCTAGCATAGCCATGGTTCCCAAACCTCTGTGCTTGTTAGACCCATTTTATACCAAAGGTATTAACACGGGCAGCCTTTGACACATGTATTCCAAAAAGCGAGTTTATATTTTCTTACATATTTTTTATGTATTTCTTACATACTTTTCTTACATTTATATTTTCTGGCATCCTGAAGCCCAAGCCACACCTCCAACCAATTAAGTCTCAGTATCTGGGTGGGACACAAGCACATTGATTTCGATGTGGAGGGAAGTTATGGATAGCCACTGTAATGAGCATAAAGCCTTCATCCAGTGAAAAGTGAGACTCTGTTATTTGAGAAGTGTCTTATGTCAGTTTCTGGTTCCCTGACAACTTAAGGATGGTAAGCTTTTCTTCTTTTCTCATTCAGTGTTTAGACGTATATATCTCTGTATCAATTTCTTCCTATCTTACAGATGTAGAATTAGGAATAGAGGGCAGAAATGAACTATTAATAGCTTGTGAATCCAGTCAATCTATAGGACTGAAATTGGTAGAACTTTAACTTACATTCTATAAAACGGCTTACTTCCCTCCCAGAGACGTCCACTCACCACTGTTAATTGTCCATTTTTATTTTTATAGATTTGTTCTTCCGGTCCAGTGTCGAAAACTATTGTGCCTTCTTTTCCCGGACTAATAAAAAACTGTAAACTTAAAATACACAAAGTGACACATTACTGACATACTGTATTTTCTTCTCTCAACCTTTGGTCTGCAAAAGAAATTCACTTACGAAATTCTACTAATTTCAAGATCAAATTCCTGTTTTATTACAGTGTTTTATAGCATATTTGAGGAAAGGAAGAACGCTGTTGCCACAGCTGGGTAACCTACATGTTTCGGTAGTTACCGTGAAATCAAGTGAGCACATTCAGTTCTTCAGAGGGTCAGTGTGAGGTCTGCGGAACTACTTCCATGTCACGCTGAAGCTCTGAGGGGCTGAGTATTCCCTCAGAGGTACAGCAACACAAAGATGACACATTTCAAAGCACTCAACTCTCTCTCCTTATTCCACCTACAAATGTGCTCCTCTGGTTGTTAAAACTTGGAACAGCACAGGATGAGGGAAAAGAAACAGCTCTCCAGGATATCCTGCCTTCACTGACTTCATTTCTCTGGAACCCAAGATCACAGGGATGAAGACGGAAAAAAGTTCTTTATGGGAGGGGGCGAGGATGTAACACTAGAGGCTTGTTTCTCACCCCTTACTGGTAGAGATGGTGCTTGATTATGTTGGAAGCAGGAGGCAAGCAGGAGTGAAAACAATATTTGTATCTTTCCTGATCTGTAATAATTTTTTTTTTTTTTTTGAGACATTGTCTAGCTCTGTTGCCCAGGCTGGAGTGCAGTGATGTGACCTCGGCTCACTGCAACCTCTGCTACCTGGGTTCAAGTGATTCTTGTGCCTCAGCCTCCCGAGGCACAAGAATCACTTGAACCCAGGTAGTGGAGGTTGGGATTATAGGCGTGCACTGCCAAGCCCAACTAATCTTTGTATTCTTTTTTTTTTTTTTTTTTTTGGAGACGGAGTCTCGCTGTGTCACCCAGGCAGGAGTGCAGTGGCGCAACCGCGGCTCACTGCAAGCTTCGCCTCCCGGGTTCACGCCATTCTCCTGCCTCAGCCTCCTGAGTAGCTGGGACTACAGGCGTCCACTACTGCGCCCGGCTAATTTTTTGTATTTTTAGTAGAGATGGGGTTTCACCGTGGTCTCGATCTCCTGACCTTGTGATCCGCCTGCCTCCGCCTCCCAAAGTGCTGGGATTACAGGCGTGAGCCACCGCGCCCGGCCTGTATTCTTAGTAGAAATGGGGTTTCACCATGTTGGCCAGGCTGGTCTTGAACTCCTGGCCTCAAGTTACCTGCTCGCCTTAGCCTCCCAAAGTGCTGGGATTACAGGCATGAGCCACCATGCTCGGTCTTAATAAACACTGTGACATTGAATTACTTCCTGAGCTGAAGATGAAACCACCTACCTTCCTTGAACAACATTGACAATGTTCTCCTTCTTAACCAGCATGACGAGTTTAGTAACTGCTTCAAACATGTGTCCACACTGCAAAACGGCATCCCCCTGGGGTGGGGAGGAGACAAGGCATAATTTCAGTATTCACAGCTTAAAGAAACAGACACACCGACAGACAAGTTTCACGGTGGTCAACTTAACATTTTGGCAGTATATCATTTCTGTCTTTTAGTAGAGACTGGTGGCTGACAATTACCTTTTGCTTGTCCTCTGGTGAAACATGAATGACTAAGATTCCGTCTCTCAGATTGCTGGTGGAGACACCTTAAGACAGATCCAGAGTTAGGAGCCAGGAACTAGACAGCTTGACGTGAGTACAGAGAAGAAGAGATACGCCCAGGGGCTGCCCAACCCCATGCTTCATTCTCCTAGCTGGGCCCAGAAGGATGAAGGGCATACTTTAGAAATCAGCCTGCTAGTGGGCTCCGATCGCCATGGAAGAAGACTATTGCCAGTCTGGGTACTTGAGTAAAGTGGTGCTATTAATATTTATGCCAGAATAAGGGGTGCAGTCCAGGCTGGGCAACGCCAGGGGAGGAGGGCAGATGGTTTTTTTGTTTTGTTTTTTTGGGGGTTTTTTTTGGAGCCAGAGTCTCACTTTGCCGCCCAGGCTGGAGTGCGTGGTGCAGTCACAGCTCACTGCAACTTCCAACTCCCAGGCTCAAGTGATCCTCCTGCCTCAGGCTTCCAGTAGCTGAGACTACAGGTGTGCATCGCTACCCCGGGGTTTATGGGCACCCTACACTTGTGTTTCCCGTTTGGGAGCTTCATGACTGGACTTTCTAGTAGTTGAGTCAACTCAGTGCATTGTTTTAAGATTGCCCACTTCTTACCTTTGAGAGCTGAGTACTCTATTTTCTGCTTGATTTTGGCAAGTTCCACCACGTAAGCTGCTTTCTGAGTAAGAATGAGTTGCCGCTGCCGTGCTTTGAAGCCTTTTCTGTCATATTTAATGACTGGGACACCATACTACAAGGGGAAGGTGACTTCATGGCGGGGAGGCGGGGCAGAGTACTGAGTTTCTTGCTACTCAGACCCCAGTAAAGTGATGTCAAGCATTCAGAGAAGCTCAGATTTATAAAAATATATATACATACAATTATATATATATATATATATATATATTTTTTTTTTTTTTTTTTTTTTTTTTTTTCTGGCTGTCTGCATGGTGGGGATTTTGATTCCTAGCTCTGCCTAGCTGCATTGCCCTCTGAGGAAGTCAAGGCTATGGCTACCTGCCTTGCAGGTCTGCTCTGATGGTCAGAGATGAAAACTTTCACAGCCACAGTGTAATCCAATCTAGGCACAGTGGCTTCTATTCTCCAGGGAACAAAAAAAAAAAAAAAAAGTGGGGCAGAGCAGACACTGGCACACATGATCACCAGAGCTGCACCTGCTGCTGTGTGCCAGGCAGCAGCCTGAGCACCTCCCACCCACCGACTCATTCATCCTCTCAGTAACCCCATTATCCTCATTCACAGAAGATCAGAGGCACCAAGAGCTTAAGTGACCTGCCCAGGATCTCACGGCTGCTACGTTCAAAGCCAGCGTCAGCGCCCAGGCACTGTGGCACACTGCCTCTCACCAATACGGGGGTGTTTCATGATTAAGTTCATGGCTACACTTCACTCAATTGTGTAGGAAAGCAAACCAAGACAGTTTGTAGGGTGACGGGGGGATCATGAGAACAGCAGCCATGATCTAATCATCATTTGTTCCCCATCATCTTAGTTAATACCCAAAGCCTCACAGTTGAGAGCCCCGGCTGCCCAGCTGCACCCCTGCACTTAAGTAGTGCGCCCTTTATGGAGAAAGCTGACCCTGCTCTTAGACTCGATGAGGGAATCCTGTTTGAGACTGAGGACACACATTGCCTTACCTGGATCTTCTCATGGCTAATTAGCTGAAGCACTTTGGGATTAATGTCTCCTTCATCTAGAGAGGGAACCAGAAGGCCATGAATCATCACTAAAATACCAATCCTGCGGGAAAGTCACTGGTATCTGCTAGCTTTGTTATGCACCTCTGTGCCAAGATCTCAGCTGGGGAAATAGTCATCAGGAAATGCTGCAGAGTTGAACATCTTCCTTTGACTTATTTTTATTTTTTATTTTTTGGAGACAGAGTCTCGCTCTGTCTCTCAGGCTGGAGTACAGTGGCATGATCTCGGCTCACTGCATCCTCCGCCTCCTGGGTTCAAGCGATTCTCCTGCCTCAGCCTCCTGAGTAGTTGGGACTACAGGTGCATGCCACCACACCCTCCTAATTTTTATATTTTAGTTGAGATGGGGTTTCGCCATGTTGGCCAGGCTGGTCTCGAACTCCTGAGCTCAGGCAATCTGCCCACCTCGGCCTCCCAAAGTGCTGAGATTACAGGCATGAGCCACCGCGCCCCACCCTTTGACTCCTTTTAGAATTGGAAAGCCAAATACATAGGCTGGAAAACGTACTTACTTATCCGACTGTTGGCAAAGGGTTGATTTAAACTTTCTGTGTAGCCGTCTTTCCTTCCCCTGAAGATTTCACTTGTAACTACCTTTTGCTGCATCTGGTAATACACAATTGAAAGTATAAAAATGGTAGCCACAGGCTTCTTTGGGATAGAGGAGCTCTAGACCCATTGATGTCACATCCTTTGCTGGATAAACTGTGGGAGCCTTGTTACCCTGGAGCATACAAGTCAGAACACCTTCCTGGCTTTGGCCAAAATGCCCTAAAAGTCATATTGGTAGAGACTGGGTTGACATTTCTGCTTGTTCTCTTACTACCTTCCTGAAAGTAGATTTTTCAGAGTTCCCAGAGCAGTTTCTTGTAGATCAGGGATTGGGAAACCAGAGCCTGCGGGCCAAACTCAGCCTGCTGTCCATTTTTGTAAGTAACGTTCTATTGGGACAGAGCCATGCCATTCATGCACACATCGTCCATGGCTGCTTTCTCACCGTAGCAGCAGAGTTGAGTAATTCCAACAGAGAAAGGCCACAGACCCTGAAATAGTACCCTTTACGCAAAAGACCCGCAGGTTAGCACGGTGAAAAACAGATCTCCAGCAGAAAGGGGTCTACGTTCTCTGCTCCCGTGGATGAATGGCAGGAGCCACTGCGATCGTTTTCCCATAGTAACAAAGGGAGCCGTGCTGACTACAGTAACAGCTGGCATTCATCCAGGGCTCTCTGCTGGTCTACCTGCAATTATCGAACATTTCAAGGCATGGGACCAGCATGACCCCCTGCTTATAGGTGAAATGGTGGATGAGGAGGACTGACACTCAGGACCCACTCTCACTCCCTCCACCACCTGCCACCGCAGACATCATGTCCCTACCATTGCTTTCCGCTCAGCTGTGATCCCCCGGCAGTACTTCTGCACCAGGTTCCTCACGCACATTTTCCTGAGCAGATCTGATGCCTGTGTGGAGAACATACTTCTTTCCACTTGCCTCACTCACTCCCTGTCTGGGGCTGTGGCAATCAAAATGAAGCTTTTAAAAAAACACTGCTGTATTCAGTTTGATTTCAAGCACAGTGTTAATATTTTATATTTTATAGTCAGAGCAGCTAACTGGATCCTCTCCCAACTTTTTGCTGTTGCTTAACTAATTATTCTCAAACTTGAATATGTTTATGACTTTCCTGCAGAACTGGCTATAATGAGATTCCTGGAGATTTTGACTCAGTGGGTCCAAAGTAGAGCCCAGGAATCTTAGAACAGCCCCACCTCTAAGTTCCAGACACAGAGGGTCCTCAGACCATCTCTTGAGAGATGCTGTTCTAAGTAGGCTACGTCAAGAATAGAAACCATTTGAAAGTGCTCTGTCGGCCGAGCATGGTGGCTTACACCTGGAATCCCAGCACTTTGGGAGGCTGAGGCGGATGGATCACTTGGGGTCAGGAGTTCGAGACCAGCCTGGCCAACATGGCAAAACCCCGTCTCTACTAAAAATACAAAGATTAGCTAGGCGTAGTGGCGGGTGCCTGTAATCCCAGCTACTCAGGGGGCTGACCCATGAGAATCACTTGAACCTGGGAGGCGGAGGTTGCAGTGAGCCAAGATTGTGCCACTGTGCTCTAGCCTGGGTGACAGAGCAAGACTCCATCTCAAAAAAAAAAAAAAAAAAAAGTGCTCTGTTCAAACAACCTCCAGTGGCTTTATAATGTTAGTAAGGACATCACGAGTTCTAAGGAGCTCAATTTCTTGTGCAGCATCCTTGGGAAGAAGGGCTCTGCCAGGGCAGCCCTTTCAAGCCAAAGGGAGGCAGCACAAAGACATATGAGAGTTAAGCTTCGTCAGTGCCCGTGTTACTTACAACACTGGAAATCCCGTATTAGTCCTTACATTTTCCAAGATGCCAGGAGGTCTCAGCCAGCTCTTGTCCAGGACAGTCTTTGGAAGGTGATACCGGAGATTCAAGATGTAATTCTTCCGCACAAACACGATAAATTCCTCATTGTCGGGACAGAGGGGTTTGTTGCGACTGATGAATCCCTTGATGAACCTAAAAAGGAAAATGTTTTCTTACTTTTCTGGACCATTTCTTCACTGAGATTTACATTCTCTTCCCCCTTCTTTGATTCAAAGGAGGCCAAAGTGGTAGAGGCTGTTGAGATGACCACATAGGCCAGAAGCCTGGAATGTAGGCCCCAGGCCAAATCTGCCCCACACATATGTTCAGTTTCACCCACACGGCCTTTTGTTTTGTTTTGAGGAGCTTTAATTAGTTGCCAATCAAAAAAAGTTAGGAAATAGTGCATAAAAGCCAGATTTCAAGGCCGGGCATGGTGGCTTATGCCTGTAATCCCAGCACTTTGGGAGGCTGAGGCAGGCGGATCATTTGAGGTCAAGAATTCGAGACTAGCCTGACCAACATGGTGAAACCCCGTCTCTACCAAAAATACAAAAAATTTAGCCAGGTGTGGTGGTGTGTGCCCGTAATCTCAGCCACTTGGAAGGCTGAGGCAGGAGAATCGCTTGAACCCAGAAGGCGGAGGATGCAGTGAGCCTAGATTGCACCACTGTACTCCAGCCTGGGTGACAGAATGAGACTCTGTCTCAAACAAAAAAACAAACAACAACAACAACAAAACTCCAAAACCCAGATTTCAGTGTTCCTTGAAAATTCAAGCCACCTGGCTACATTTCCCTACAGCGGCAGTCAACTGGAATGGGCTAGTTACTGCCCCACCTTGAGGTGGACTGAGCGTTCCAGTTTGCTGCAGTCTCTACCATGCCCTGTTGTCTTATCCCAGCTCATGAGATTCACTCACTTTACCTGCCTGGCATCAGAAGGCATTTGACTTTGTGGCTTTTGAGCCAGGCTAAGAGAAATTCCAAATACATTGAGTTGTGATCACCATCAAATTCAGCTCAGAGCAAAGGGATGGGCCCGAATTCCTAATGGCATTCTGAAGGGAGTTTTTCCTTTCTGCACAAATCCAAAAATCACAAAGAACTCATCTACCTCCATGACCATCCCCTGCAGGGCACCAGCGTTTAGTGACCTGTCCTCTCTGTTGTACCTGAAAACTTACTTTCTGATAATCCGCACGGCCCACTTTCTCCTTTGGATTGCCTTCCGAGCCAGAGCCCCACGCCAGTGGGCTTCCAGTTTGATGGCTGAAAGAGTTCACTGCTGGCATTAGAAGGTGAGCACAATCGTATGGAAATACAGAAGGCTTTTCCAGAAGGCTTTATCCATTCAACAAACATCTGGACGCCCATCACAACACTCTGTTAGCCTCAGAGATGGAAGGTCGGATGATCGTCATCAGTTCTTACCTGGGAGCACTCAGGCAACAACTGAACCAGGGGGAGACAGAACAGAGGGGCCTATGGAAGATTTCCGGGGAAGCCCTGAAATTACATGAGGGAGTCATTTTCCCAGGGTCTTTTTCAGCCACAGCAATGGCACTTGTGATGGTACAGATCAGTCTTCCCACCATATTTAGTTTCACTGGGGTTTACTTTTAGTTGTCTACATTAAAAAATTGGGGTACACAAATTAGGGCACATAAAACTTAGGTTCTGGCTTATTTCCCAATTTTTTTTTTTTCTTTTTGAGATGGAGTCTCACTGTCGCCCAGGCTGGAGTGCAGTGGTGTGATCTTGGTTCACTGCGACCTCTGCTACTCAGGTTCAAGTGATTCTCCCACCTCAGCCTCCTGAGTAGCTGGGATTACAGATGTGCACCACCACGCCCAGCTATTTTTTGTGTGTTTTTAGTAGAAACGGGGTTTCGCCATGTTGGGCAGGCTGATCTCGAACTCCTGACCTCAGGTGATCCACCCACCTTGGCCTCCCGAAGTGCTGAAATTACAGGTGTGAGCTACCGTGCCTGGCCTGTTTCCCAATTTTTAAATGCTCTTCAGATTTTTTTATTTTTGAGTATTCAGATTTTTTGAACGCTTTTCTTTTAATCCTCAGAACAGCATTGTTTCTATTACAAAAACAAGCAACTTGAATCAACCCAAATATCCATCAACAGAACAGTTAAGTTGTGGCATACTCATAGCTCAGAGGCTGGCCCACTACAGCCCGCCGCTTGTTTATGTAAATAAAGTTTTATTTCAACACAGCCCTGCCCATTCATTTACATATTATCTAAAGCTACTTTCCTGCTACCATGGCAGAGTTGAGTAGCTGTGACAGAGATCATAAGACCCCCAAGTCTAAAATACTTCCTATAATGCTGACCTCTGCTACAGTGGAATACTATGTAGCTATGAGCAAATGAATAACTTAAATCTACACACATCTCCTGGTAGAATTTCAGAAACAATCTGGAGTGCAATAATGTCACCCAAAATACCAAGAGTATAGTTTTAAGTTTAAAACATGCCAAATTATAAACAGATTATTAAGAGATACATCTGTAGATAGTGAAACTACTGAAGAAAAACAAGAGAATGATTAATGCAAAATTCAAGAGAGTGGTTACTCCCAAGAAATGTATGCGTATGGGTGGGAGTATTGTTTGAGAACATGACTGGGGAGGGACAAAAAAAAGGAAGGGCTTCAAGGGTACTTGTATGTTTGAAACCTTTTTCAAAAATTATTCTTTTGTTTTTTTTGAGACAGGGTCTCACTTTGTCACCCAGGCTGGAGTGCAGTGGTTCCATCGTGGCTCACTACAACCTCCGCCTCCTGGGCTCAAACAATCCTGCTGCATCAACCCTCCAAGTAGCTGGGACTACAGTTGTTAACCACCACGCCTAGCTAATTTTTGGGTTTTTTTGTTTGATTGTTTTTTGGCAGAGACAGTGTTTCACTATGTTGCCAAGGCTGGTCTCGAACCCTTGAGCTCAAGTAATCCACCTGCCTCAGCCTCCCAAAGTGCTAGGATTATAGGTATGAGCCACGGCGCCTGGCCCACAAAATTATTCTTTAAATGTACACATATTGTAGGTCCAATAAAACATGCCTGTGGAACAAATACAGGCCACTATGTTATAATCTCCAATCAATAAGGAAAAATGAGAAGAGGTCCCAGAATTGGACCCCACACCAAGGTTTTAAGGATGAGCAGGGGGAGAGAACTCACAGATGTGCCCCCAGGTGCCAAGCAGATGAGAACGGGAGCAAACTCATGTGCTTCTTTCTAATTCTTACCTGCTTGTCTTTTTTTCACATATTCTCTCCTTCCTAGGCAGCTTTTGTATGTGGCTTGGATTCTTGCAACTTGAAATAAAACAGATGTTTTGGTGAAAGGGCTTTGCATTTGTGCATCTTTGTGGCTGTGACCTCCAGGGGTGTTTGGGGGATAATGGAAGGGGGCATCAAAGGCCTGTGTGTAGTGATGTTTCAGGAAGCCATTTCAGCACTGCAGACCTGAGAGCTGGCTGGTTACATGACGCCTGGCTCCCAGATGCTGCCTGGGAACTGGAGTTTCCTTCCTGCCTTTCCTTTTCCCAGGGCAAGGAACAGACCTAGTGCTAGGAGCCCCCCAGTTCCATGCCAGGCATTGGGTTTCATTCTCATACCCCAGCCCACAAGGCAGGCATCATCAGCACAGTTTACAAATGGGCATGCAGGTTCAGACAGATGGTGAAGATGCTTGCTGGGCAACACAGCTAAGGAGGAGCACGAACCCAGGTCTGACCACAGAACACTCTCCCTCGGCTTCTCAATCCTGCATCCACTCCCTCCACACAGCAATCTAGGTCCTATCAGAGGCCAAGCTCATGAAGGGCCTTACAGAGCAGCCACGTCCTGTTCCCTGCAAGCCGGTTAGAGATGCTGGCTCAGGCCCTGCTGGCCTAACTGTGGCCCTTCAGCCACATCCCCAGCCATTGGTTCCTACTGCTACGGAGGTCAGAAAATGAGACCACCAAGCCTTGAAGCCAGATACACCCACGTTCAAACCCCAGTTCGGCTGCTTACTCGCTGTGTAGCCTTCAACAAGTTACCAACATCTCCGTGCCTCAGTTTCCCTGCATAGAAAGTGAAGACAGTAACACCCATGTCACCTACCTCATGGGTCTGTTCTCAGAACAGAATGAGACCGTGGTATAAAGGACTTAGTGTTCACCTGGCGTATGGCAGGCCCTTAAATGACTCAAGAGTGCTTCTTGATAGACCGATTACATTTCAAAGGGGACGCTCCCTCCCCCAGCAGTTTTGATTTTTTACTTTTTGCATTTCCCCATCTAACTTTTCTCATTGACCATTCCCAACAAACCCCCAGGCTGCAGGCTTTGAAGCTACACTTTCCAACATCAGACACACAGACAAGTGACGTTTTGGAAACGTTCATTTAAAGGGGCTGGTCTCTCATGGTTTTATACCCTAGTAGTGAACAACAGGATCTGATCCAAACGAGAACTGAGACGGCAGAACAACGTTTATATATCTGCCTGCATCTGTGACTGACCTCCAAGCACTCATGAAAACAGAAATTCACAGGGATTTTATCATAATCCCATATCTCGTTCCTAGTTTCCAAAGTAAATGCTTCTAACGTTATATCAAACACCCATGTTTAAGATGTATCCCCAAGCTCTACTTGTTCATTTCATATTCTATTGAAATCAGGACAGAAAAAGAAATCATACCTAGTTGATGTTTACAAAATTCCAAGGCATCTTCGGTAGCAAACAGAGTTCTGGGGAAACGAATGAATATTTTGGTTCTAAAAGTGAAAAGAAATGTTTTTGTAATTAATTGGTCAGTTTACCATCTAGTGGGTTGAACGGTGCCCCCTTCAAAAATTCATGTCCACGCAGAACCTCAGAATATGATCTTATTTGGAAATAGGGTGTTTGCAGATGTGACTGACGTAAGGATAGAAATGAGATCATCCTGGAATAGGGTGGGCCCTAAATCCATTGAGAGTGTCCCTATACACACAGAAAGCCACAGGGAGGAGCCCCTGTGAGCACAGAGGCAGAGATTGGAGGGACACAGCTACAGCTAAGCAACGCCAGGAGCCACCAGAGCTGGAAGAGGCTCCTGCAGGAACGTGGCCCTGCCAGCTCTTGATTTTTGGATTTCTGGCTTCCACAGCTAGGAGAGAACAGATTTGTTTTAAATCAGTCACTTTGTGATCATTTGTGACATAGTCCTAGGAAAGGAATACACCATCCTAACCTGAAGTTGCTTCAAGTTATGTTCCTGGGCTTTAAAGAGTGACGACAAAGAATATGGGTGTTTTTTTATTGGTTTTTTGTTTTGAAACAGAGTCTCAGTTTGTTGCCCAGGCTGGGGTGCAGTGGCGCAATCTCGGCTCACTGCAATCCCCATCTCCCAGGTTCAAGTGATTCTCATGCCTCAGACTCCTGAGTAGCTGGGATTGCAGGCATCAGCCACCATGCCTAGCCAGATAAAGAATGTGGATCTAAGCTTAAAAGAAGATCATGCCGGGGCGTGGTGACTCACGCCTGTAATCCCAGCACTTTGGGAGGCTGAGGCAGGCAGATCACCTGAGGTCAGGATTTTGAGACCAGACTGACCAACGTGGTGAAACCCCGTCTCTACTAAAAATACAAAAATTAGCTCGGCATGGTGGCGTGTACCTATAATCCCAGCTACTTGAGAGGCTGAGGCAGGAGAATCGCTTGACCCCCGGAGGCGGAGGTTACAGTGAGCCGAGATTGCGCCACTGCAGCCTGGGTGACAGAGCAAGACTCTGTCTCAAAAAAAAAAAAAAAAAAAAAAAAAAAAAAAAAGAAAGAAAGAAAAAGAAAGAAAGAGAGAGAGAGAGAGAGAGAGAGAGAAAGAAAGAAAGAAAGAAGATCACATTAGCCAGCAGAGAGGCTACAAATATTGACCTCACGTTGCCTGCCCCACCCTCGGCCTGGTGAGGGGGAGAGAGAGAGAGAGAGAGAGAGAGAGAGAGAGCGCCAGAGAGAGAGAGACAGAGAGAGACAGAGAGAGAGAGAGAGAGAGAGAGAGAGAGAGAGAGAGAGAGAGAGAGAGAAGAAAGAAGATCACATTAGCCAGCAGAGAGGCTACAAATATTGACCTCACGTTGCCTGCCCCACCCTCGGCCTGGTGAGGGAAAGTTCCCTGGGCAGCCACTGGGGGCAGCAGTGGGTGGTGCCTGATGATCCCACTCTCCCTTGTCCCTGTTCCAATTTATGGAACAGGGGACAGACGGATCCCACCTCTGACCTCCATGCCCTGCCTCCCTCAGGATGTGCTGAGCCTTGCAGAATCCCCTTGGAGATCTGGATTGAATAAGTAAGTGATCCTTGGGACAGGCCCAGAATAGGAGCCCAAGGATGGAGAGAGGCTAAGGCGGCCCAGAGGACCATGTACAAGCGGGAGTTCGGAGTCGGCGGGGAAAGCCCACGAACAGGGTCACAGGCGGAGATCTCCGGAGCGGGGAAGCCCTGCCTCGGGGAATACATCTTCACGCTGGGGCACCTTTCCCTGCAACCACATTAACCCTGACCAAAATGACTAACAAGGCGGCCTCAGATCTTCCCGATTCATGTCCCTTGAGTTGTGCCTGAAAGCTTTCAATGTGTACGAAAGTTCTCTGCTCATGGACAACTAAGACTCCACAGTTAAGAGTTCTAGCACACCATTTCTGAGATGCTACAGATGATCTCACATTGTCTAGGTCCCAGCTCCTCTGGCAGGTCACGCGTACATGGAAACAGTGAAAGAATCCAGGCACACAGAGGTTAGGTGGCCCCTCTGGTTCCCTGTGTTTTGCCAGCAAGGAGGCCCATCTGCTGAGCCAGTTTAGTGCGGAGCGTTCCTTTATAACTTCACTGCCTGCCACCGGCAGCACTATAGCTCTTCTAAATAATTAAGAGCTGCATTTACATTGAGTAGATGAGGCATACATCTTGCAAATCTCCATACATCCCTAGGAATTGAGTCTCCAGGCTCTAGATGGATACGGATCAATGCACAAACCCTTTGATGTCAAGGGAAGAGACCATTTGGTGGTCTTCTGGTCACTTACTTGCCTAACTTGTATTCCTCAGGTTTGTAGCCCATGTAGTTGATCAGCCGTTCCACGCCCTCTGCTGGAGGCCCATGCCAGTGCGGCCAGGTGTCTGGGCATAAGGACTTGTACCTAGCAGGAGAGGAGACCGACATGGAGAAGCTGTGACTGTACCTTCCTCTAGCCCTCCCCCACATCCCCGGCCCCAGAAGCCTGCTGAGCGCTGCTGTGGCATGTCAGCCACTCACTGTATGTAGTAGTCCCATCACACGAACTTTCTCGAATTCAAAGATGGGTGCTTTGCAAGAAAGGAAGAAGAGAGAAACTGTTTCAATATAGTAGGGGGTTTGACCTGTCTTTGTAGAACAATGACATCATCAGATGCTCAACCCAGTGACTCAATTCCACTCCTAGGTATCTGTCCCAGAGAAATGAAAAGGTGTCTGAACATTCATACGTGAATGTTGATAGCAGCCACTGGGTGTAGCAGTGCATGGTGCTATGATTCATAATAGCCAAAAGGTGGAAACAACCCAGATGTCCATCAATAGAAAACTGAACAAACAAATGTCTCGCTCTGTCACCCAGGCTGGAGTGCAGTGGCACGATCTCCACTCACTGCAAGCTCCGCCTCCTGGGTGCACGCCATTCTCCTGCCTCAGCCTCCCAAGTAGCTGCAACTACAGGCGCCCACCACCTCGGCCAGCTAATATTTTGTATATTTTAGTAGAGACAGGGTTTCACCGTGTTAGCCAGGATGGTCTCGATCTCCTGGCCTCGTGATCTGCCCACCTCAGCCTCCCAAAGTGCTGGGATTACAGGCATGAGCCACCGCGCCTGGCTTCATATTATGTTTATTTTAAAATCAGATTTTAAATTGTTAAAAAAAAATACATGTATATATTTTTTGGATACAGAGCTCACTCTGTCACCCAGACTGGAGTGTAGTGGTGTGATACCAGCTCACTGCAACCTCCACCTCCTGGGTTCAAGTGGTTCTCCTGCCTCAGCGTCCTGAGTAGCTGGGATTACAGGCGTGTGCCACCATGCCCAGCTAATTTTTGTATTTTTAGTAGAGACGGGGTTTCTCCATGTTGGCCAGGCTGGTTTCAAGCTCCTCACCTCAGGAGATCCACCTGCCTCAGCCTCCCAAAGTGCTGGGACCATAGGCATGAGTTACCATGTCCGGCAAAAAATATTTTTATTTTCCTGGAATTATACTTTATGAGCATGTTCTTTAAGGGTATCGAGTGTCCCATGTTCTTCCTCTGTTCAGCCAGCTACACAAAGGTGCAGGATGTGTGCTTCCTGAACTCCAGTGAAAGCTAGAGAAGATGGGGTCTCCACCACCCGCAGGGGACACAGCACAGTCTCAGGCCCTGCTTTCATCCATGCAGACCTTGCCCAATACCAGCACGCACTGCCAAAGTTAGACAGATAAGGAGGGGCTGGGGAGAAGCCCTAAATGCCTGTAGGTTGGAGGGACTAGTACCTTCTGCCCTCTTCAAATTTATGATATGGTTGCTCCCTGATCAAGGGAAGTGGTGCCAGGCAGGTGCACAGGGTTCGGCCATCTCCAGCTCAGTCCTGTGAACCTCCCCCTGCCTCTCTGTCCCCAGCCACTGACCAGCTGCTATGCTGGCCTCTCAGCTTGCCCTGGAGCCTGCTCCTACCTCCAGGCTTTCCTGCCTGGATTGATGTTCCCTGAATGCTATGGACTGATCGTCTGTGTCCCCACAAAATTCATATGATGAAGTCTAACCCCCAATGGGATGGTGTTAGGAGGCAGGGCCTCTAACAGGTGATTAGGTCACACGGGTGGAGCACTCATAAATGAGATTAGTGCCCTTATGAGCTCATCTGCCCCTTCCACTATGTGAAGACAGTGAGAAGGCACCATCTACAAACAAGGAAGCCAAAGCTGGCCCTCACCAGACACTGAGTCTACCAGCACCTTGATCTTAGACTTCCCAGCCTCCAGAACTGTGAGAAGTTTCTGTTGGTTAGAAGCCACCCAGTGTTTCATTATAGCAG
Source organism: Macaca thibetana thibetana (assembly GCF_024542745.1). Lineage (NCBI taxonomy): Eukaryota > Metazoa > Chordata > Mammalia > Primates > Cercopithecidae > Macaca > Macaca thibetana. Next base: position 105,576,338 of record NC_065588.1, on the reverse strand, counting down.
CCCAAACAGACTAAGACACCAAATGTCCTCATGGCTCACTCCGTCACTCAGAGAGTGACCCTCTTACCTAAGGAGGGAGGCTGGCCACTCTTTCCATTTACCTGGATTCACTTTTCTTCAAATAACATATCCCTGCCTGACCTTATATAGTCACCCCTCAGTATCTGTGGTGGATTGGTTCCAGGACCCCCATGGATACAAAATCCACGGATGTTCAAGTCCCTGACAAAAAATGGCATAGTGTTTGCATATAACCTGAGTACCTCCTCCTATACACTTTAAATCATCTCTAAATTAGTTATTATACCTAATACTATGTAAATGCTATGTAAATAGTTGTTATATGTATTTCTTTTTAATTTGTATTATTATTATTGTATTGTTATTTTCATTGTATTTTTAAAAGCATTTTCAATCCATAGTTAGTTGAATCCTTGGAGGTGGAACCCATGGGTATGGAGGGCCAACTTTACATCTTTGTTATTGCTGGTCTCCCCCATAGAAAGTAAATTCCATGAGGATAGAGATGGGGTCTGTTCTGTTCTCTGCTGTCACCCCAGCTAGGACAGTGCTAGCTCAGATAGCTGCTCACCAGTTTTGTTTGTTTGTTTGTTTTGTCTTGATACAGAGTCTCATTCTATCACCCAGGCCGGAGTGCAGTGGCATGATTGCAGCTCACTGCAACCTCTGCCTCCTGGGTTCAAATGATTCTCATGCCTTAGCCTCCCGAGTAGCTGGAATTACAGGCATGCACCACCATGCCTGGCTAATTTTTGTATTTTTAGCAGACACAGGATTTCACCATGTTGGTCAGGCTGGTCTTGAACTCCTGACCTCAAGTGATCCGCCCACCTTGGCCTCCCAAAGTACTGGGATTACAGGTGTGAGCGAACATGCCTGGCCTGCTCACTAGTTTTTATGAAAAGAATGAATGAGCCTCAGAGAGCAGCAAAAATAGACAATCGATGTATGAAGTTCAAAAAAAACACAGGTAGATGGGAACATCAAGTTCGTATGTGTTTGGGGGGTGAGGTGGGCGGTGGCTGTTGCCCCTGCCATCTGCCGCAGAAGTCAAATTTGGGATGAGGATGAATGAATGATGAGTAGCTGATGGGCCAAAATGGTGGGCAAAGGAGGTACATCCAGGAAAAATAAAGGCAAAGAATCTCAAATGACTATACTCAAAATATTAGGTTGAGCCACATGAAATTGCTGATATTCAACCATTCTGACCCACCAAAGTGACCATTTATTATGCTTGAGAGTGTGTTGCTATTTTGGTAGCATAAATTCACACACAGCCCATCATTGAAGAAGTGTTGGTGGATAAGCAGTTTGGGGGATGGTGAGAATAGGCGTAGAAATACTTCATTAAATCTTTACAAATTCCCTGAGCCCAGACAATTTAATCCTACAGATCAGGGAAATGACAGGTCACAGCTATAAGAGAATGAGGATTAGGACCTAAGTTTGTGTGGTTTGAAAACCCATGTCCCCACTGCTAACCTGCTGCTCTCAACAACCTGTTGGGCTAAGGCACTAAACTAGGCCCTACGGTCCCAAATGGACTTAGCTTCCCCTGCTAATTCAGAGGCCTGTGGGGCACTGCCCACGGCTGCCCCCTGGTGGCAGGTCTACACACTTGGCCTTGCCCTTGACGGTAAACAGGGATTAGTGAAATGAACAGAAGACGTTAAACTGAGTTTTTGTGAGTTTGTTTTTTGTTTTGTTTTGTTTTGTTTGAGACAGGGTTCTCATTCTGTCACCCAGGCTGGAGTGCAGTGGTGTGATCTCAAGTTCACTGAAGCCTCAACCTCCCAGGCTCAGGTGATCCTCCCGCCTCAGCCTTCCAAGTAGCTGGGACTACAGGTGCGCACCACCACACCCAGCTAATTTTTTTTTCTTTTTTTGGTAGAGATTGGGTTTTGCCATGTTGCCCAGGCTGGTCTCGAACTCCTGGCCTCAAGCAATCCTCCCACCTCGGCCTCCCAAAATGCTGGGATTACAGGCATGAGCCACTGCACCCAGCCAGAGTTGGTTTTTATCTTTTTGTTTTGTTTTGTTTTGTTTTGAGACAGAGTCTCACTCTGCCGCCCAGGCTGGAGTGCAGTGGCACCATCTCGGCTCACTGCAAGCTCTGCCTCCTGGGTTCACGCCATTCTCTTGCCTCAGCCTCCCGAGTAGCTGGGACTACAGGTGCCCACCACCATGCCCAGCTAATTTTTTTTTTTTTTTTTTTGGTATTTTTAGTAGAGATGGGGTTTCACCGTGTTAGCCAGATGGTCTTGATCTCCTGACCTCGTGATCTGCCCGCCTCTGCCTCCTAAAGTGCTGGAAATAAAAGTGTGAGCAACTGTGCCTGGCCCAGAGTTGGGTTTTTATATTCTCCCAAATGTTAGTGTTTTTAGCTGTCATAACTACAGCAGTTAAGAACCAAACTGAGCCTTCCTAAGGGATGCCATTTTCTTTATCATTAAACCCCAGAGATTCTCACGTAGTAGGCACATGACTATTAGCTTCAGATCAATGAAGCACATTTTACCTTTGCAAGAAATGCTCGTATTTCCTCCGGTATGCAAAACCAGCCCGTCTCACCCGCAGGTGCTCCATCAGCCCCAGGTATTTGATCTGATGCCTTATGAGGAAGTCATCAAATTTGCCTTTGGAGAAATAGAAGAGAGAATGACAGGAAAGGACTCCATGGCTTCATTTCAACCAAGACAGATCACAGTCTGAAAGCTGAAGTTCAGTGGGCTGGGTCTGGCCCCAGACTTGTTTTGTGAGGCCTTAATTAATTAATTAATCAATTATATTTATTTATTTATTTATTTTTGAGACAGGGTTTCACTCTTGTTGCCCAGGCTGGAGTGCAGTGGCACAATCTCAGCTTACTGCAACCTCTGCCTCCTGGGTTTAAGTAATTCTTCTGCCTCAGCCTCCCAAGTTGTAGGGATTTCAGGTGCCCGCCAACCATGCCTGGCTAATTTTTGTAGTTTTAGTAGAGATGGGGTTTCACCATGTTGTCCAGGTTGGTCTCAAACTTTTGACCTTAGGTGATCCACCTGCCTCAGCCTCCCAAAATGCTGGGATTACAAGCATGAGCCACTGTGCCCAGCCCAATTGTGTTTTTTTAAATGGGAGGAATTTTACAGGAAAAAATTAAATTTCTGGTTCCTTTGAAAAGTCCTGAGATCTGGCTATCCTGGGCCCAGAGTTCCACATGGCAATAGCTGGCAGGAGAGGAGTAGCGCTGCTGCCCCTTTAGACAGAATGTGCCTTCTCCAGTTTGCCACAGTCCCCTCTACTCCCTATTGCCTTACAACCTGTCTGCTTCACTCATTTGCTTTTCCTGCCTGGCCTCTGTGAGCCTCTGATGATTCATTATCGTTCATTATAATGGTTCCTAATGACTACATTATAGACCATGGCAAGAGCTTAGAAACTACCTGAGTCATGGATCATTTTGGAAGACTGTTCCCTGACTGGAAAAGACTAACGTTGACTCCCCTCACCTCTGACACCTGCCTGACTCAGCTTTGTTGCTCCTGAAAATGACCAAGCTCTGAGCAACGCTCACTCTGAACCACCAAAGGAATTCATTTACCTTCTATTATTATTTTTTGAGATGGGGTCTCACTCTGTCACCCATACTGGAGTGCAGTGGCACAATCATGGCTCACTGCAGCCTTGAACTCCTGGGCTTAATTGATCCTCCCACCTCGGCCTCCCGAGGAGATGGGACTACAGGCACGTGCCACTACACCCAGCTAGTTTTTGTATTTTTAGTAGAGACATGCCACCATGCCTGGCTAATTTTTGCATTTTTTGTAGAGACGGGGTTTTGCCATGTTGCCCAAGCTGGTCTCCAATTCCTGGGCTCAAGTAATCTGCCTGCCTCAACCTCCCAAAGTGTTGGGATTACAGGCATAAGCATGTAACACCTGGCCATCTTCTATTATTTAGAAAGGAAAATTATTCACATCCAGAGGACATCGGGTGAGACTGTGGTGGTGGTTAGGATCTCAACCCACTGCCACCTCGCTTTGCCTTACGGACTCCTTTCCTGAGCCCAGTTCATAATGATTCACAACTCACTGGGTTCTTTCCTGTCATTGGGCTTGATGCAACGGATGTAGGAGGGCTCCTTAGAGATGAGGATTTCTAGAAGGCTGCTCAGACTGTTTTTAAACTGAGTCCCAACCTGCAGAGAGAGAGAGAGAGAGAATGAGCCAGGGAGATACTGCTGCTTCCAATGAATACAGAGAAGACTGGCCAGGGCTCAAGGTGTCAACCCTATAGAGCTGAACTATTGACAGATTGTCTTCCTAGTGGCCATTTGGCCCATTAAGAGGTGGTTTTGGATGTCCTCACCTGAGAAGCCCAAGCTTGGTCTGGTCATGTGAAAGCTGGACAAGCATCTGTCTAGGATGCCTCACTTGCTCAGCAAAGACGTGGTGAGTGCCCAGCAGAAACCAGTGCTGCCCCAGGCCTGTCATTCTCTGCCACCCTCTGCCACCTTCCTTTGTGTTTCTTTGTTGACATGTGGCCTTCATGATGCTGGCATTATTATAACTTCTTTATTTGATGGTATTTTCCTATACCCTCTCCCACTAGATTGTAAGCCCATTGAGGGCAGGGACCTCATCTGGCTTGTTATTGCTAAACCCCTGTGCCTGGCACAGTGCCTGCCACATATACGTAGTAGGTGCTGCTCAGTGAATGTCTGCAAACAAACAAACTGGGACTAAACTTGGAACATGAATATCATGTTCCAAGCTAATGTATATAAGCCACGTTCCAAGTGATTTTTTAAGAGACAGGGTCTTGCTCTGTCACCTAATCTGGAGTGCATAATCATGGCTCATTGTAACTTCGGACTCCTGGGTTCAAGCGATCCTCCTGCCTCAGCCTCCCAAAGTAGCTGGGACTATAGATGCACACCACTGCACCTGGCTAATTGATTTTTTCTTTCTTTTATGTTTTTAATGCACCCAAGTTTTGTCTCACCGATTTTTATCTTGATTTTTTTGTAGAGACAGGGTCTCATTATGTTGCCCAGTCTGATCTTGAACTCCTGGCCTCAAGCGATCCTCCCACCTCGGCCTCCCAAAGTGCTGGGATTACAGGTGCATATATTTAGTAGAATCTGTTAGAGAGTAATATACTTCCAGAAAAGGGGAAGGTGGCTAAAAAGCATAGGTAGCTGGTGGTCATCTCACCCTCTGAGGAATTTTTGTTCCCTTTCCAATTTTGCATGGACATTTATCCCACTCACTGTTGGGGGCCTCCTCCGGTTTTCTAACTCAGCCCGCAGGAAGCATTCCCTCAGGATAACATTCTTGGACTTGCACAGCACCTGTAAGTGATGAGAAATGAGCACCACGTTCGCTGTTTCAGAAATCGCTACAGGGCCATCAGGACGGCTGATAGAAGTGTGCACAAAGCGGCTGGGCGCGGTGGCTCAAGCCTGTAATCCCAGCACTTTGGGAGGCCGAGACGGGCGGATCACGAGGTCAGGAGATCGAGACCATCCTGGCTAACACGGTGAAACCCCGTTTCTAATAAAAAATACAAAAAAAAACTAGCCGGGCGAGGTGGCGGGTGCCTGTAGTCCCAGCTACTCGGGAGGCTGAGGCAGGAGAATGGCGTGAACCCGGGAGGCGGAGCTTGCAGTGAGCCGAGATCTGGCCATTGCACTCCAGCCTGGGCGACAGAGCGAGACTCCGTCTCAAAAAAAAAAAAAAAAAAAAAAAAAAAAGTGTGCACAAAGCAACAGAGCCATCTGCTTGTTGAATGCTTTCAGAGGTTCCTAATGTAAAGAAAGGGGAACAACACAGTCAAATATGGAAATCCTTGTTCACATTCTACATCCACTGCTTTGCCTACTTACTGAGGCTGTTTTTTCTCAGACATTGTCCTTGGTTCCGTGCAGCTGCTTCAGAATAAACTGGCTCTTTAAGAATGAGGCGTTCGAGACCAGCCTGACCAACATGGAGAAACCCCATCTCTACTAAAAATACAAAATTAGCCAGGTGTGGTGGCACGTGCTTGTAATCCCAGCTACTCGGGAGGCTGAGGCAGGAGAATCGCTTGAATCCAGGAAGTAGAGATTGCAGTGAGCTGAGATTGTGCCACTGCACTCCAGCCTGGGCAACAAGAGTTAGCAAAACTCCGTCTCAGAAAAAAAAAAGATCCCAGGCCAGGAATGATGGGACTCAGGCTTATAATCCCAGTACTTGGGAAGGCCGAGACAGGAAGATGGCTTAAACCCAGGAGTTTGAGACCAGCCTGGGCAACATGACAAAACCTCATCTCTACCAAAAAAAAAAAAAAAAAAAAAACAGTTAGCTAGGCGTAATGGTGCACGCCTATGGTCCTAGTTACTCAGGAGGCTGAGGTGGAAGGATCACTTGAGCCCAAAAAGTCGAGGTTACAGTGAACTGTGATCACGCCACTGCACTCCAGCCTGACTGACAGACTGAGAACCTGTCTCAAAAAGAAAAAAATGGGCCAGGCGCGGTGGCTCAAGCCTGTAATCCCAGCACTTTGGGAGGCCGAGGCGGGCGGATCATGAGGTCAGGAGATCGAGACCATCCTGGCTAACACAGTGAAACCCCGTCTCTACTAAAAATACAAAAAAATTAGCCGGGCGTGGCAGCGGGCACCTGTAGTCCCAGCTACTCGGGAGGCTGAGGCAGGAGAATGGCGTGAACCCGGGAGGCGGAGTTTTCAGTGAGCTGAGATGGCGCCACTGCACTCCAGCCTGGGCGACAGAACAAGACTCCGTCTCAAAAAAAAAAAAAGAAAAGAAAAAAATGACCTCCAAGATAATGATGTTAAGTGAAAAAAGCAAGATGCAGAACTACACAGTGTGCTATTATTGTGCAAAGAGAAAGAAAAAGATAAAAGGAGATACACGTACACACATCCTGGCCCCCCGGTTTTTTTAATTGAATTTTTTGTTGTTGTTTAACCCATTGCAGTTCTAAACCTATGGTGATATGGAACAGAAACCTGCAAATAGTACAGAAACAAATTAGAAGTGTTCCCTCCTGAAGTCAAAAAGTTCAGGGAGCTTCAGCCCTGGTGGGTGAAGAGAGAGATTCAGAGAATTTTTTCCTGTGTGATGCCCTCTCTGTGGATTGGTTTGTGAAGCTAATGGCCATGATCCCAGAGGGGAAGCCATTAGAAGAACGCTGTCTCTCATTTGTCAACCAGACACTTCCACTCCCGTGTTCTCCTCTGCATGAGGCAGAGAGTAGCAGACCCACTTCGCCGATGGGGAAACCTGCCACGTGGTCCCCAGCAGGGAAGGGGCTGGGCTGGGACTCAGACCCAGAGAGCGACTGTCTGGTGAATCCAAAGTTAGGAGTTGCTCGTCTATCCTGAGTCCTAAAAGGTTGAGATAAGCAGTCCCACAAGTGGTAGAGAAAGTTCAGGAAGGCAGAAAAAACACTCCTGCGGTGACTATTCACTTGCTCACTCCGAAAATGTTACCTTTAGGGTTAAGCTTTTTATAAACCAAGCTAATAAAAGCTAATGTTGTACAAAACAGTTAACTATTTTAATACAAAATAAGGCCCTTAAAAACTCGAGGTTTTAGGCATGGCATGGTGGCTCAAGCCTGCAATCCCAGCACTTTGGGAGAGTGAGGTGGGAGGATCACTTGAGGCCAGGAGTTCGAGACCAGCCTAGGCAACAGCAAGATCCTGTCTCTACAAACAAAAAAATCAGTTGGGTGTGGTGGTGTGTGTCTGAAGTCCCAGCTACCCAGACTGAGGCAGGAGGATCACTCGAGCCCCAGAGGTTGAGGCTGCAGTAGGCTATGATGGCGCCACTGCACTCCAGCCTGGGTGACAGAGCGAGACTGTCTCAAAAACAGCAGCAGCAGCAGCAGCAGCAACACTTCTTAGATTGATGAGATACATGGAAAGGCAAAGAGATTGGGAATTCCATCGGCAGCCCTGGGGGTTAATACCATCCCCAGCCCCCACCTCATGATGTGACCTTGTGCAAGTTGTGACCTGTCTGGGTCTCAGCTTCCTCGTCCTCAGATCATGTCACCCCAGTATATTCTCATGACACCAGAATGAAATCTCTACTTCGCTGTGGACCTGCCCCTGCCAAGCTCTCAGCCCCCTGTCCTAACATTTCCCCTCGTCCAGACCATAGGACCTTTGCACACGCTGGGCCCTCTACCTGGAACACCTTCTGAACCTTCTATGGCCAAAATCATTCGCATTCAGGTTTTAGCTCAAAGTGACCTCCGAGGGGTGTTTTCTCTAATCACCTAAATTAAAAATGTTCCCTTCAATCACAGTTCCTTCTGTATTCTCTTTGTAGCACTTCTTACTGATGGATAACTTATTTGTGTATATATTTATTATCGATTCCCCAACTCCTGACTGTAAGCCCCATGGGAACAAGAACTCCATCTTGTTCACTAATGGCCTCCAGAGCTGGTACCCAGCAGGGCACCATACACATTTGAATGGCTTGTTGACAGAAGTGTCCACACAGATTATCTTAAATATCTGTTCTGGCCATGACATGCCAGAGTTCTAACACCATGCATGGAAAAGAAAAATCCAGAAGGCAAATTCTACCAAAATCACTATCGTGGGTAATATTTCAAAATCATCAGAAACACATACAGTTAAGTGTCAGACTTACTTCTTTCAGATGTCTGTAAAGAAGATCATTGTTTTTTTCCAAGAATCCTGTAAAGCATTGAATAAAAATTTTTTGAATCAATGACTCTGCCTAAAAATACAATTCCATCCCAACTCATTGCAAAGGGAAATTCTGAAAAATAATTTCTTAGGATTAGCTCATAGTTTCTCAACCTTAGCTCTATGGATATTTGGGGCTGGGTCGTTCTTTGTGATGGGGGCTGTCCCATATATTGTGGGGTGTTGAGGAGCATCCCTGGCCTCTATTCACACTAGATCCCAGTAACACTCTCCCCAGTTGTGACAACCAAATATATTTCTAGATTATATGGTTTGGGTCTGTGCCCTCGCTCAAATCTCAAGTCAAATTGCAATCCCCAATGTTGGAAGAGCGGCCTGGTTGGGGGTGATTGGATCGTGGGGGCAGATGTCCCCCTCGCTGTTCTCATGATAGTTTTCAGGAGATCTGGTCGTTTAAAAGTGTGTAGCACCTTCCCCTTCACTCTGTTCCTCCTTCTCCAGGCATGTTAGACATGCTTGCTTCCCCTTCGCCTTCCACCAGGATTGTAAGTTTCCTGAGGCCTCCCCAGCCATGCTTCCTGCACAGCCTGAAGAACTTTGAGTCAATTAAACCTCTTTTCTTTATGAATTACCCAGTCTCAGGTAGTTCTTTATAGCAATGTGAGAATGTACTAATATGCTAGACATTGCCACATATCCCTGCGAGGGCGTGGGTGGGCGGATAACATGTCCCTCATTGAGAACCAGGTCCTCAGAACTGAACTCATGGCACAAATGCTATACTCAACCCTGATGTGCTGTCATATAAATATGCACAGTCTTTACACTAAGTATTGCACACTGGCCCTAGTCCAATAGCAAAGAAACACACGTACACTGAATATACAGAAACAGAGGGGACACTGAACCTCAAGGACAGCCAACTGGGACTCTGTAAATAGATGAGAAAATTCCCCATGACTGAGAAAAAACAAACTCAAGCACCATGGCTGGTGGTATCCAAGAGCATCTTCAGGCAAAGACAGACATGTCATTTCCAGGTTTAAAACTTGGCTTATCTGTCGACCTAAAACTTAATCAGTTAATAATTACATCAGAAAGCCAATGGCATTATAAAGGCAAAACCAGATTTATTTATTTTTTTATTTTTTTAAAGTTGGGGGAGTAGCCAAGCATCGTGTCTCGTGCTTGTAATCCCAGCACTTTGGAAAGCTGAGGTGGGAGGATCGCTTGAGCCTAGGAGTTTGAGACTAGCCTGGGCAACATAGTGAGTTTGAGACTAGCCTGTCTCTACACCAATTTTTTTAAAAACTTAGCTGCATGTGGTGGTGCATGCCTGTAGTCCCAGCTACTTGGGGAGCTGAAGTAGGAGGATCGCCTGAGCCCAGGAAGTCAAGACTGCAGTAAGCCATGATTGCGCACTGTACTCCAGTCTAGGCAACAGAGTGAAACCCTGTTTCCAGAAAAATGATTAAATAAAAATTTTAAAAAGGCATGCATCAAAAGTGTTTAAGAAAAAAAATGGTGGCATAGAAGCAAGCTGGCTTCACTCCCCCGACAGAAAACCAAAATGAAATAATATAGCATGAGATTATCACCAGAAATATCCCAGAACTCAACTATGAGGATGACATAATTCCTGGTGCTACAAAGAAGTAGACAATCTGAGAGCAGATGGTAAGAGAATCAGATTTCCATATCCATGATGCCCCCCATCTGCCTGGCACCAACCACATGGAAAACTCCCCACCACCACACAGTTTCTACATGGAAAAACGTGAGATCAAGGGAGAGTGAGTGAATGTGTGTGTGTGTAGCCTCACATTCATAGGTATATGCAGAAAACATTTCTATTTTCCTGGAAGTAGTTACAAGAAACTGTTTATTCTTGTGGTTCCCCCTGAAGGAGAGACTGAGAGTAAAAGGCATTTGAGTTTTCCTTTTGTTCTCTTCTGTGCTGTCAGCAGTTTACAGCTCTATATGTGTATTATCTTTATTCTTTAAACAAAAATCAAGGGATTATCTGCACAAAGAGACTCATCCTATTTAAAAATGTTTTCTTTTTGTCACTTTGCATTCAAAGAAAAAACCCTAATACCTGTACATGTTATTACTTTTTAAAAGATTCTTAGAAATATACTCTTATTTAAAAGTAAAAATAATGTTGGGTGTGGTGGCTCATGCCTGTAATCCCAGCACTTTGGGAGGCCGAGGCAGGTAGATCACCTGAGGTCAGGAGTTTGAGACCAGTCTGGCCAACATGGCAAAACACTGTCTCTACTAAAAATACAAAAATTAGTTGGGCGTGGTGGCAGACATCTATAATCCCAGTTACTCGGGAGGCTGAGGCAGAAGAATGGCTTGAACCCCGGGAGGCAGAGGTTGCAGTGAGCCAAGATCACGCCACTGCACTTTAGCCTGGGTAACAGAGCAAGACCTTATCTCAAAAAAAAAGAAAAAAAAAAAAAGCAAAACTAATTTCAAACCAAAAGTAAAAGTGACAAAAGAAAATGAAGAAGAGTTAGACTTCATCAAAACTAAAAACTTCTATGTTTCAAAGGACACCATCACAAAAATGAAAAGACAACTCATAGAATTGGAGAAAATATTTGCAAATTGTATATCTGATCAGGATCTAGAATCTAGGATATATAAAAAAATTCTTACAACTCAATGTAAAACAACCTAATCTCAAACATGGGCAAAAGATCTGCATAGACATTTCTCCAAGGAAGATAAACAGCCAATGAGCATGTGAAAAGATGTTTAATATCATAGGTCATTAGAGAAATGCAAATCAAAAGCACAATGAAATACCACTTCACACCCACTAATATGGTTAGAAGAACATCACATTATAGGCAGGGCATGGTGGCTCACGCCTGTAATCCTAGCACTTTGGGAGGCCAAGGCGGGTGGATCATGAGGTCAGGAGATGGAGACCATCCTGGCTAACATGGTGAAGCCCCGTCTCTACTAAAAATACAAAAAATTAGCCGGGCGTGGTGGTGGGTGCCTGTAGTCCCAGCTACTTGGGAGGCTGAGGCAGGAGAATGGCATGAACCCAGGAGGCGGAGCTTGCAGTGAGCAGAGATGGCGCCACTGCACTCCAGCTCGGGCAACAGAGCAGAACATCACACATGGAACATAACAGATATATAGAATGATATAACACAAGCATGGGTGAGGCTGTGGAGACATTGGAAGCCCTCATATGCTGCTGGTGGAAATGTAAAATGGCGCAACTACTTCAGAAAATGACCTGGCAGTTCCTCAAAAGGTTAAGCATACAGTTAACATATATATTTTTTATTTTGAGACGAAGTCTTGCTCTGTCACCCAGGCTGGAATACAGAGGCACGATCTCGGCTCACTGCAACCTCTGCCTCCCAGGTTCAAGCCATTCTCCTGCCTCAGCCTCCCAAGTAGCTGGGACTACAGGTGTCCACCACCACGCCCGGCTAATTTTTGTATTTTCAGTAGAGACGGGGCTTCACCAGGCTGGTCTCAAACTCCTGACCTCAGGTGATTCGCCCCCCACTTGGCTTCCCAAAGTGCTGGGATTACAGGCATGAGCCACTGCACCCGGCTAAGTTACCATATCTAATCTAATAATTCCATTCCTAGGTATATACGTAAGAAAAATGAAAACTTATGCCCATACTAAAACTCATACCAGCATATCCATGATAGCCTTATTTATAATAGTTAGAAGGTATAAACAACCCAAGTGCCTACCATGAGTTATTGATGAATGCATGAACAAAATGTGGCATATCCACATCATGGGATATTATTTGACAATAAAAGGAATGAAAGCATGGATGAACCCTGAAAAAATTATGTTAAGTGAAAGAAACCAGACACGAAAGGCCACACGTTGCATGATTCCAGTTATAAAAAAAAGTAAAAAAAAAAAAAGTCAAATCTATAACCTGGGATTATAGGCATGAACCAGAGTGCCCCAAATCTATAGAGAGGGAAGGTGGATCAGCTGGTTGCCTTGAGCTGTAGGGGTGGGGTTAGAGGGAAACAGAGAGTGCCTGCTAATGGCTACAGGATTTCTTTTGAGAGTGATACAATGTTCTAAAATGAATGGTGGTGGCCAGGCATGGTGGTTCATACCTGTAATCCCAGCACTTTGGGAGGCTAAGGTGGGTAGATCACCTGAGGTCAGGAGTTCCAGACCAGGCTGGCCAACATGGCAAAAACAAACAAACAAACAAAAAAATTAGCTGGGCGTGGTGGTGGGCGCCTGTAACCCCAGTTACTTGGGAGGCTGAGGCAGGAGAATGGCTTGAACCTGGGAGGCACAGGTTGCAGTGGGCCGAGACCGCGCCACTGCACTCTAGCCTGGGCAACAGAGCAAGACTCTCTCTCAAAATAAAAATAAAAATAAAATAAAACAAAATGAATGGTGGTAATGTTTTCACAACTCTGAATATATTAATACTAAAATCTACTGAATTGTACATTTTAAAATGGGGTAAATGGATGATATGTGAATTGCATCTAAATAAAGTGGTTATTTACAAAAATAATAAATACAATTAGAAAGACTTTTTCGAGTGGCTTGAATGCAAGGTTAGGGAATGTTTGGGATGACCGTGCACCATTTCCTCTGTGGACTCGGAGTTTATTGTAAGACACCAGGCTGGGCACACACATGGCTGTCACCTGTACCCCACAACCACTTACCCTTAGTGCAGTATGTGACCTCTCCTGCATAGTGGAGGAGGCGGAACTCCATCCAGCCAATCCTCTTTCGGCCCTTTGGACCAGCCAGCTTACGGCTACGAGACAGAAACAGACATGAGTTGAACTTTCTTTTTTTTTTTTTTGAGATGGAGTCTTGCTCTGTTGCCCAAGCTGGAGTGCAGTGGCACGATCTTGGCTCACTGCAACCTCCACCCCCCTGGGTTTAAGTGATTCTCCTGCCTCAGCCTCTGGAGAAGCTGGGATTACAGGCATGCGCCACCACACTCGGCTAACTTTTGTATTTTTAGTAGAGATGGGGTTTCACCATGTTGGTCAGGCTGGTCTCGAACTCCTGACCTCGTGATCCGCCTGCCTCAGCTTCCCAAAGTGCTGGGATTACAGGCGTGAGCCATCACACGTGGCCTATGAGTTGAACTTTCTACTTCACTGACACAAAATGGCACCAATATCTGAAGCAAAGAGTAAGAGAGAGATGCCTTCAACCAGTTAGGTCCACATTGAAAGCCACCACACAGGGAGGCTCACAGGAAGTCTTGTTACTTATTTTCTGGCTATAGACCAAGATTTCTTTAAAATTAGATCCTTTGGCCACGCGTGGTAGCTCACACCTATAATCCTAGCACTTTGGGAGGCTGAGGCAGGAGGATCGTTTAAGGGCAGGAGTTTGAGATTAGTCTGGGGCAATACAGCAAGACCCTATCTTAAAAAAAAATACAAAAAATTGGCTGGGAGTGGTAGCATGTGCCTTATAGTCCCAGCTACTTGGGAGGCTGAGGTGGGAGGATTGCTTGAGCCCAGGAATTTGAGGCTGCAGTGAGCTATACTTACACCACTAGACACCAGCCTGTGCAACAGAGTGAGACCTTATCTCAAAAAATTAAAAAACAAAATTAGATCCTTTCTTCCCATAAATGCTGAGAAATAAAAGTATAGAACTGAGCCACAGAAACACATGTATTTGTATAATGAATTCACTTCTGTTTTTCTAGGTGATGTAACTATGAACAATTTTATATCTTACATTTTTATGATGTTGAAAGACTAAAATGCTCATAAAACATCAGTTTTCAGTTTCTACAGATTCTTGATTTTTTTTTTTTTTGGAGATGGAGTCTCGCTCTGTCTCCCAGGCGGGAGTGCAGTGGTGTGATCTTGGCTCACTGCAACCTCTGCCTCCTGAGTTCAAACGATTCTCCTGCCTCTGCCTCCCGAGTAGCTGGGATTACAGGTGTGAGCCACCATGCCTGGCTAATTTTTTGGATTTTTAGTGGAGATGGTTTTTCACCATATTGGGCAGGCTGGTCTTGAACTCCTGACCTCAGATGATCCACCCGCTTCAGCCTCCCAAAGTGCTGGGATTACAGGCATGAGCCACCGTGCCTGGCCAGATTCTTGATTTTTTTTAAATGACTTTTATTTGAAATTGTCACATATATTGACAGCACACATACATTCTAAGTGTACAGCTCAATGAATTTTTGAAAACAATATGCCTGTATAACCAGCACCCAGATTAAGAAGAAGAGTATTCATTACCAGTCCTTGAGAACCCCCACATTGAGCCCTTTCCAGTTGCAACCAGACATGTAACAGCATAAGTGAATTTTTACCCAGTTGTATGCGTTGCATTGCATTGGAATTATATAGTATGTAGTCTTTTTTTTTTCCTTTGAGACGGAGTCTTGCTCTGTTGCCCAGGCTGGAATGCAATGGCGTAATCTCGGCTCACTGCAACCTCCGCTTCCCAGATTCAAGCGATTCTCCTGCCTCAGCCTCCCAAGTAGCTGGAACTACAGGTGCATGCCACTATGCCCAACTAAGTTTTGTATTTTTAGTAGAGACGGGGTTTCACCACGTTGGTCAGGCTGGTCTTGAACTCTTGACCTCAGGTGATCTGCCTGCCTCAGCCTCCCAAAGTACTAGGATTATAGGCATGAACCAGAGCGCCCGGCCATAGTATGTACTCTTTTGTGTCTGACTTCTATCACATTTGTGTAACTTACATCATTGCATGCAGTTACAGATTATTCATTGCACAGTGATATATTATTCCATTTGTGAATGTACCCCAATTTATTTTTCCATTCTTGATTCACTATACAATTTCATGTGCTTATCCTTTGCAATTTCATTTACTTACCCTTCCAGTATTCTACAACAGGTCTGAGAAAGCCATCACCATTTACTAAGTCTTTACCATGGCCAGAAATTGCACCCAGGCAATTTATGGCATCATTTACAAAACTGGATGGTAGGTATATTAATAACCCCATCTTGTAGCAGGGGAAACACAAACGCAGGAGCATTCATCTGGTTTTGGGGCCAGGTACGGTAGCTCACTTCTGTAATCCCAGCACTTTGGGAGACTGAAGTGGGCAGGTCACTTGAGGTCAGGAGTTCGAGACCAGCCTGGCTAACATGGTGAAACCTCATCTCTACTAGCACACGTCTGTAGTCCTAGCTACTTGCAAGGCTGAGGCAGAAGAATCGCGTGAACCTGGGAGGTGAAGGTTGCAGTGAGCCAAGATCGCCCTACTACACTCAGTCTGGGCAACAGAGCAAGACTCTGTCTCTAATAATAATAATGACAATAATAATAACAACAATAAAAAACCCTGTCTCTACAAAAAATATAAAAATTAGCCAGGCATGGAGGTGTATGTTTGTCGTCCCGGCTTCTTGGGAGGCTGAGGTTGGAGGATCACTTGAGCCTGGGAGGCTGAGGCTGCAGTGAGTCGTGATCATGCCACTGCACTCCAGCCTAGGTGACAGACTAAGACCATGTCTCAAAACAAAACAAAACAAAACAAACAAACAAACAAACAAAAACTTGTAATTCACTTAATTTCTACTAACAAAGGGCTGGCACATCTATGAGTGGTATATCATAAAGATATTTTCATGTATGAAGTAGTTGTTCTCTTGAAGAACATTATCCAAATACTAAAAAAAATGGAGATACAATGATCTTCCCCCATGCAAAATCTGGTCAAATAGAGTATGTACGTTTCGAAGTGTGCATGTTTGCCCACTTTCTCTTCCAATTTCTCCAGGAAACTCAAGTCTGTAGCAGGACCAGGCCGAATGCATTCTTCATCCTTCAAAAGAAAAAGAGAAGCCTCAATCCACAGCACCACACTCCATCAATGCCAAGTTTAAGTGCTTTCACCAGCTGGAGCAGAAAGTACTGGACTAAAAGACTGTCATTTCATATAAGTGCAGGTGAACATTCTGGGGGAAGAAAGGGGCTTATCCATGTGTTTGGCTTCTAAGATTTGAGAAGGGGACCATGGAACCAGAGGGCCTGAATATCCCATGAAAAGGCAACTCTCCCACCATCTGACTCAAAGTCTTCCCAAAGATACTCCACAGCTACTACGACCAGCTTAGTGCCAACCTCATCTTCTCTAAACCAGTCATCGCTGACCACGATTACCATGTGTACAGACTCTTGTTGTAGAAGAAAAGCCCTCATGGAAAGAAAGTATAAAACCAGTTGAGTCGAAGCTTTCATATTTCTTCAGTTCATCTTTCTATTTCCTATTTTTCATCCTCAAGAATGATACCATTTAGTTGGCATCTTAAAAATTACAGGTGTGGTTGAGTGAAGCGGTTCACATCTATAATCCCGGCATTTTGACAGGCCAAGGTGGGAGGCTGACTTGAGCCCAGGAGTTTGAGACCAGCCTAGGCCGCATGGTGAAACCCTTTCTCTACAAAAAATTTAAAATTTAGCCAGGTGTGGTGGTATACCTCTGCAGTTCCAGCTACTCAGGAGGCTGATGTGGGAGGATTGCTTGAGCCCAGGAGTTAGAGACCACCCTGGCTCAACCTTTTTTTCTGAGATGGAGGCTCGCTCTGTCGCCCAGGCTGGAGTACAGTGGTGTGATCTCGGCTCACTGCAACCTCTGCTTCCCGGGTTCAAGCAATTCTCCTGTTTCAGCCTCCCAAGTAGCTGAGACTACAGGTGTACGCCACCATGCCCGACTAATTTTTGTATTTTTAGTAGAGACAGGGTTTCACCATATTAGTCAGGCTGCTCTCTAACTCCTAACCTCAGGTGATCCACCTGCCTCGGCCTCCCAAAGTGTTGCGATTACAGGCGTGAGCCACCGCACCCGGCCTGGCTCAACCCTTTTTAAGCCTGGGAAAAAGTTCTTCCAAGAGTTGTAAATGCCGGGTGAATAGGCTCTAATGCAACATTAATTTTTCTCACCAGAATGGATATGATTCCTTTATGTCTCTCTTCTACCAAATCACAGATGATCTTGTTGTTGAAATATTTAATTGGCTCCCACTAAAATGACAAAGAGAAATTAATTCTTCAAGAAATATTTAGATGAACGTAAAAGTTGGTTTTAAATTGGTTTTCTAAGACATCTTTTTTCAAAATCTAATTTTTATATTCAACCTTAAACAAATTATATTTTCTGAATATCAAAATAATTTCTCAGGAAATAAGCAGAGAAGGGCTAAAAATTAATCCTCAGTACTAATTAGGAAAATCTCCAATGAAATAATATTTCAATTAAATGTCTTCAGTGGTTGGGCACAGTGGCTCACACCTGTAATCCCAGTACTTTGGGAGGTCGAGGCAGGAAGATCACTTGAGTCCAGGAGTTCGAGACCAGCCTGGGCAACATAGAGAGACCCTGTCTCTACAAAAAATAAAATAATTAGCCAGGCATGGTGGCATGTGCCTGTGGTCCCAGCTACTTAGAAGGCTGAGGCAGGAGGACCACTTGAGCCCAGGAGGTGGAGGTTGCAACAAGCCATGATTGTGCCACTGTACTCCAGCCTGGGTGACAGAGTAAGACCTTGTCTTAAAAATATTAATAATAATAATTTAAAAAATCTTTAGCTAGATTAAGAAACCAGATGAGGAGAAAACATCAAAATGTTTACCTCTATGCCTTCCATTTCATATTCTGCCTGTTCTGCTTTTAGAGTCCTCTCAATTAACAGTTGCTGGAGTTTCTCATTGCAGTAATTTATACAGAACTGTTCAAAACTAAAAATACAAAAGATTTAAATAACTAAAGTTACATAAAGAGAACAATTTTTTAAAAATTATATTCTTTTTAGGGATGCTTTTTAATAAAGAAAAAACAAAGTCCTTATTAATAAAATAATTTACTAAATAAATCAGAAGAGTCAAGTGAGAATATATTTGCATTTTTATGGTTAGTTGACATCTAGGATGGTCTGTAAATTAGAAACTATGTAAATCTAGAGATTTTCTGGGGACAGGAAAATCAATCTAGTAACATTAGCGAATGATTTAAATCTCGACTGAAACCTTAAAAAAGGGCAAAAGACAGGTAGGGAGGTAATGACAAAACGTACCCATTCTTGTCAAAGACTTCAAACCCGTAGATGTCCAGTAATCCAATTACAGTTTTCCTGGTGAAATCCTGGTCAAAATAATACACTCCATTCATACTTAGGTCTTTTCCTTTGTGCTACTCAAAACTCTGTTGCTGCTCCCCCAAACTGGGGCTTGGCGCTAAAGCTCATGTCTCCTCTTTCTCCAACAATACAGAACCTTTGGGTGGAAGTAATTTCCCTAGCCTGCTGCTCCTGCCTGCTCAGATCCCACTGCGGCTTCCATAGCCATCACCTGTGGAGTGAGACCTTCTCCTTCTGATTCACTTCTTTGCTTCAGCTCTCCTCAGCCTCCCAAGCCCATGTACAATCCAAAAAACAAAAACAAAAAAAAAAAAAAAAGAAGACGACGACGACAATGATGAAGAAAAATAAGAAGGAGAAAAGGACCTAGATAGATAAGAAGATGCCTATCCAAGTAAGAGGAGTAAGTACCCTCAGGCCACGGTGAATATTCAAAGATAATGTATTTATTTCAGGCTGGGTGTGGTGGCTCACGCCTGCAATCCCAGCACTTTGGGAGGCTGAGGCAGGCGGATCACTTGTGGCCAGGAGTTTGAGACCAGTCTGGCCAACATGGTGAAATTCCATCTCTACTAAAAAATTACAAAAATTAGCCGGGCATGGTGGTGTGCACCTGTAATCCCAGCTACTCAGGAGGTTGAGGCACAAGAATCACTTGCACCCCAGATGTGGAGGTTGCAGTGAGCCAAGATTGTGCCACTGCACTCCGGCCTGGATGATGAAGTGGGACTCTGTCTCAAAAAAAAAAAAAAAAAAAAAGATAATGTATGTATTTAGTTTTAAAGGGACACAATTAAATACTCTGTATGAGTGCCCTAAGTCGCTTCTTCCAAAATCATCTTTTGTGTCCTACCTCCATGAATTTTGTCACATCCACATATCCCCTCCCCATCCATTTATCATTTCCTTAATTTTTAGCGTGGATTAAATCCCTTTTATATTTAATTCCACTTGAAAAGGAAATGTGACTGAAGTGTGAGTTTGAAGAGCTATATTTTTTCTCAAATATGTTAAAATACGCTTCTGTTGAAATTTTTAAATGTCAGGTGAATATATTGCTGTTGAAATGTGAAGATTTGCGGTGGTTCATGCCTGCAATCCGAGCACTTTGGAAGGCAGCAGTGGGAAGATGGCTTGAGCATGGGTGTTCGAAACCAGCCTGGACAACACACCAAGACCTCATCTATACGAAAAACATTTTAAAACTTATCCGGGCATGGTGGCATGCAACTGTAGTTCCAGCTATTTGGGAGGCTGAGGCAGGAGGATTGCTTGAGCCCAGGAGCTGGAGGTTGCAATTGCACCACTGCACTCCAGCCTGAGTGACAGAGCAAGATCTTGTCTCTAAAAATAAAAATAAAAAATAAAAATTTTTTTTTTTTTTTTTTTTTTCTGGAGACGGAGTCTCGCTCTGTCGCCCAGGCTGGAGTGCAGTGGCCGGATCTCGGCTCACTGCAAGCTCTGTCTCCCGGGTTCACGCCATTCTCCTGCCTCAGCCTCCCGAGTAGCTGGGACTACAGGCGCCCGCCACCTCGCCCGGCTAGTTTTTTGTATTTTTTAGTAGAGACGGGGTTTCACTGTGTTAGCCAGGATGGTCTCGATCTCCTGACCTCGTGATCCGCCCGTCTCGGCCTCCCAAAGTGCTGGGATTACAGGCTTGAGCCACCGCGCCCGGCAAAAAATAAAAACTTTCTATGTACACGTGAAGCTATCTGGCATACCACAGGCGCTATGCATAGCACACTTTGGGACACACTGTGTAAGTCATTAGGCATGCATTCATACTGTATGCGAGACACTGGAAATGTGAATAGGGAAAGACACCAGCCCTGCCTATGAGGCGTCCACAGTTCATTCTCCCTCCCAAATTCTTTAAAGAAATGATGATGATTATAAAACATCACCATGTTAGCAAGAGCAAGGTACCCAAAATGCATTGACCAACCTTGTTAACTAAGGAGGAATTGATTTTGTTGACCAGCCAAGTAAACGTTCGTCCATAAACAGCTTTTGCCATTGCATCTCTAGCGTAGACAGAGAGTTCTAGTGTCAATGGGCAGATCACCTGAAAAGAATGACAAGGTGCATCATTATAGGTGGAATAAAGAAGCCCCCAGAGTGTCCAAAGAAGTCTTTTTTTTTTTTTTTTTTTTTTTGAGAGATGGAGTCTGACTCTGTCGCCCAGGCTGGAGTGCAGTGGCGCGATCTCGGCTCACTGCAAGCTCCACCTCCCGGGTTCACGCCATTCTCCCGCCTCAGCCTCCCGAGTAGCTGGGCCTACAGGCGCCCACCACCTCTCCCGGCTAATTTTTTGTATTTGTAGTAGAGACGGGGTTTCACTGTGTTAGCCAGGATGGTCTCGATCTCCTGACCTTGTGATCTGCCTGCCTTGGCCTCCCAAAGTGCTGGGATTACAGGTCTTTTTTTCTTAACAACAACAACAACAACAAAAAATAAATAAAGGGACAGGATCTCTCTCTGCTGCCCAGCCTGGAATGCAGTAGCTGGGACTACAGGTGTCCACCACCATGCCCCGATTTTTTTTTTTTTTTTTGTAGAAATGAGGTCTAGCCATGTTGCCCAGGCTGATCTCAAATTCCTGGGCTCAAGCAATCCTCCCACTGCAGCCTCCCAAAGTGATTACAGGTATAAGCCACCACACACAGTCTTGAACTAGTGTTTAATGATGACTGGCAAAGCATACATGCTGGGAAGATGCTACTCTTGCCTTTGGTTCATACGATGGCTCTTTCTTGAGTGCCCATGTGTGCCAGGCACTGTGCTGGGCTGCCAAGATACAGCTGTAACCCAGACACGCAGTCCTGACCTTCATGGGCTCACAGTTCATTTGGGGGTAGGGAGGGAGGGAGAGACATTCAAAGAATCACAGAGTCATGTTGAAGGTGCTACAAGGAGATGCATATGGTGCTTTGAGGTAGAGGTGGGAGGATCAGAGAAGGCTCCTTGAGGAAGTGACCCCCAGGAAATGAAAGATGAAGAGGAGTTAACTAGATGAAGCATCGGGAACAGTGTTCCAGCAGAAGGAACAGCAGGTGCAAAGACTCCTGTGGAGGGAGGACATAGGGAGTATGAGGCATGGCTTGCTAGCATTGGTGTGGTGGTGGTGATGGTGATGGGGGAGGATGAGGCAGGAGATCCCGCAGGAGCTGGACCACGCAGGGCCTGGTGAGCTAGGATCAAAGGTTTGGCCTCCCCTGAGGCCACTACCCTGCTGCTATTGGAGGGAGGCAGCAGCAGCAGGGAGGGCCGGCACATTTCCACCTAGAGCCATTTTTACCTCCTCAGTTTTGGCTTCAATTTTTCTGTGGGTGAGAGCTTCCAGAAGGTCTGCTGGGTGGACTCCCAGGAGCTGCATATAAAAGAAATCCAAAGTGCTATTCAGTGACGCAGTTTTACTTGCTTTTTATTATTTTTTTAGAGATAAGGTATGGCTCCGTTGCCAGGTAGGAATGTGGTGGCACAATCATAGCTCACTGTAACTTTTTTTGAGACAGGGTCTCACTCTGTCACCCACGCTGGAGTGCCGTGGCACGATCTCTGCTCACTGCAACCTCTGCCTACCAGGCTGAAGTGATCCTCCCACCTTAGCCTCCTGAGTAGCTGGGACTTCAGGTGTGTGCCACCATTCACAGCTAATTTTTTTTTTAGAGATAGGGTCTCACTACATTGCCCAGGCTGGAGTGCAGTGGGCATGATCATGGCTCACCGCAGCCTTGAATTTCTGGCCTCAAGTGATCCTCCTGCCTTGGCTCCCCAAAGCGCTGGGATCACAGGCATGAGCCATTGTGCCCGGCCTACTCACTAACTTATAAAGAGTTCATGGAGTATCCAGGCCCAGGGTTATCTGCCCAGAATGATCACTGTGCTTTAGTACAAAACAGACCACAATAGCTCCCTCAACCAACTGGCTTTTACTCCCGCCCTCTCCTTCAAACCCCCACTCTTTAAACCTCCTAACCAGTATCAGCCACAAGAGCATGGCACCAGACATTTGGGCCTAACTGTGGGCACCCAGCGGCCTTGCTCTCTTCTCCCACCCCTCCCCCTCCCTCTGTCCTCTCCGAAACAGTAACATCACCTTGGCTATCCACTTGATCTCGTGGGTGTCTGGGATAGTGGCACAGCCTTGGTCGTCTTCTTCAAAACCAATGTTCCCCAGGTGTAAGACACTGGCAATAATTCCAAAGAGATTCTGGGAACATGGGAAGTGTTGAGACAGGAGATCAGGACAGGGAAAGAGAACGGTGGCTACCTAATTGATTCACGTAGTGGAGACACCCAAAGGAAAAATGCCCCCGTCCCAATTCCACACCTGAGCTCACAGAACCAAGCCCTCCCCCTTCCCCAGAAACCGGCCCTGTTATTCACTTTGGGTGCTAAGGGAAGAGTGAAACAGCCTTACTCAATGTCCAGCATGAAACACTTTATTTCCATACAACAACGACAAATACATACATGAATTTTTCATAAAATAAACTACTTGTATAAAATATTTTATGACCAGGCGCGGTGGCTCACGCCTGTAATCCCAGCACTTTGGGAGGCCGAGGCGGGCGGATCACAAGGTCAAGAGATCGAGACCATCTGGCCAACATGGTGAAACCCTGTCTCTACTAAAAATAAAAAATTAGCTGGGCGTGGTGGCGAGTGCCTGTAGTCTCAGCTACTCGGGAGGCTGAGGCAGGAGAATTGCTTGAATCTGGGAGGCGGAGGTTGCAGTGAGCTGAGACAGCGCCTTTGCACTCCAGCCTGGCGACAGAGCAAGACTCCGTCTCAAAAGAGGAAAAAAAAAATTTATACAATACTGTCTAAAATAAAACTCACTAATGAACCCATTTTTCAAATAACATTATCTATCTATCTATCTATCCATCCATCTATCCTTTTTTTTTTTTTTTTTTTTTTTTTTTTTTTGAGACAGAGTCTCCCTCTGTTGCCCAGTCTGGAGTGCAGTGGCGCAATCTCTGCTCACTGCAAGCTCCACCTCCCAGGTTCAGGCTGTTCTCCTGCCTCAGCCTCCCAAGTAGCTGGGACCACACGCGCCCACCACCACACTCAGCTAATTTTGTGTATTTTTAGTAGAGACAGGGTTTCATCGTGTTATCCACGACGGTCTTAATCTCCTGATCTTGTGATCCGCCTGTCTCGGCCTCCCAAAGTGCTGGGATTACAGGCGTGAGCCACCGCACCTGGCCCATCTATCCTTTTTTTTTTTAAGAGACAGGGTCTTGCTCTGTCACCCAGGCTGGAATGCAATGGTGCCATCATAGCTCACTACAGTCTCAACCTCCTAGGCTCAAGCAATCCTCCCACCTCAGCCTCCTAAGTGGCTGGGACTACAGGCATGCCCCACCATGCCTGGCTAATTTTTAAAATTTTTTTTGTAGAGGCAGGGTCTATGTTCCCCAGGCTAGTCTCAAACTCCTAGCTAGCCTCAGGTGATTTCACCACCTCAGCATCCCAAAGCATCAGGATTACAGGTGTGGGCCACTGCACCTGGCCTCAAATATAGAGGTTTTTAAATTACATCCTGGCCCTTGAAAGACTGATAGTTTAACAATCAAAATGAAAAAAAAAAAAAAAAAAAAAAAAAAAAGACAAAAAGATGTAAAAACAAAGTATTTATAAATTCTACCATTTGTTCCAGTTTGTGCCAAAATAGAAGCCTCAATGAATGAGAGTCTTGTAATTCTATGGCATCTAAATTGTTGAGACTGGACTTACTTTACGGGAGAAAAAACCCGACTCCTCCTCATTGCACACAATATTAGGAAAACTTAGGGTTGCCAGATAAAAGAACCCACAGTTAATATTTGAATTTCAAACTTATATTTTTTTTAGTATAAGTTTGTCCACATGCAATAATTGGAACATGATCATACTAAAAAATTATTCACTGTTTATCTGAAATTCATATGTAACAAGGCATCCTGTATTTTTGCTTTTGTTTTTGTGTTTTTGAGATGCAGTCTTACTCATGTCGCCCAGGCTGGAGTGCAGTGGCACGATCTCGGCTCACTGCAACCTCCGCCTCCCAGATTTAAGCGATTTTCCCGCCTCAGCCTCTAGAGTAGCTGGGATTACAGGCGCCCGCCACCATGCCCAGCTAATTTTTGTACTTTTTTAGTAGAGACAGGGTTTCACCATGTTGGGCAGGCTGGTCTCAAACTCCTGACCTCAAATGATCCGCCTGCTTTGGCCTCCCAAAATGCTGGAATTACAGGTGTGAGCCATCGCACCTAGCTGCATCCTGTATTTTTATTTGTTGAATCTGGCCACTGTATTATGCAAACACCAAGAAATCAGGAATATTTCCTCAGTCCCAGAGGAAACTATCAGTTCTGCTGCAAGAGCACATACCTCGAGGTCAGCTTCAGTAAAATCAATGACAGAAAAGGCATTGGAAACAGTTTTCCAGTCATTCTTATCATTAATGGATGACTCTTTGGCACAATGACCCTGTTGACAAAAAGTTTGAGTTACTTAATGTCATTTTTATCAGGGCAATTAGCATGTCTATTCCTCTCTGAAGATGCAAAAGCTAGTCCTATAATGTACTGAATTGCAAATAAAAAATAGATTTTTCTCTAATTGTCTAGCATGTAATGATATGACAACTGTTGCTTTTTTCCCAAAATTTATTTGGAATTTTATTTAAAAATCTCTGTTCTGGGAAAACATTCCAAGTTACATGTAAGTGGTATATCTTTTTGTACGTGCTTTTAAACATAGTTTTCTTATCATTTTTGCTAAATGAATTGAAGCTGTTTGTCTCAGGAAATATCTGCTGAAATATGCAGTGATATTACAGTGCTTGAAAGCAGAAACTCTTGACTCACTTAGAGATCGCCAGCAAAAATGTCACTGCAGGACCAGATGAAAGAAGGCTTTCCCGCAAGGAAATAAAAGGCTGGCATTTAGAGTAACAGAGGTTTTGTGAAAATCATCACAAGCAGAGATTTTCCCCATGAACTCCAGAGGTTGTCTTTTAAATAACAGACTGATTTAAAGAGAAAACGTTCTAGGAAAATGTTTTTTATTATTTTGCTTTTGTGGTACAGGGTGTTCCCAGTTTCCTAATTATCTGAAGATCTGTCTTCTTAAAAGATTTCTTCATTGCATGGGGGAAATCAGATGTGTCATACCATGAAAATATTTCTTAGTGAAGTGGCCGATATAAAATTGGCAACCTCACAAACCTTCCCAGCACAACCAGCAACATCTGCTCCTGCCCCCGAAGGGATGGGCCTGTGCAAATCAGTTCCTCTCCAAAACCTGTTGGTTTGGAAGCAGTGCAAATATACTGCCAAGTGAAACCATAAAGTTTACCGAAGTTATGAGAGATCATGAAATTGGTTTTAAATATTAGTGGCAAATTGCTAGACCCATTTCCAAAGCCCCTGACGTATATGGATCTAGTTGAATTAATGTGGCCAGAAAAAAATCTACAAGAATAAAAGCATGATATATTCTAAAAGGGAATTATTTATCAAAGGGTTAGAGAAGCCCTTGGGAAAATGGATGAAGCCCTCAAATATTTTTATAAATTGACCCTTTCTGATCATGCTATGGGAATACAAACATGATGTGACATACAGCTTTGTCCGGAAAATTAAACCCTCCAAAAAGAAAAAAAAAAATCACGTTTGATGTCTTCTTTGTTTTAGTAATTAGTTCAGAGTTTGATTAGTATAAAATTAGATTATGAGATTCTTTCATTATTTAGCTTCATTTTTCATTTCTATTTTTAAAACACATTTAGAGACGGGGTCTTGCTACATTGCCCAGGCTGGTCTTAAACTCCTGAACTCAAGCCATCCTCCCACCTTGGCTTCCAAAAGTGCTGGGATTACAGGACTGAGCCATCATGCCCCAGCTTGTCTTCATTTTTGAAAGTAAACTTTTGTCAAGCCTTCTTTTCTTCCACGATTTCTAGGAAGTATTGATCCTCATTTTGTGAGATTCATTTTATAAAACCTCGTTTTCTCTCTTAAATGATGCCTTCATCTACATTCTACAAGGTGGCCTCCATTCAAAACCAGGCCAAGTGAGAAGAGAAAAATCAAAAAATGTTGGGACAAAAAAGGTGTTAATGACACCAAATACTGAGAAGTGCCATACAATCTGGGTATTCTAGAACGCTAGTGCAGGCTGCAGAAAAACAAATATTGCAAGGTTATCTTCTGACAGTCAAATCTGTAACACTAGACCCTAGGCTTGCTTATAGGAATGGCCTGAACTGTATAGTGTGTTCATCTGGCAGCAAACGTTTGTCAAGATGGAAGGCAGGAGCATGAAAAAAGTTCTTTTTTTTTTTTTTGAGACGGAGTTTCGCTCTTTTTTGCCCAGGCTGGAGTGCAGTGGCGCGATCTCAGCTCACCGCAACCTCCGCCTCCCGGGTTCAAGCGATTCTCGTGCCTCAGCCTCCCGAGTAGCTGGGATTACAGGCATGTGCCACCATGCCTGGCTAATTTTTTGTATTTTAGTAGAGACAGGGTTTCTCCATGTTGGTCAGGCTGGTCTTGAACTGCCGACCTCAGGTGATCCACCCTTCTTGGCCTCCCAAAGTGCTGGGATTACAGGCGTGAGCCACCGCGCCCGGCCAAAAAAGATTTTTTCAAAAGTAGTTTACAGTGGCTCACGCCTGTAAACGCAGCACTTTGGGAGGCCGAGATGGGCAGATCTCTCAAGCTCAGGAGTTTGGGACCAGCCTGGACAACATGGAGAAACCCTGTCTCTACAAAAACTACAAAAATTAATGAGGCATGGTACCTCGCGCTTGTAGTCCCAGCTACTTTGAAGGCTGAGATGGGAGGAGTCCTTGAGCCCAGGAGGTCAAGGCTACGATGAGCCATTATATTATGCTACTGCACTTTAGCCTGGAGGACAGAGCGAGACCCCATCCCAAAAACAGGAAAAAAAAAAAAAAAAAAAGTAGTTTGAAAGCAGAATGAGATAGCATAGGTTTTAGATATAGCTGGACGGTGAGTTTCTATCACACCCAGATCAGCGCTCCTCACTTTGGCTGTACACTAAATCACCAGGAGGACGTTTAAAATAATTCTAACGCCCAGGTCCTACCCCAGACCAGTGAAATCTGAATCTCTGGAGGGTATGGCCCAGGCATTTGTGTTTTTAAAGGGTTCTTCAGGTGATTCTAGTTTCAGCCAGGGATGAGAACCACTTGCCTAGACATTGGTTACTTTACCAAGGTGATATAGCTGCCAGGCACAAGAGGAGATGGGTTAGATTACTTGTGATATATACATATATCAAGAAATTAGCCAATAGGACACATAGCACAATGGTAATAGAACGTCTCAAACATCCTACAGTAGCCCGTATAAACACCTCTGATTCCCTCGTCCAAAGAGTCACCAAAGCCAGGTGCTGGTCCTCCCCACCTGTGAGAGGTATTTATACAGCTGGGGGTCTCGCTCCAGTCCCAGGAAAGCCAGGCGCTCCTCCTCACCACCTGCCAGCAGCTGGTAGAAGATGTGGAAATTCCGCTCGCCTTGGTTTTGGTAGACAACTCGGGACTTCTCTATCAAGTAACTGATGATATGCCCACCTACAGGGATGCCCTTCAAAACAGAACAAAAAATGCAGCAGTGACAACAAAAATCTCTTCCTGGCATCTCCTGATGGCTTGAAGTTCTGAGTTGGAATGAAGTCTGATCTATCAATCTTCTTCTTGTTTTGGACCTATCAATCTTCTATCATTAGTATTTCCTGGGTTCTGTTTACAAAGATTTTTGCTTACCCCAAGAAACTATCATGAAGATAGTTTCTATGTCTTTTTCTAGAAGCTTGATTCTTTAGGATAATGATCCATCACTATTGAATTTTTGTATATGGAGAGGGGGAGTGGTCAAAGGTCTTTTTATTCATGTTGATATCCAGTTGATCTGTGCCATTTATTAGAAAGATGATCTTGTCTCTACTGAATCATAGTGATGCTTCTGTTTTAAGTCAGCTGACTGTATGTGTGGACTTGATCTTCTCTGGACTTTATTCTGATCTATTGTCCTCTTTATCTATCCTTGTGTGAATATCACACTGTCTTAATATTTTCAATAATATAACCAATAAAAGATTTTTATTCCAGAATATATAGAGATTCTTGCAAATCAATAGGAAAGAACCAACAACCCAATTAAAAATGGGCAAAAGACTTGAATGAAAAAGAAAGCCTTTAAGTGGCCAAGAAGCAAAATTTCATTAATTACCAGGGAGATACAAACTTAAATCACAGTGAAAAACCACTATATCCCACCAGAATTTCTCAAAAGGATGAACAATATAAATGTTGGCAAGGGTATGGAGCAACCGGAACCATCATTAATTATCCTAACACTGCTTTGCTGGTAAGAACCCCATGATTCTACTTCTTTAATCCAATATAAATCTACTAAAGGGCATGTGCATGGATGTTCAAAGTGCTATATATCACAGTCCCAAATTGCAAACAGCCCAAATGTCCAACAAAAGGAGAACAGATAAGTTGTGACATAGTCATGTAATCAAAAAATGAACAACTGCTACATGCAAGGACATGGATGAATCTGACAGATACGTTGACTGAAAGAAGTCAGGCACAAAATAGAATATACTGTGTAATTTCATTCATATGCACTTCAATGACCAGTGAAATGAACCAATGATCACAGAGGTCAGAACAGTGGGCAGTGGGAAGGGGGAGTCTGTTGGGGAAGAGCAGGAAAAGCTTTCAGACGTTAGAATTTTTTTTTTTAAGTTTTATTTTAAGAGATAGGGTCTTGCTCTGTTGCCCACGCTGGAGTGCTGTGGCCTGATGGTGGCTCATTATAACCTCAAATGCCTGGGCTCAAGCAATTCTCCCGCCTCAGCCTCCCAAGTAACTGGGACTATAAGCGTGCACCACTATGCCTTGCTATTTTATTTTTGTTTTTTGTAAAGACGGGGTCTCACTATGTTCCCCAGGCTGGTCTTGAACTCCTGGGCTCAAGCAATCCTCCCACCTCGACCTCCCAAAATGCTGGTATTACAGGTGTGAGTCACCACTGCCTGGCCTCCAGATGCTATCATTTTTTTTTTTTTTTTTTTTTTTTTTTTTTTTTTGAGACAGAGACTTACTCTCTTGCTCAGGCTGGAGTGCAGTGGTGTAATCTGGGCTCACTGCAACCTCTGCCTCCCAAGTTCAAGCGATTCTCATGCCTCAGCCTCCCGAGTAACTGGGACTACAGGTGTGCACCACCACACCTGGGTAATTTTTGTATTTTTATTAGAGACTGGGTTTCACCATGTTGGCCAGGCTTGTCTCGAACTCCTGACCTCAGGTGATCCGCCCACCTCGGCCTCCCAAAGTGCTGGGATTACAGGAGCGAGCCACCAAGCCCGGCCCAGATGCTAGACATTTTTATGTCTTGGTCTGGGTGGTGGTTACAGAGGTGGATACATATGTAAAAATTCACTGGGCTGTCCCTATGTTTTACAGCTTTTTCAGTATATGTGTTGAACTTCCAAAAAGGTTTTCAAATACGCATGGCTATTAAATTTCTTTCCAAATCCACTCCACCAGAGGCCCACTTCCCAGCCTCTGGGACATCCTTGAGCCAGTTTGTCCTCATCATTGAGCTCCGTGCTCATACAGCTGCTGTTCTCCCATGTGTCATTTTACCACTTGGAATGATGAGCCCTTGAGAATTCTGCCTTCCTTTCCTGCTTGCCTTAGCTCCACTTAAATTCTGTGTCTAACACAGCCATGCTCATTCACTTATGCATTGTCCGTGGCTGCTTTCATGCTACAAGAGTGGACTTGGGTCATTTCGACTGTATGGCTGAATGGCTCACAAAGCCTAAAATATTTACTATCTGGTTGTATCCGAAAAAGAGTGCTGGCCCCTGCCAGGTAAGCAGGCATGCCTAAACAATATATTGTTTACTTGTGTCTTTTTTTTTTTTGAGATGAAGTTTCACTCTTGTTGCCCGGGCTGGAGTGCAGTGGTGCCATCTTGACTGTCTGAAACCTCCACCTCCCAGGTTCAAGCAATTCTCCTGCCTCAGCCTTCCGAGTAGCTGGGATTACAGGAGCACACCACCACGCCCGGCTAATTTTTTTGTATTTTTTTTTTTAAGAGATGGGGTTTCACCATGTTGGCCAGGCTGGTCTTGAACTCCTGACCTCAGGTAATCCACCTGCCTTGGCCTCCCAAACTGCTGGGATTACAGGCATGAGCCACTGTGTCCGGTCCTTGTGATTTATTTTTAAGCTTAATGAAAAAAAATGATATCACGCTGGCATACAGTATGTTCCCAAGACCCATCCATGTGAGGTGTAGCTGTGGTTCATTTGCTCTCTGCAGTGTAATGCCTGATGGTGTGAACACACCACAATGTAGTCATTCTCCTGTTGATGGACATTTCAGTTCTCTCCAGATGCATTGGTGCTGTTCAGTCTACTTACTTGCTCATCATGATGAGCAGTTCTGTTATGGACATGCTTATGCATCTGATATCTCTGAGATATCTCTGAGAGCGGGATGGTTGCACCTTAGATTATGTTTTTTCAGCTTCCTAAGATAACATCTTAACTCTGGTACACCCCATTACTTTCCAATAATTTCCCAATATATTACACCCCACGAGCAATGTGTAAGAATTCCTTATGATCCATATCTTCATCAACACCTCATATATATTAGACTTTTTAGTTTCTGCCCATCCAGGTGGTATAAAATGTTATCTCATTGTGGTCTTTATTTGCATTTCCTAAAACTAGCACTAACCCTGGATTTTTTTAAAAAAATTGCTTGAGCCAATAAATGTCATTCTCCCCTTAAGGGGCCTTGGCTTGGGTTCCGTCACTGGCAAAATAAGGGGTCCCCATGAACCAGTAATAGGAGCTTCAGTGTACCTGAAAATCAAATTGTATATCCATGTATTTCCCAAATCTGCTGGAGTTGTCATTCCGGAGCGTTCTGGCATTTCCAAAAGCCTTGAAATACAAAGTGTCATTCACTGTCATTTAAGTTCACCATGCGTGTCAAATTCCTGATCGCAAATAATATGCTTAGTATGAAAACAGAGGAGAGAGGGTAGGAGGAGCCAGGGAGGAAAGGCATGCATTATCTTCTAAGAAGGAATCACTAACTACAGATAATTTAATGCCAAACACTAGATTTGGACCCGGGGAGAAGAGGGGAACAATATCTTCTTCCTATAATCCAATCTAGGAATATATTGGAAATGGTCTTAGGAGGGGTACATAGAACCCTAGCCCTATGCTGTTCTAGAAGTTATGGTTGACAGTCCCCATCACCAGACCCCTTTTTATATCACGTTGTTCTGCTCAAAGGGTCCACTGGGAAAATTCCTTCTACTATAAACATCTTCATTTATAGAAAGGGCCACAAAAACAAAGGAGAAAATGACTTGTTCAGGATCAGCCAGCAAGTCGGTGAATTGCAACAATGTAAGTAATCATAACCAAAATAATTTTAACTCAATAATAAGAAAACTATTAATAAATAATACAGTATTTTTGGTGCTTCCTAATTCTGCTGTGTGCTTTTTGTGCACCTGTTTCACTCAATCCTCAAAACTTCTTAGGCTGGGTGCGGTGGCTCACGCCTGTAATTCTAGCACTTTGGGAGGCTGATGCAGGCAGGTCACCTGAGGTCAGGAGTTTGAGACCAGCCTGGCCAACATGGCGAAACCCCGTCTCTACTAAAAATACAAAAATTAGCTGGGAATGATGGCACATGCCTGTAGTACCAGCTACTTGGGAAGCTGAAGCAGGAGAATTGCTTAAACCGAGGAGGCGGAGGTTTCTGTGACACTGTACTCCAGCCTGGGTGACAGAGACTCTGTCTAAAAAAACAAACAAACAAACAAAAAACAACAAAAAAAAACCCCGAATGTCTTAAAAGGTAGGTACTATAAGCAGACCCATTCAACAAATGGGGAAATGGCTTAGTTCCAGGTCACACCCTTAACTGTGACACTATCTGTGTGACCCTTAACAGTGACCTGCCCATTTTAACTGACCTGCCCAGACAGGATTTGTCTCACTTAGTGACCTCCCTGGGACTCCCTTCGATTGGTCCCCAGAGACCGCTTACCTCCAGCACTGGGTTGGAGAGCAGCAGTCTGTCACGGGCTATTTGTAGTGACTGGGTCATTGGGCAGGTCACTGCAAAATACTGGAGAATTTTCTTGGAGGCCTCTGTTTTCCCTGCCCCACTCTCTCCAGAAATGAGGATGAAATGGTTATTTAGTTCAGAGCACATCATTCGGTAAGCGTTGTCGGCTATAGCGTAGCTGGAGGAGGAGTGAGACAGAAACAAATTGGTTTTCATGGTACTTCCCTTGACTCTGACACCCACCAAAGAAGCAAAATGAGGTGCTCCATCTCCAGGAAGCCACATCCAGACTGTGGTACAAGGACAATGAGCTCAAACACATGTCAAGCCCTTTCCATAGGAGGGGCACAGTGGTTCATGCTTGTAATCCCAGCATTCCAGGAAGCTGAGGCGGGTGAATCATTTGAGGTCAGGAGTTCGAGATCAGCCTGACCAACATGATGAAACCCCATCTGTACTAAAAAAAGATACAAAAATTAGCCAGGTATGGTGGTGCACGCTTGTAATCCCAGCTACTTGGGAGGCTGAGGCAGAAGAATTACTTGAACCCGGGAGGCAGAGGTTGCAGTGAGCCGAGATGGCGCCATTGTACTCCAGCCTGGGCAACAGAGCACGACTCTGTCTCAAAAACAAAAACAAAAACAAAAACAAACAAAAAAAAACCAAACCCAAACCCGAAAAACAAAAAAACAAAAAACTCCCTACCAGGACCCACTGACTGATCAAATGTAAAGTGTACTAGATATCAAAACTCAAATAGTAGAAGAGTTAAAAGAAAAATTTAAGCAGTAATGAATTTTTTTTTTTGGATGGAGTCTCGCTCTGTCGCCCAGGCCAGAGTGCAATGGCGCGATCTGGGCTCATTGCAACCTCTGCCTCCCAAGTTCAAGCGATTCTCATGCCTCAGCCTCCTGAGTAGCTGGAATTATAGGTGCACACCACCACGCCTGGCTAATTTTTGTATTTTTAGTAGAGACGGGGTTTCACCATGTTGGTCAGGCTGGTCTGGAACTCCTGACCTCATGATCCACCTGCCTCAGCCTCCCAAAGTGCTGGGATTACAGGCGTGAGCCACCGCACCTGGCCTGAAAATATTTTTTGAAATTCACCAAATTTACGTTTTTAATCCATCAACATGTTTTATAAGAATAAGCCAGCTATAACTTACATCTCCAAGAGATGTTCTTTTAACTGTAGGTGAAAATAACAATCTTGTCTAAATGTTAAATAATTCAATTCAATAAACAGAATAAGATCTCATATATTTTTTCCCTCAAAACCTAGAATACTAAGAATGGAGTGGCAGGAAACCAAAGAGATTAACAAACTTCAGTGATATCTTTAGGACAAGAGGTAAAACTATGAGAAGCACTTTATCTTCAAGACCAGACACCAAAGCATGAAGGTGTCCCAGGAATAGAACCTGAATATGAGGCAGAGTTGCAAAGCCATTTTGGCTTTTAATCCATGGTGGTGGCTGGGCATGGTGGCTCACACCTGTAATCCCAGCACTTTGGGAGGCTGAGACGGGCAGATCGCTTGAGCCCAGGAGTTCGAGACCAGCCTGGGCAACACACTGAGACCCTGTCTCTACAAAAAATACAAAAATTAGCCAGGGTGGTGGTGTGTGCCTGTAGTCCTGGCTACTTAGGAGGCTGAGGTTGGAGGATCACCTGAGTTGTGGGAGGTGGAGGCTGCAGTGATCCATTATTGTGTCACCGCTCTCCAGTCCGGATGACAAAGCAAGACCCTGTCTCAACATATATATGGCAGTGATGCAGAAAGGCTTATGAGTGGACTAGTTCATGCCTGTAATCCCAGCACTTTGGGAGGCCGAGGCGGGTGGATCATGAGCTCAGGAGATCGAGACCATCCTGGCCAACACAGCGAAACCCCATCTCTACTAAAAATACAAAAAAAAACCCACAAAAAACATTAGCCGGGCATGGTGGTGGGCGCCTGTAGTCCCAGCTACTCAGGAGGCAGGAGAATGGCATGAACCCAGGAGGTGGAGCTTGCAGTGAGCCAAAATAGCACCACTGCACTCCTGCCTGGGCAACAGAGCAAGACTCCGTCTCAAAAAGAAAAAAAAAAGAAAAGAAAGTGGAATAGTTGAGTCACCAAGACAACAGAGGCAGAATCTAAATATTAGCCTAGAAGTCAAGAGGGAGAAAAACTAGAAAATTCAGCAAAGCCTGGGCAAGAAAAAATTGCTCATCTTTCCTTTCTCTTGGTAGTTGTTGTTTTGAATGTTAAATAACTATTAGAAAATTTGGCCAATTAGGCATAGTGACAAACAAACAGCATTATTTAGCAGATAATATGGGTTATACATTATTTTCAAATACAATGGAAATTATTTAAAATGGTAAGGTTTTAAGACTTAAAAATGTCCTCAACTTTGTGAAAACTGATATCAAAGTGGTTATATTTTCTAGCCTCTGTGAAATGGCTCTAGAAACTCTGAATTAATGTGTAACTAATCAGTAAACTCTAACTACACGTATATTTTTATTTCAGTCCCTTTTAATTAACTTCCAAATCAAATGAGAAATCTAAACAGATTGTTTTTACAGAGTCAGTTACATGTTAAGAAGGAAAATGGTGTTTGGAGACAAGAGATCTGAGGTCAGGTGAATAATTCTACCCTGTCAGCTTATAGTGTTACATATAAACAAATTCTGGCCATACTGCAGGCGAGTATGTATTTTCAAAAATTTGCATAAAACAGAAAATGTTATGTACTAAAAATATAATCACCCTCTACAAATTGTTATTACCATAGGTTATACATAGGGGAGAGGAATGAAGAAATTTGCACCTCTTAAGCTTCCACAGCCCTGGTTAAGTTTCTACCAAGGAGCAGTCTTCTTAGGCACCAGTGGACGGCACTATAGCAACCCTCTTCCCAGAGCAACCCTCTTCTCCAGCCACACTCTTAAATTTCTCAGCAGTTACACAAAGGTTCCACCTTTTTTCATATTTAAGCTGAGATTCCATAAAGACCTTCTAAAGTTTTCTACTGCTTTGAAGACTTACGTTACAAGAAGGCAAGGGCTTAAATGAGGTACAGAACCTAATAAACATGCATCAAGGATTTAGATGGATGGATGGATGTATTGATGGATAGGTAGGTAGGTGGATGGATAGGTGAATGAATGGATGGATAGGTGGATGGATGGATATGTGGATGGATAGGAGGATGAACGGATGGGTGGGTGGACGGATGGATGGATGGATGGACGGACAGATGCATGGTGAGAAGGAAGGAGAGAGAGAAGGAAGGAGAGAGAGGAAGGGGAAAAATAAAAATCCTTCTAGTGATGATCCTGTGGATGCTACTCACACATGTGGTGGCAGTTCAAAGAAATTGACCCCTTGATAAAGTTCCATCTGGCTCACAGTGTAGATTCCGAGCTCCTGGTATGGATTCACGGACACAAGGAGGGTGCCAATATATGTCTAGAGAAATGGACCAAAGCAAAAGTGAGGAATTCTGGGGTGCAAAAGATTGTCACACATGATGATCCCTGTGTATTCATTCTGCATGGAGGATTTAAAATGATAAATCAGGCGGGATCTCTGCTGGGAGCTTACATGGTAGGGGGCGGGGGTATGAGGGAGACAGCAGACAAACAGCTGAGGAATGAAGACAGCTGCAGGAAGAGATCAGTATTAAGAAAGGTGTACATGGCTGGGTGTGGTGGCTTATGCCTGTAATCCCAGCACTTTGGGAGGCCGAGGTGGGCGGATCACAGGTGGGGAGATCGAGACCATCCTGGCTAACATGGTAAAATCCCATCTCTACTAAAAATACAAAAAATTTAGCCGGGCATGATGGTGCACACCTGTAGTCCCAGCTACTTGGGAGGCAGAGGCAGGAGAATCTCTTGAACCCAGGAGGTAGAGGTTGCAGTGAGCCGAGATCGCATCACTGCACTCCAGCCCGGGTGGCAGAGTGAGACTCTGTCTCAAAAAAAATAATGATAATAAAAATAAAAAAAAAGAAAGGTATACACAGCGTAACGAGGGTATAAACAATGAAGGCAGGCCATATTAGCAGGCATGGGGAAGTCTTCTTCTTCTTCTTCTTTTTTTTTTTTTTTGAGACAGAGTCTCACTTCACTGCCCAGGCTGGAGTGCAGTGGCTCGATCTCAGCTCACTGCAACCTCTGCCTCCTGGGTTCAAGTGATTCTCCTCAGCCTCCCATAGCTGGGATTACAGGCATGCACCACCATACCCAGCTAATTTTGTATTTTTAGTAGAGATGGGGTTTCACCATGTTGGCCAGGTTGGTCTTGAACTCCTGACCTCAGGTGATCTGCCTGCCTTGGCCTCCCAAAGTGCTGGGATTACAGGCATGAGCCACCGCACCTTGCCGGGAAGACTTCTTTAAGGAGGTGACATCTGGGCAGAGCTTGAAGGATGAGGAGCCAGCCATGAACAAAGTAGGCAGGAAGGGCATTTCAGGCTGAAGGAATACATGTGGCAGGCTAGGGGCACGAGAGGCCATTGTGGTTGAAGTCCGAGTGAGGGCAGAATGGAGACTAGCAAGGGAGGATGTTGAAGATGGAGCAGGTTCAGATCAACCTGGCTCTGTGGGCTCCCATGAGGAACTGGGGTTTTATTCCAAATACTGTGGATGGCAGAGATACCACCCTTCCCTACTGAAATGAAATACCTGCCCTACAAAGATTTCATGATGAAAACGCCAAAAGCAATTGCAACAAAAGCAAAAATTGACAAATGGGATCTAATTAAACTAAAGGGCTTCTGCACAGCAAAAGAAACTATCACCAGAGTGAAGAGGCAACCTACAGAATGGGAGAAAAGTTCTGCAACCTATTCATCTGACAAAGGTCTAATATCCGGTCTACAAGGAATTTAAACAAATTTACAAGAAAAAACAACCCCATTAAAAAGTGGGCAAAGGAAATAAACAGACACTTCTCAAAAAGGAGACATACATGCAGCTAACAATCATATGATAAAAAGCTCAACACCACTGATCATGAGAGAAATGCAAATCCAAACCACAATGAGATATCATCTCATGCCAGTCAGAATGGCGATTATTAAAAAGTGAAAAAACAACAGATGCTGGTAAGGCAGTGGAGAAAAAGGAAGGCTTTTACACTGTTGGTGGAAGTGTAAATTAGTTCAACCACTGTGGAGAACAGTGTGGCGATTCCTCAAAGATCTAGAGGCAGAAATACCATTTGACCCAGCAATCCCAATACTGGGTATATACCCAAAGAAATATAAATCATTCTATTATAAAGATACATGTACATGTGTGTTCACTGCAGCACTATTCACAACAGCAAAGACATGGAATCAACCCAAATGCCCATCAATGATAGACTGAATAAAGAAAATAGAGTGCATATACATTATGGAATACTATGCAGCCATAAAAGGGAACGAGATCATGTCCTTTGCTGGTACATGGAAGAAGCTAGAAGCCATTATCCTCAGCAAACTAATGCAGGAACAGAAAACCAAACACTGCATGTTCTTGCTAATAAGTGGGAACTAAACGATGAGAACACATGGACACATTTGTGGGAGGGGGGGAACAACACACATTGGGGCTTATTGCAGGGGACAGAGAGCATCAGAAAGAATAGATAATGCATGCTGGTCTTAATACCTAGGTGATGGATTGATTAGCAAACCACCACAGCACATGTTTACCTATGTAACAAACCTGCACATCCTGCACATGTACCCCTGAAGTTAAAAGTTGAAGATACAAAAAAAGAGAAATACCTCCCTAAACCATTACATGAATGGATCACTTTAAGAGGGGAGCACGTAACCCGATGCATGGTTCTTAAAGGTTTCTCTGGCATTGAGTGAAAGTAGGATGGGTGGGCCGGGCGCGGTGGCTCACGCCTGTAATCCCAGGACTCTGGGAGGCTGAGGCAGATGGGTCACCCAAGGTCAGGAGTTTGAGACCAGCCTGGCCAACATGGTGAAACCCCATCTCTACTAAAAATACAAAAAAATTAGCCGGGGGTGGTGGCAGGCGCCTGTAGTCTCAGCTACTGGGGAGGCTGAGGTAGGAGGTGGTGGAGGTTGCAGTGAGCCAAGATCGGGCTACTGCACTCCAGCCTGGGCAACAGAGTGAGACTCCATATGAAAAAGGAAAAAACAAAAACAAAAACAGAAAAAAACAAACAAACAAGAAAATAGGATGGGTATACCTACAAACCTTCTAAAATTGGGCAAAACACTCCTGCTACTGGCACTTATATTCCCAGATTTCAACATTAGACTCTACTCATATTCAGGTTTTTCAGGTACTTACTTATATTTATAATATAACCATTAACATAAGACTTTTGAAATACAATTATGAATAAACAAAGAGCCCCATACTCTTATATAGAAAAAAATTAATGTGCTCCTTGGAAAATAAATCTGATATTCTCAGATTCTCAGTGTGTAGCTGTTTCAAATACAGGACGCACTAAATCTATATTAAGATTATGCTAAAATAGCTGGGTGTGGTGGTGTGTGCCTGTAATCCCAGCTACGTGGGAGGCTGAGGCAGGAGGAGTGCTTGAACCCAGGAGTTCAAGACTAGCCTGGGCAACTTAGCAAGATCCATCTCAAATTAAAAAAAAAAAATAGATTACACACAAAATCATTCTAACTAATGTCTCCAATCTCCAGGACAAAAATCAAACATAGAATTGAAGCAGAGAATTTTCACTAAAACTCCATATTACTTCAATCAGTAGAAATTCAGGGTGGAAGACACAGTTTCTGAAATTTATCAGTTCAAATCAAAAACATTTAGCTTAATCACGATGATCCTATCATGCCATTTGTACTTCTCCGTACCATGTCATTTTTCCTTTTCCTGTATATAAAATTAGTTTTTTTTTTCTATTTCTACAATTAAGGGTGATAATTCTGAAAGTCAGGCTGTAGGGTATGTACTCCAAGAAACACCTTGTTTATTTCTTCTGGTAACCTTGGTTTCAATATATAGATTAAGCCACGGGCACCATTACAAACAAAATAGCTACAAGACAAATATTTTTAACCGCTTCTGTCTAATTTACTCTTGGCAAAAGCTAATAAAATCTCAAAAAATTAAATAATTTTAATAACACCCATGACACACACAGGGACACTATGAAGTTTACCCTAGAGGAATTTACCTGAAAATTGACCACCAAATCAGAGCGTGGTGATAAATGGGAATTTAACAAAAACTGGTTTTTGAATAAAAACTAGATGTGACAAGATCAACCTGAGAAGAGTTTGGTAAGTGCTTCATTCTTGACCCTTGACCATTCACGGGGTATGCTGGACAGCTTTTATTTTTGCCTGCTTGGTATCTCTGCCCCTTTCTCCCAGCAAAGTCCTTCGGGAACCCCTCTTCCCCAGCTCTCTGTGTATACCGTCTGGGGCTCCGACTCCACCCCTCACCTCCAGGGGCAGGCCTGGTAAGAGCCTGGCCAATCAGAATAGTCTTCATTTCTAGCCATGGGATTGGTTCAGAGACAGGCACATGACCGAAAGTGGACCAATCAGAGCTGATCAACATCAGCTTGGGCCATTTACTAGAGCTTATCCCCAGAGGATGGGCTCGCTTCTCAGTGGCAACCCTAAGCTGATAAAATGACAGCCGGAATCTGAGGGCAACCATCTTGCTGCCATGCACCTGAGAAGGAAATGGATATCTAAGAAAGCAGAGCAGAGATGGAGAAAGAGTCCCCAGACATCGTCTGAAACCCTAGATCTACTCCTGGGACCTACAGTTACAGACATGGACAGATTCCCTTTAGTGACTTAGGCTGGTGTAAGTTGGGTATCTGTCACGGGCAGCCATAAACGTCTTAGCACAAAGGATCCAAGTGCATCTAAGAGTGGCGCCTCAGTATCTCCCTTTTATGTCTGACCTAATAGAGTGATATTCACACTCATCAAAGTCATGAAGGCAAGAAGGAAACAACCACGCTAGAAAAACAGCTGAGAAATGGATCACGTTACGTATATGAGGTTCTCGTTGAAACGCTTGCGGAGGTTGTCGACAAAGGCAGATTCGCTGGTATATGCGTCCAATAGCACAAAATCCTGAACCCCGACCTTGTCCCGGGCAGTCAGCGCCCCTTCCATGTGCAAACGGATGTGTTTCCTCCTCACGTCTTCTTTCTACGGGAAACAGAACATTCTTCAGCAGCTCTTCTATTTGGTAATATCTATTACACGTCTAATGCATGGAAATAACAAGATGCTAAACTCTGGGATAGTAGAGCCAGCATTAACTTATGCTGTCTTCACTTAGAGTTTACAATATGGTTGGGGATACGAGATCATAATCATAAAAAATAGGAATAACAGCAGCTGACAGGAACCAAGTATTTACCGTTAGGTACTATTCTAAACGCTTGACTTGTGCTGTTTCTTTTGATCTTCTTTCTGACCCTATGAAATACTATTACTATGCCCATTCTACAGATGAGGAAACTGAGGCATAGGAATG
Source organism: Macaca thibetana thibetana (assembly GCF_024542745.1). Classification (NCBI taxonomy): domain Eukaryota; kingdom Metazoa; phylum Chordata; class Mammalia; order Primates; family Cercopithecidae; genus Macaca; species Macaca thibetana. The sequence goes on along the minus strand of NC_065588.1, from coordinate 105,534,869 downwards.
TCATAAGCCATGCCCAAAATCTGCCAAAAGATGGAGCCAGAAAATGAACCTAGACAACATACCCAGACTTGTTTTCCTGACAACCATGTACTCACTACATGTTTTTTTAAATTAATGTTTCCTTTATGTTGATCAGTCAAGCTTGAATTTTTTTTTTTTTTTTTTTTTTTTTTTTTTTTTTTTTTGAGACGGAGTCTCGCTCTGTCGCCCAGGCTGGAGTGCAGTGGCGCGATCTCGGCTCACTGCAAGCTCCGCCTCCCGGGTTCACGCCATTCTCCTGCCTCAGCCTCCCGAGTAGCTGGGACTACAGGCGCCCACAACCGCGTCCGGCTAATTTTTTGTATTTTTAGTAGAGACGGGGTTTCACCGTGGTCTCGATCTCCTGACCTTGTGATCCGCCCGCCTCGGCCTCCCAAAGTGCTGGGATTACAGGCGTAATCCCACCGCGCCCGGCAACTTTTCTTTATTTCAATAAATGTTAATTATGTAAACTCACTTTGTAATTCCCACATGAGTGATGAGGAGTTTGGGCCAGAAAGGGAAATTCTTGCTACAGAGGAGTATTTAAGGAAGGAGAAACTTGGAGTGTTCCTCTCCAAGGATGGGCTTCAGACCTCACTGGAGAAGGTGTGGCTACAGCCCATTGGATGGCAAAGAATCTCACCAGGATACCAGGGCCAGAGCTGGTTTGGTCACTGGGCAGGCACCAGGAATGACCTTCCTGAGCACAGGCGCTGCTGGATGGGAGACTGTGGAGGGGGCCAAGGGAATCAGACTTCCAGGGCTCAGGCAAGCTGCGGCCAGAGGGCAGGTGTGCGTTGGGAGAGGGAACAGAAGTAGTTATGACGCCTGGAGTGTGTGATGTCTTGTCAGGAGGGCTGTGACAAAGTGGTCACCAGGCCCTTGGCCAGAGCTGTGAGGTCACTGATGGACTGTGTGCTTTGGGCACACAGTTAGTGTGTGTCCCCCCCCACATACCACTGTGCAGCAGAATGTACAGTCTGAAAACAAGAGAAAGCAAAACATAGTAAAGGACATCAGGAAGAGAAGCCGCCTGCCTTTGCAATGTCCCTCCAGTGCCCTCTAGTGACAAAAATGACATTGTGTTCACTTTAAGGAGAAATGCCTGAAGCATACAGTTTGTTATTGCTCAGCAGGTAATGGAGAGTGAATTTGGATCTGAGAGGCAATAAATTGACAACTGGTACATATGGATATGCAAAGGTCCTAGCATAGCCAAAGTAATCTTGCAAAAGAAAACAAAGCTAGAATAAGACTGTGTTTAATAAGACTGTGTGGCAATTGATTTTCGGTAGAGGTCCCAAAACAATTCAGCACAGAAATGGAAAACGTTTCCATCCAATGGTGCAGGAACCACTAGATATTTATAGAAAGAAAAAAATTGCAGTTGCGTGTGGTGGCTCACAGCTGTGATCCCAGCACACCGGGATGCTGAGGCGGGAGGACTGCCTAAAGCCAGGAGTTGGAGACCAGCCTGTGCAACACAGGGAGACTCCCATCTCTACTTAAAAATACATCAATATAAAATAAAAAGAAAGTAAAAATGCATCTCAGTCCCTTTATTATATTACACTACACACACACACACACACACACACACACACACACACACACACACATATAAACTTGAGATGCATCTGAGACCTAAATGCAAATTTAAAATCTATATAAAGCTACTGGAAGTAAACAAAGGAACCATCTTTGTAACCAAGGGAAGACAAAGTTTTCTTAGATGACAGCCAGGAAGAAATAATAATAAAAGACACAAAATAAGAAATCTGACTTCATCAAATATAAAGTTTCTCATTAGAAGACGTGGTTAAGAAAATAGGCAAGTCACAGACCAGCAGAAAATATTCACAAAATATATAGCCGCAAAGAATGTGTATCCAGAATAAAAGCATCTACAGTCCAATAATAAAAAGACAAACCCAGTGAAAATTTGGCAAAAGACTTGAATAGACACTTCACAAAGGAGGAAAGACAAATTGGCAATACACACATAGAAAAATGGTCAACATTTTGTTAGTCATCAGGGAAACACAAATTAAAACCACAATGAGATACCACCAGAACAGTCAAAATTAAAAACACTGACAACACCAAATACTGGTGAGGATGCGGAGCAGACAATTCTCTCACACTGCTGGGAGGAATGCAAAGAAAATCACTTTGGGAAAAAGATCTGGCAGTTTCTAATGAAGTTAACCATGCCTCTGTTCTTTGATCCAGCGATTCCACTCCTAAGTATTTACACAAGAGAAATGTAAACATATGTCTACAAAAAGACTTGAACATGAAGTTCAACTCATGCTCAACTGTATTCAGAATGGCCCCTAACTGGAAACAATCCAAATCCCCATCAACAGGAGAATGGCTGTGGCCCATCTGTACAATAGAAGGAGGACAGCAATAAAAGAGAAATAACGGGTACACGCAAGAGCATGGATGACTCTCACAGACATTATGCTGAGTGAAAGAGCCCAGACACAAAAGAGTCGTACTGTAGGATTCCATTGATATAGCACTCTGGGACAAGCAAAACTAATCCACAGTGAAAAATCAGAACAATTGCTGTCTAGTTGGGGAGTTGTCAGGCAAAGGATATTTTTTGAGTGATGGAAACATTCCATATCATGATAGGGCTGTGAGTTACATGAGTGTATCTGTTGGTCAAGATAAATTGTTAAAATTGTGTGCATTTTACTATATGTAAAATTTATTTTTGAAAAAGAACCATAAAAAATAAGTAGGGAAGAGGAGGAGATTGGCTGGAGGTATGAATGTAAACGGAATGGCAGAATGTTAATTGTTAAAGCTAGGTGGTGGATAGAGGGGGATTTATGATACTATTCTGTTTACTTTGTATTAATTTGAAGCTTTCTGTGAAGAAAAGTTTTAAAAAACAGAATGGCCACCAGATGTCTCCCTACACTAGCCAAATGGAGCTAGAAGAGCCCTAATCACTAGCAACCTAACATTCAAAACAATGCATTTAGATCAAACAATATTTTAGTGATTTCAGGCTGGGCATGGTGGCTCATGTTTGTAATCCCAGCACTTTGGGAGGCCAAGGCGGGTGGATCGCTTGAGCCCAGGGGTTCAAAACCAGCCTGAGCAACATGGTGAAACTCTGTCTCTACTAAAAATACAAAAACTAGCTGGGTGTGGTGGTGCGTGACAGTAGTCCCAGCTGCTTGTGAGGCTGAGGTGGGAGGATCGAGGATCGCATGAACCTCAGGAGACTGAGGCTGCAATGAGCCATGATTGTACCACTACACTCCAGCCTAGCCAACAAAGTGAGACATTGTCTCAAAAAAAAAAAAACACACACACACACAAAAAAACGTAAAATATTTTAGTAATCCCAAATATTCCCATGCTGTACCACATATAGCATAGCAAAATGATTAAGCATAATGATTAAGACTTTGGAACATGAGCCTTTCCAAGTTCAAATCCCATTTCTGTTGCTTCCTGGCAGTACAATCTTGGGAGAGTCCCAAGTCTCTATTTCATCTCTATAAAACGGAATTATAATTGTACTTACCTCATAGGGTTGTCAGTTTCACCAGAACCATGTAAAGCACATGGAACCATGCCAGGCACAATTTAAATTCAGTAAGTGCTTGCTTTTGTCATCATTAGTATCAATAATCCCGATTATTAGAAAGAGAAACACAGTAAAACAAGTCTGCTGATTAGGAGTCAATGAGCTCCTATTAAATTGGAGGTGTCTGGAGCTGCACCCACAAATATTACTGTAGTCAGGTTGCTGCAGGCGGAGGATGCGGAGGTTAACCAAGCTTCCTTCTTAGCCTGGTCCTAAGGATGGGAGGGTGGTGTACTCCTGCAGTCAGCCTAGGAACTGATGTGACTTGAAGCCCAAAGAAATTTGACAAAACCTTGTAGATTAAGGAACATGACAACGATTTTTAACTTGCAAGGGTCAAAACACACTCCATTCACTTCAGACTAGAGTTTTGTTTACTGCAATATTTCAGTTCTAACACCTCGATTCCGTTGTCTGTTGATTTCCAGTTATCTTTTAAAGGACGTGGGAAAATGAGAATGTCCCAATAAGATTGACATGGACCGTCAAAGGGATGAATACTGGGACATAAGGGAGAAGGGTAATCAAGAAATTGAAGTGATTCAGCTTTGACCAAAAAGATGACTAAGAGACTCATAAAGAGAGCATTAAATCCAGATTAAATAAGAGGGAGGAAATTAAACATCTTCAATTACACCTAAGAAAATTAAATTAAATCAAATTAAGTTACATCGAAGAAAGAACTCCATCTTTGGGGTGATAAAACTGTGGAGGATCCTAACTGTGCATATCCAGATGCAGGGATCACAGATTCTACCTGTTACAGGGTTCCAGCAGGTACTGTGACTGAGTCAAGCTGCCAGGTGATGGGGACTGGGTTAGACCCAGGAATGAAGGGCCATCTCTGGTGTGTAGCTACTGTCTGGCTCCAGCTGGTTGACGTCATGCACAAATATAGCGCCTCTGTTGCCAGAACTTCCAATTATTTAAGTCAGAGGTTTAGAATTACATACCCAGTCCTATCATACAATTTACCCTTGCAGGACACTATCTTGCAGCCTCTGCAGCAAGCCACTCTTTGTCTTGGATAGTTTCAACCTGTCACTCATCTAAAAGCAAGGGATTCAAGGAAACACTCAAACCAGATCCATTATTTTAGAAGTATCATGTACTCAGTGATGATCTGATCGTCATCTACATCATCTAATGCTTGATCCAGTATGTGGAGTCAGGGTGGGGAGATGACAGGGAGGCCACAATATGTGGAAAGGTGGTGAGATGCCATGGTAGAGGCAGAAATGCCTGCCAGCTATTCCGTGGGCTTCCCCACATTTACAAACTCCCTTGCAGTTAGGTGGAGTTGCTTGACTACTTCCGGCCAACTGGCCGTAAATAGAAGTGACATTTGTGCAAGACCCTTCCAGTGTTATTAGAATTTCTTTGATACTGCAATGACTAATAATTTTTCTTGTTGAATGGACAAGCCACAAGATCAAAACAGCCTGGATTCCTGAGCCATCACATAGAAGAGAGATGTCCTGAAGAGTCATCCAGACCCACAGTGGACTTTGTGTACGCAAGAAATAAACTCCTGTTATGGGAAACTTCTGAGTTTTGGAGCTGTTCGTTATTGTAGCTGAAGGCTGCTTATCCTGACTAATACACATGTGGAACAGAACTTTTCCACTGGGAGGACAGCAGTTTGAATGTGAGCCACAGTTCTTGCATGTTAAACTTGGCCAGCTGTTTTGGCTACTACCCTAAAGTTCTGGGGGAAGAGTAAGGGCTATTTTTTAAGGGGAGAAGAGGGTGGATGATAAGCCATGAAGCTGTCAGTTTTGAATTTTATTTGAAATGTCAAAATCCTTTGTTCAAGGGAAATGTTATAAGAAACCTTAATATGTAAAATTGAGGAAAGCAGACCTTTCTGATTGAAGTAGTGCGTGAGAGTTTCACTGGGTTGCCCCACAGAAACATGGGAGAGGTTCTGGGGAAAACCTAGGGCAGAGGAGAGTTTGCAAACCACTGCATAGCCCCTGAGACTTTATTGCCCAAGCACCATCATTTGAGCACTTCCTTCACGTGTATGGTCATTATCTGTGTACCGCCAATACTATTTTTTAATTTCATATTTTCCTTGTATTTTAAATATATTTATATATATAATTATTTTACTTCATATTTTCTTTAAGTGTATTTTTCCTGTAAATATATATAAAGATATTTTGAAAAGTTCTCATACACAAAACTAACAAAAGTACAACAACCTCAATATACACAGCTTCAACAATGAACTTATGCCTTTCCCTATTCCAGCTGTGTTTCACTACTCCCCCAGCACTGGATTATTTCGAAGTAAATCATAAAATATTATATCGCTTTATGTATAAATATTTCAGTAGGTGTCTCTAAAATATAGGAACTCTAAAAATATATATGCACTTATATACCTATATGTAATCACAACACCATTATCATAAAGAACACCATAATAATTCCTTAATACTAATTATAATACCCAATGTTTAAATTTCTCTAATTTTTTATCTTTTACAATTGATTTACTCAAATCAGGATCGAAGCAAGGTCCACACATTGCATTTAGCCAACGTGTCTCTCAAGTCTCTTTTGTTCTAGAGGTTCCCTCCATTTCTTTCTTGCAATTTATTCATAGAGAAAATTGGACAATTTGTCCTGTAGAATTTCCCACATTCCGGGTTTTGTTAATTGCATTCTGAAGGCGTCCTTTCACATGTTTGACTTTCTCCTGCATTTCCTGCAAACTGGTCGTTTGAATTAGAGGTCCAATCAGATACAAGATTGATTGGTTTTGGCAAAAAAAAAGACTTCATAGGCAGCGTATTATACTTCCAGAAGGAGACACAGGAGGGCTGGCGATCTTTTCAGGATGTCAGTGTTCTCTGACACACAGTGCCCAAATCCACATTGTCTTAGGAGTTTGATATTCCAGTTCTATCAAACCTTCTTCATTTATTAGACAAGACTGTTCTATAAAAAGAAATTTCCCTTATTAACTATTTGGTTGCCCTGTGGTATAGTTTGTAAGGGAAAGGCAGGATAAATGTTTGTTATGCTAGTTTTCAGAATAATGAGTTGGTTCCACTGCATCCTCCCAAGGTGACAATGAGTTTTTAATATCATTACAAATTAAAGGCTTATATGTATTGGTTGTGTTTCATGCCATGATAGTTAACCTTTTTTTTTTTTTTTTTTTTTTGAGACAGAGTCTTGCTCTGTTGCCCAGGCTGGAGTGCATTGGCATGATATTGGCTCACTGTAACCTCTGCTTTCCGGGTTAAACCAATTCTTGTCCTTCAGCCTCCCGAAGCAGCTGGGATTATAGGCATGCACCACCACACCCAGGTAAGTTTTTGTATTTTTAGTAGAGATGGGGTTTCACCATGTTGGCCAGGCTGGTCTCGAACTCCTGACCTCAAGTGATCCGCCCACCTCAGCCTCCCAAAGTGCTGGGATTACAGGTATGAGCCAGTGCGCCCAGCCGACAGTTAACAGTTAACAATATTGATGCTCAATTTATCCCACATTACGCCAGTGGGAACCTATCAAGTAGGCTCGAGTAATTTTTAGTTTAATTAATTTATTATTGTTATTTTGGAGATAGGATTTTTCCTCTGTCATCCAGCCTGAAGTGCAGTAGTGCAGTCATAGCTCACTGTAATCTTGAACTCCTGAGCTCAAGCCATCTTTTCTCCTCAGCTTCCCAAGTAGCTGGGATTACAGGTGCATGCTGTCACACCTGAGTGATCTGAGTCCTTCTGATATGGCCTTGTCTTTATGAGCTTTCTTGCTTATCAGGATGCCAAGTTGTTTCAAAGCTTACTTATTTTCAACCTAGACCTTGAATCTGTCATTTCTCCAATGAGCTCTTGTTGCTTTGAGTGGGTAGGTGGTAGATACCACATTCACACCCTAGGAGTGCTCATTGCTGCAGGGTTGATCATTGTTTCTAGACTTTTTCAATAGCACAAGAAAGCATTTTTAAAACAAAATACATTGAGTTTATTCTGAATCTATCAATTTAATATAGAATGAAGAAGTTTGAACTTAACCTTAGTTTTCTGAGACAGAGTCTCGCTCTGTTGCCCAGGCTGGAGTGCAGTGACATGATCTCACCTCTCTGCAAACTCTGCCTCCTGGGTTCAAGTGATTCTCCTGCCTCAGCCTCCCGAATAGTTTTGGGACTACTGGTGTGGGCCACCATGCCCGGCTAATTTTTGTATTTTTAGTAGAGATGGGGTTTCACCATGTTGGCCAGGCAGGTCTCGAACTCATGACCTGAAGTGATCCGCCCACCTTGGCCTATCCAAATTCTGGAATTACAGGTGTGAGCCATCACACCCAGCCTTAACCTTAGTTTTCTATCTCTTCTCCTTTCCCCCATCCAAAAATTCTATTTCAATGACACAAGCAATGTTTCATTGGCTTTATTAACAATATACACACAGCAGTCTCAAAATAACAATACCAACACTGTCACCAGTGTGATTACTGAAAACCGTCTGAAACTTTTTGAATTCTTTATCCTCAGGGTAAACCTCACTGGAATTGTAGAGACACATTACTGTGTTTTTTAGGTTCCCTTGAAATAGTCAATCTCTCTTTCTACGCTAGCAATCAGATGCACTTTTTTAAAAATTTAATTTAATTTTATAAGTATGTAGAATATTTAATGATGCCAAGGAATAAAATAGAGCATATTCAAAGAACTAGCTCCTGTCCTTACCCTTTCCTCTCCATTCTCTTCCTCCTCCTGTAAACAACTATTTTTTAAATGTTAAAGTTGGTCCGGGTGCAGTGGTTCTCACTTGTAATCCCGCACATTGAGAGGGTGAGGTAGGAGGATCACTTGAGGCCAGGAGTTTGAAACCAACCTGGGAGATAAAGTGAGACCCTGTTTCTACAAAAGGTAAAAATGAAATAAAAATTTTAAAAAATTAAAATACAGGCGTGGTGGCTCACGCCTGTAATCCCAGCACTTTGGGAGGCTGAGGTGGGTGGATCACGAGGTCAAGAGATCGGGACCATCCTGGCCAACATGGTGAAATTCCATCTCTACTAAAAATACAAAAATTAGCTGGGCATGGTGGCACGTGCCTGTAGTGTCAGCTACTCAGGAGGCTGAGGCAAAAGAATCTCTTGAACCCAGGAAGCGGAGGTTGCAGTGAGTTAAGATTGCGCCACTGCACTCCAGCCTGGTGACAGAGTAAGACTCCATCTCAAAAAAGAGAGAGGAAAAAAAAAGGTTAAAATTGCTAAAAGAGTTTCTTTTTTAAATATAAGCAATTTAAATGTAGATTTGTTTTCCTCCTTTCTTAGGCAAATGTTTGCAAACTACACATGCTATTTTTCAATCTTGTCTTTTTTGGAGCTCACTTGGGAGTTGTTTAGAGAGATATTCCTCATTATTTTTTAGAGTTGCAAAGTATTTCATTATTTATGCTTACTATATTGTAGTTTACTAAAACAATCCCATAGTGAGGGATCAAAAGTAGCCTCTCTCTGATAGAAACTGACAGAAAGCAATGGCAAAAAACCCTCAATAGCACATAGAAAATGAAACACCACAATCAACTAACACAGGTAGACCATTGCACCTAACAACTGGAGTGTATACATTTTAGTTCAAAAGCACATAGAACTTTTTAAAAATGGACATTCCCAGCCATAAAGTAAATCTCAAGTTTCAAAAGATTGAAATTCCACAGAGCTGAATCTGATCTAGCCCCTAAGTCAGTGCTGTCGAATAGAATCTTCTGACATGATGAAAATGTTTGGCAGCTTCACTGTTCAGTACAGCAGCCACTAGCCACATGTGTGGCCTTTTAGCACCTGAAATGTGGTGAAGCTGCGGAACTGCAATTTATATTTCATTTTAATTCATTTAAATTTACATAGCCATAGGCGACCAGTGCCTAGTACTCAGGGAGCACAGGTTTAGATCTAACTTCCAATTCAAAGGACAGTAAGGAATGGAAAAGACATTAAACAATGCTGTAGTATACCATCACCTAAATCCAGACTGGGAGATGGTACAGGAAAATCTAGCTAGTTTCTTCAACATTTGTTGAAGAAAACTACAAGGGAATCTATATTTTAAAAGAGATAAAAGAAGAAAATGCAACTCAAAACCACAATGAGATACCACTTCACACCCACCCCATCCCTCCTTCCCTCTCTCTCTTGCTTCCTCTCATACCATGTAATCTCTCTGCATGCTAGCTTCCCTTCACACCTTCCACTATGAGTAGATGCAGCCTGAGGCCCTCACCAGTGAAAATATCAGATAAGTGTTGGCAAGGAAGTAAAAAATTAGAACCCTCATCCATTGTTGGTGGGAATATAAAATGGTGCAGGTTGGGCACAGTGGCGCAATCCCAGCCTTTTGGGAGGCCCAGGCGGGGGCTTGAGCTCAGGAGTTTGAGACTAGCCTGGGTAGCATAGTGAGACCCCATCTCTACAAAAAATGAAAAAAAAATAGCTGGGTATGGTGGTGCACACCTGTGGTACCATCTATTTGGGAGGCTGAGGTGGGAAGATTGCTTCAGTCTGGGAAGTCAAGGCTGCAGTAAGCTGTGATCACACTACTGGACTGCAGCCTGGGCAAAAGAGTGAGCCCTTATCTCAAAAAAAAAAAAAAAAAAAAAAAAAGAAAAAGAAAAGAAAAGAAAATGGTGCAGCCACTTTGGAAAACATTCTGGTAGTTCCTCCAAAGGCTAGACAGAGCTACCATATGACCCAGCAGTTCCACTCTTAGGCATCTACCCAACAGAAATGGAAACATGTCCATGATGTGGTGATGACTGCACAACTCTGCAAATATACTAAAAACAAGTGAATTGTACACTTTAAATGGATGAATTATACGGCATATGAATTAGATCCCAATAAAGCTGTTATTTTAAAAAAGAGATGAAAAAGGGTTTTCAATAATCACAATGTATGGCATCGTGGTTATGTTTTTAAAAGATTCGATATCACTTAGAAATAAATACTGAAATAGGGAGGAAGTGACATTGTGTCTGGAATTGTATCAGAGTAACCTGGCTATGGGAAATAAGTGGGGAAGGAGGTAAGACATCATTGGCCCTGAGCTGATTATTATTCTGGTGGTGACAGTTACTAGGGGATTCATTATATTATTCTTTCTACTTTTATACAAAGCCCATTGGTTGCATGACATATAGAATGTTTATTTTTCATAATACATATATAAAATGTTTCACAATAAAGTTAAAGATTCTTTAGGAATAAATCTAACAAAAGATATATAAGACTGCTATTGGATAAAATGATAAGACATTATTGGATAAGCAGAATTGATAAAGCCATAGAGGCAGAATGCCAAATTCTTTGGTTTGGATATGGTTTGTTCTCACCAAGTCTCATATTGAAATGTGATCCCCAGTGTTGGAGGTGGGGCCTTCTAGGAGGTGCCTGGGTCATGGGCTCCATCCTATGGATCTCTCATGAATAAATTAATGCCCTCCCTCAGGATGAGTGAGTTTTCACTCTATTTGTTCCTGCAAGCGCTGGTTATTTAAAAAGAGCCCATCAAGTGATACCTCCACCTCCTCTCTCTTGCTTCCTTGCTCACCATGTGATCTCTGCACATGCTAGTTTCCCTGTATCTTCCACTATGAGGCTCTCACCACATGCAGATGCCCACTCTTGAACTTTCCAGCCATCAGAATTGTAAGCCAAATAAACCTTTCTTTCTTTATAAACTATTCAGCCTCAAATATTCCTTTACAGCAACATAAAATGGACTAAGACAGCAAGAGATGGTGGGAGGGAACATGAGTGGAAACTGCTTAATGGGAAGATATTTTACTTTGGAGTGATGGAAATGTTTTGAAACTCTAGAGAGGTGGCGGCTGCACAATATTGTGAGTTTACAAAATGCCACTGAATCTGTTTACTTTAAAACAGTTAATTTTACATTATGTGAATTTCATCTCAATACATTTTAAAGGAAAACAATTAGAAGAAATTAAAGAACAATAAAAGGGTGTACCATATTCACGAATGGAAAGACTCAGTATTATAAAGATGTTATGTTCTCCCACACTGGTCCTTAGATTCAGTACTGTCACAGTCAAAATCCCAACAAGTTTAAGTAAAACTTGACAAGCTGTTTCTGAAATTTTTGTGAAATTGCAGAGGACCAAGAATAGCCAAGATAATCTGTGTGCAGAACAGCTTATTGTTGTCTGATGACTTGCTCTACTAGTTACCAAGCCATACTGTAAAACTACATTAATCCAAATAGTATGTTATTGGTAAGGGGATACAAAGACACCAATGTAACAGAATAGAGAGCCCAGGATCAGATCTACAAATAAATGAACACTTTATGTTGACAAAGGTAGCAGAACAGAGCAGTGAGAAAAGGGCAGCCCTTTCAAAATATCATTCTGGGACATTGGGAGGTGTGGGCAAAAAAACTGTATGCCTACCTCACACCATACAGAAAAGTAATTTTCAGTGGATTAAAAACCTAAATGTGGCAATAAAAAGAAAGGAGTACTGATACATGTTACATGGATGAACCTTGAAAACATTATGCTAAGTGAAAGAAGCAGATACAAAAGGACAACTACTATATGACTTCATTTATATGAAATATCCAGAACAGTGAAATCTATAGACATGGAAAGTGGATCAGTGATTACCAAGTGCTAGGCAGTTTGAGGTGACTGCTAAAGGGCATGAGATTTCTTTTCAAGGTGTTAAAACGTTCTAAAATTGGCTGTGGTGATGGTTGTGCAACTCTGAATAAACCAAAAATCTTGAGGTATCTACTCTAAATTGTATGGTGTATGAATTGTATTTCAGTAAAACTGTTACCAAAAAAAATCTAAATGTGAAAGGCAAAACTATAAAGCTTTAGAAGGGAATCTAGAAGATATCTTCATGGCTTTGGGGTAGGAAATAATTTGTTTCTTTCCATTGATTGATTGATTGAGACAGGATCTTGCTCTGTCGCCCAGGCTGGAGTGTAGTGATGCTATTATAGCTCACTGTAGCCTCAAACTTCTGGGTTCAAATGATCCTCTTGCCTCAGTTCCCCAAGTAGTTGAGACCACAGGCACTCACCATCACACCCTGCTAATTTTTGTATTTTTTGTAGAGAAAGGGTTTTGCCATATTGCCCATGCTGGTCTCAAACTCCTGGGCTCAAGTGACCCACCTGCCTTGGCCTTCCAAAGTGCTGGGACTACAGATGTGATCCACTATGCCCAGCCAGGATTTCTTCATAATTCACATGAAAAAGCATCAACCATAAAGGGAATGATGTACAATCTTGATTACATTAAAATTGATACATTTTGTTTATTAAAAGATATAAAAAGAGTGAAGTGCAAAGCTATGGAGTTGGGGAAGCTATTTCCAACACATAAAAAGGATCTAGAAATGAGTAAGAAAAATCAAACCGCTCAATCTAAAAATAGGATGGTGGCAAACAGGTATTTTATATAAAAATTGAATGGCTGGCCGGGTGTGGTGGCTCACACCTATAATCTCAACACTTTGGGAGGCTGGGGTGGGCAGACTGTTTGAGGCCATGAGTTTGATACCAGCATGGGCAACATGGCAAAATCTCATTTCTATAAAAAATAAGAAAATTAGCTAGGTGTGGTGGTACATGCCTATAGCCCCAGCAACTCAGGAGGCTGAGGTGGGAGAGTGGCTTGAAAATGGGAGGTGGAGGCTGCAGTGAGCCAAGATTGTGCCACTGCACTCCAGCCTGGGCAACAGAGACAGATCTTTTCTCAAAAAAAAAAAAATCAGCCAGGCATGGCGGCTCATGCCTGTAATCCCAGCAGTTTGGGAGGCTGAGGCGGGTGGATCACCTTAGGTCAGGAGTTTGAGACCAGCCTGATCAACATGGCGAAACCCCGTCTCTACTAAGAATACAAAAGTTCCCTGGGCACAGTGGCAGGCGTGTGTAATCCCAGCTACTCAGGAGGCTGAGGCAGGAGAATTGCTTGAACCCAGGAGGTGGAGGTTGCAGTGAGCTGAGATCATGCCACTACACTCCAGTCTGGGCAACAGAGCCAGACTCCGTCTCAAAAAAAAAAAAAAATCAAATGGCCAATACAAAGATGAAACATGCAAATTAATATGCATCGGAATACAATTTTATACTGATCAAACTGACAAAAATTTTAAAGTCTAACAAGACAAGCTAGGAAGGATGTGGAGCAAGAGAAACTCTTATACTATATGGATGGGAATGTAAATTGGTACAATTACTTTGGAAAACAATTTAGTATAGCCGAGTAAAGTTGAAGACACATATCCTCTGACCAAGCCACTTAATTCCTCTTGTTTACGTGCTGTGGGGGACAAGCATAGGAAGGTACACAGCAGCATTATTTATAACAACTCCAAAACAACAAACACACTCAACTTCCACCAATAAAAGAATATGTTATTATTATAATTGCACAGTGGAATAGTCATACCACAAACAATTATACAGAACTTACAGTATGCCAGGCATACTGGAGAAGAAAAGCATCTACTAATTCCACGGAAAATCCAAACATTATATATGTTATGCCCCAAGTGCTTCTTATATGTGAATTCATTTGAAACTTTTCAATAACACTATGAGGTAGTAGGTATTTTAGCTCCCATTTTACAGTTGGGGAAACTGAGACACAGAGAGGTTAAATAACTTGCCACATAGCTGGTACATGTCAGCTGAGATGGACACTAAACAGCCTGACTCCAGAATCCATATTCTTTTTAACACACTCCAGAAGGACACAAAAGATGACTTATAGAAATGGAAAAACAAGCCAATTTGGGATAGATTCAACAAAAATGTTTAATTCAATCATGCTGTGTATAGCTGTGGAAGTGAATGCATCATGTGCTGATCAACATGGTTCAATCTCAAAAAACAGCATTGTTCAAAGAAAGCCAGTCACGTAAGAGTATATGTAGCTTAATTCTATTATAACAAGGGCCCCAAATAAGCAAAATTAAGCAATCTATTGCTTTCTTTGAGACAGAGTCTCACTCCTTCACCCAGGTTGGAGTACAGTGGTGTGATCTCAGCTCACTGCAGCCTCCACCTCCCAGGTTCAAGTGATTCTCCTGCCTCGCCTCCCAAATAGCTGGGATTACAGGCATGTGCCACCATTCTGGATAGAGAATACTTTTACAGGTGGTAAAACAACAAAGAAAACCGAGGGTGGGTTTTGTATCTTTCACTGGGTGGAGGCATATGAGTGTTTGTTATTCTTTAAGTTATACATATTTATATATACTCTTCTGTGTGTGATATTTTGTAATAGAAATATAAAAGAAAGTCATACAAATATAAAAGAAATATAAAAGAAACCAACCCCATCTTAGGAATATCAAAACCAAATTCCTCAATAAGTGACTAGCAAGTTGAATTCAAACAAAACATAAACAAATAATAAAACATGACCAAATGGGATTTATTCCAGGAATGTTATATCAGAAAATCTAGTAATAAAATAGATTATTCTGGGAGACAATATTAGAAAACCTATTAATAATAGATTTACCAAATCAATAGATCATGTGAAAAATTACACATCTCCATAAATTTTAAAAAAGCATTTGGTCAACTCAATTTTCATTCTTGATAATTATAATT
Organism: Macaca thibetana thibetana; assembly: GCF_024542745.1. NCBI lineage: Eukaryota > Metazoa > Chordata > Mammalia > Primates > Cercopithecidae > Macaca > Macaca thibetana. The sequence goes on along the minus strand of NC_065588.1, from coordinate 105,519,612 downwards.
ACATTATATTCTTGATAATTACAAAAACAGTAGACACTTATTTAACATTATAAAAATACAGCTATGTCTCAAAAGCTACCACCATACTTAATAAACATAAAAGCACACCTCTTAAAGTCAAGAAAAAGACATGAATTTTCTTTATCATCCTAATTGGAAGTACTAGCCAATGCAATTAGATAAGAGGAGGAAATAAAAATAGAAACATTGGAGAAGAAAAGCATCTGCCAATTATTATTTCCACAGAAAATCCAAACATTATATATGATATGTAAATTCAGGCCATACACAAAATTAATAAACAAAAATCAATAGCTCTACTGTAACCAAATAATTATTAGTTAGAATATGCAATGGTAGAAATGACTCCCCTTAAGATATTGACTAAAGAGATAAAATATAGAATAAGCTTATCATCAAATGTGCTAGATTTCTATAAAAATAATTTTAACACACTCTTGAGGAATACACAAAACAATTCAAACAAATGGAAATATATACTATGTTCTTGGATAGGGAGATTCAATATCATACAGTTACTAATTTACCTAAGTTCAACTATAAAATAAAGTCCTATTTAAAATACTGCCATGATTTCTTGCATGCTAAACAAATTGAGTCTAAAGCTCATTTAGAAAAATAAGAACACCCAGGAAATTTCTGAAAGAGACAAAAAGATTATATGAGAAGGTACCAGCCTTAGCAGATATTAAGACATAAATTCAATGGTGTTAAGACATAAATTAAGACATAATGATGTATGTCTTTAATTAAGACATAAATTCAATAAATATGCTTGCACATGAATCGACAATGTTGGTAAATGGAAAGAATAGAATTTATCCCAAACATACAGGGGGATTTATTAAATGGTTAAGGTAGCATTTCAAATTCATAGTAAGAAAATTAATTATTCATTAAATGGCATTATGCAATTGTAAAAACTCAGAGAAATGTCATCTAAAAAGTGTGAATTTTACTGAATGTAAATTATACATTTATCAACTTAATTTTCAAAATTAATGTTGGAAACACTGGATAGTTCTATAAAAGGAAGGCTGGATATCTATGTCAAATTTTACACCAAAACAAATCCAGAAGGATCAAAGATTTAACCACTAAAAAATTAAATAATGAAAGGAAAGTACTAGAAGAAAATATAATGAAGCAAGAAATGCCTAAGTATAATGGAAAAAAAAACAGAAACCACAAAAGAACAGACTATTCTATTCAACTACGTAGAAAATATTTCTCCCTATAAAAAAAATTATAAGCAGAGTTAAAAGACAAATCAATTTTGGGAAAAATATTTACAATTTATATCTCAGATAAATCATTAGTTTTCTTCATATATAAAAAGTGTGCATAAATCAATAACAGTCCAACACCCCACACAAATACACCAAAAATGAAGGATGTTAACAATTCACAGAAAATACAACTTTGTCTTTTAAATATATGTAGAAAATACTCCATTTCACTCAAAAGAAAAATGCTATTCAAATATACTGAGATACCATTTTCATTTTTGGCACTCTGATATCTAAAGTTTGAGAACACACTCTCAGTGAGTGTGGAAAGGAATTACTAGCATCTATTACAGGTGAGAAGGTATGTATATTATAGAATCTTTATGAAATGTAATTTGAAAGTATATTTCAAAAATTAGGTATATATTCTTTGACACAATAATTTCATTTCTAGATATTTATCCTCTAGATATGCTCTCATGTAAACAAAATAATAAGCAACCTAAATATCCACCAACAGGAAACAGGTAAATTAAATTATGGTTCATACATCCAATGAAAGACCACAAAGCTATAGAACCTCCTAAATAAAATGCTACCATTTGTAAGAAAAACAAGTCCGAGCATGGCGGCTCACACCTGTAATCCCAGAGCTTTGGAAGGTAGAGAGACGCAGGCAGATCGCTTTAGCTCAGGAGTTTGAGACCAGTCTGGGCAACATGGTCAAACCCCATCTCTACAGAAAAACACAAAAATTAGCCAGGTGTGATGGCACACATCTGTAGTCCCAGCTACTCAGGAGGCCAAGGTAGGAGGATCATCTGAGCCCAGGGAGGTAGAGGCTGCAGTGAGTCATAATTGCACCACTGTACTCCAGCCTGGGTGGCAGAGTGAGATGAAAGAAAGAAAGGAAGAAAGGAAGGAAGGAAGGAAGGAAGGAAGGAAGGAAGGAAGGAAGGAAGGAAGGAAGGAAAGAAAGGAAGAAAGGAAGAAAGGAAAGGAAAGGAAAGAAAAGGAAAGAAAAAAGAAAAGAAAAGAAAAGAAAAGAAAAAAAGAAAGAAAGAAAGAAAGAAAGAAAGAAAGAAAGAAAGAAGGAAGGAAGGAAGGAAGGAAGGAAGGAAGGAAGGAAGGAAGGAAGGAAGGAAGGAGAGGAGGGAGGGAGGGAGGGAAAGAAAGAAAGAAAGAAAGAAGGAAGGAAGGAAGGAAGGAAGGAAGGAAGGAAGGAAGGAAGGAAGGAAGGAAGGAAGGAAAAGGAAAACCAATGTACATGTGCATACACAGATGCTTATAAAGTCACAACATCTCCCTAAAAGGATGCCCAAGGAATTGAAAACGGCAGTTGCTTCTGGAATAGAAGGCTTAAGCTTTGTTATATATACCTGTTAACTCTTTCTAAATTTTGTAACTTGTATTTGAAACATTTATAAAATAAGCAAATTCTCCCATTCTTAAATATCTCTTCACCCTATTTCTTTATAGCACTTTGTACAACTTACAGTTATGAAACTGCCATTATCCTAATAACTGCAGCTGACAGCCATTCTAGTTACTCGATTCCTTGATCTTAGGCTGAGCCCTTCTAGAAGCCTCTCAGGGGAAGTCTTGTTCATTGTGTGTCCCCAGCTTCTAGTTCAAGTCTTGCCACATAATTGGTGCTCAGTAGATTTATCAAATGAGTGAATAAATTCCGTGCCATGTATAGATTTGAAATAATCTAGATAATTCAAAGAGGAAGTATTATAACTAAAGCCACTGGTCTGAGAGCAAGTGAAGGTTAAAGAAGGAAAATCAACATTGATTTACTCAAATGTACCTCCCTGCCAATAAAATGTAATATTAAAGTGGGCAGTAGCCCTTTCTATGTATCGAGTTTTTACTGTGCACAGAGCCCAGTAAACTGGGCAGTTTACAAATCTCTGCCTCATGTATTACCCACAACAACTCCATAGCCAGCTGGTATTTTCCTCTTTGTGAAAGTAGAAACAGAGAGGCTAAGTGATGGGGGAGGCTGCGGAAGGGATCAGAATTTCGGCCTCGTCCCACTGCTGGGTAGGCATGTGACTTTGACCAATGTCACTGCCTTCTTTGAATGTTGGCATGGTAGAAGTGCCAGGAACTACCTTCCCATCTACATCCTCTTCCAAGAGAATCCTTCCCCTCCTCAGTCCTGTGGAAGGGGTGAGTTGAGCTGGTCACATATAGACAAGAGTACGGCACTATCCTGGCTTCAGCTGGGGAGGGAAATAGACCTACACTGGAAAGACAGAAACTGGTCAGGGCATCTGGGTTAGGGAGTGATATGGTTTGGCTGTGTCCCCACCCAAATCTCACCTTGAATTGTAGCTCCCACAATTCCCATGTGTCATGGGAGGGACCTGGTGGGAGGTTATTGAATCATGGGGGCAGGTCTTTCCTGTGCTGTTCTTATGATAGCAAACAAGTCTCACAAGATCTGGTAGTTTTATAAAGGGGAGTTTCCCTGCACAAGTTCTCTCTTGTCTGCTGCCATGTAAGATGTGCCTTTCGCCTTCTGCCATGATTGTGAGGCCTCCCCAGCCATGCGGAACTGTGAGTCGATTAAACCTCTTTTTCTTTATAAATTACCCCGTCTGAGGTATGTCTTTATCAGCAGCATGAAAATGGACGAATACAGGGGAGCCTATGAGGCTTAATTCATTTTGTCATGGAGAAGTGAATTACAAGGTTATGACGACCTATGCTGCTGACCATACTGGCCAATGCATAGGCAAAGACATCAATTTGCAATCCCAGAGATAGAAAGACAGACAGACACAGACTCTAACAGCCTGGTAACTTCTTGGTTCCCATGAGATCTGGCCATATGTCTTGAAACATGGCACACATGTACATGCATGTATATGGGTGTATGTGTGTGTGTGTGAGACAGATTTTAAAATATTATCATTAATACTCATCCAGTTTTTAAGCGTCAAACAGTCTGAAAAGCAAAAGCCACTCTCATCTCTTTGAACCTCAGTCTCTCCCCAGAGGTTTACCACTCTTCATTGTGCATCCTCCCTGAAAATCTATGCCTCAATATCATTTGGTTTTTGTATTTACCCAGACAGAATCACATAAGATGCAGCATACTGCATTTTGCTTTTTTCTTCCTTAACAATATATTCTCTTGGATAGAGAAAATTTGGTACATATTCACCATGGAATACTGTGCAGCCATAAAAAAGAATGAACCGGGTACGGTGGCTCACGCCTGTAATCCCAGCACTTTGGGAGGCTGAGGCGGGTGGATCACCTGAGGTCAGGAGATCGAGACTAACCTGGCCAACATGGTGAAACCCTGTTTCTAGCAAAAATACAAAAATTAGCCGGGCGTGGTGACATATACCTGTAATCCCAGCTACTGGGGAGGCTAAGGTAGGAGAATTGCTTGAACCTAGGAGGCAGAGTTTGCAGTGAGCCGAGATCACACCACTACATTCTAGCCTGGGTGACAAGAGTGAAACTCAGTCTCAAAAAAAAAAACAAAAACCAAAAAAAAAAACATGTCCTTTGCAGCAATATGGATGCAGCTACCAGCCATTATCCTAAGTGAATTAATGCAGGAACAGAAAACCAAATATGGCATGTTCTCACTTACAAGTGGGAGCTTCATGTCTTATGGACATGAAGATGGCAACAACACAAACTGGGACCACTGGAGGGGGAAGGGAGAGAGAGGGAAAGGGTTGAAAAACTAACTACTGGGTACTGTGCATCACACAATAAACCCAGGTAACAAATCTGCACGTGTACCCCCCGAATCTAAAATAAAGTTGGAAAAACCCCAATATATCCTTAACATCTTTTCCTATCAGCAAGGCCTCTCATTATTATTATTATTATTATTATTATTATTATTTTAGATGGAGTCTTGCTTTGTTGCCCAGGCTGATCTCGGCTCACTGCAACCTCTACCTCTCAGGTTCAAGCAATTCTCCTGCCTCAGCCTCCTGAGTAGCTGAGATTACAGTGTGTGCCACTGCACCTGGCTAATTTTTGTATTTTTAGTAGAGGTGGGGTTTCGCCATGTTGCCCGGGATGGTCTCAAACTCCTGACCTCGGTGATCTGCCTGCCTCAGCCTCCCAAAGTGCTGAGATTACAGGCATGAGCCATCGTGCCCAGCCTACCTTATTCTTTTTAATGACTGTACATTGTACCATTGTTTATTACCTTCAATTATTTGCCAAACGTCTATTGAGCTTTTTTTATATCTCAAGCCCTGCTTTAGGCACTTGCTTGGGATATGTCAGAGAACAAGCCAGAAAGATATCCCTGTCCTTGAGGAGCGGACAGTCCTATAAACAAACTTTAATTTGTTTTGAGTTTTGCATGTCACAAACCATCTTGTAACGGGCATCTTCCTGCTTATAATTTGACCTCTTATTAGAGAGAACCAGTAGGAGATACTTGCAAAGGAGGAATTGCAAGGTCAAGACAATTTGGAGAGCTTACTTAGCAAATATTCATCAAAAAGATTGCTGCTGGCCGTGAGTGGTGGTACAACACCTGTAGTCCCAGCGACTCAGGAGGCTGAAGCGGGAGCATCATATGAGCCCAGGAGTTTGAGGTTGCAGTGAGTCAAGATTGTGCCGCTGCACTCCAGCCTGGGTGACAGAGCGAGACCTTGTCTTTAAAAAATAATTTAAAAATAGGCCAGGCACAGTAGCTCATGCCTGTAATCCCAGCACCTTGGGAGGCTGAGGCGGGCAGATCACGAGGTCAGGAGATCGAGACCATCTTGGCTAACACAGTGAAACCCCGTCTCTACTAAAAATACAGAAAATAAGCCAGGCGTGGTGGCGGGCGTCTGTAGTCCCAGCTACTTGGGAGGCTGACGCAGGAGAATGGCGGGAACCCGGGAGGCGGAGCTTGCAGTGAGCCGAGATCGTGCCACTGCACTCCAGCCTGGGAGACAGAGCAAGACTCCATCTCAAAATAAATAAATAAACAAACAAACAAATAAACATTAAAAAATAAATAACATTAAATTAAAAAAGATTGCTGTAACTTCCCCTTCCACATACTGGGTATGAAAATGCAGTTTCCCCCCAAATCTCTTTAGTACTTGTGTTATGGATCTGTTTAAAAATTTTCTCCAGCAACATAGCTGGAGATGGAAGCATTCCCTGAATTGCAAGCAGGAGAGAACATATTTTTGTATAGATAATGGGCTTTGTATCTATTTTTCTATGATCCACCTACTCATATCCTTCCTAAGGGTCTAATGAGAACTTATTTTTGTCTTTTATTTGAACAGTCTCTTTGTAAAGTTAGGAAACTAACCTTTTCCTATGCACTATGAATATTTTCCCCCATTTTCCCATTTGTCTTTTGACTTTGCTTATGAAACTTTTCCTGCAGAGAAATATCTGATGAAGGTAACTACGTAAAAATGAGTTTTTCCTCCCCTAGAGGTAGCAGATAATAAAATAACAATTAATGTACAGGTTGAGCATCCCTTATCTGAAGTGCTTGGGACCAGAAATATATGTGATTTTGAACTTTTTCTGATTTTGGAATATTTGGATTACACTTGCTGGTTGAGCATCTCACATCTGAAAATCTGAAATCCAAAATTCTCCGATGACCGTTTCCTTTGAGCATCAAGTGGGCACTCGTAAAGCTTCAGATTTGTGGGCATTTTGGATTTTTGGATCTGGGAAGTTCAATCTGTAATAATAAGTAACAACATTTCTATAGATGGTAAGCGGCAGAGCTAAGATTCAATCCCCGTCCATCAGGCTTCATGCTCATCCTTCTTGCCTCTACTCAGTTTGGCCTTTTTTTTTTTGAGACAGAGTCTCGCTCTGTCGCCCAGGCTGGAATGCAGTGGCTGGATCTCAGCTCACTGCAAGCTCCGCCTCCCAGGTTTATGCCATTCTCCTGCCTCAGCCTCCCGAGTAGCTGGGACTACCGGCGCCCGCCACCTCGCCCAGCTAGTTTTTTGTATTTTTTAGTAGAGACGGAGTTTCACCAGGTTAGCCAGGATGGTCTGGATCTCCTGACCTCGTGATCCGCCCGTCTTGGCCTCCCAAAGTGCTGGGATTACGGGCTTGAGCCACTGCGCCTGGCCCAGTTTGGCCTTTTATATATCAAAATGCAAATGTTTTGTCTACATCTGTTCACTGCTCAATTTTATTTTTCACTTTGTTGCTTTGCATTTATAATGAAATTTTTCTGCATCTGAGGGAGAGTCACTGATTAGTTTAGCACAGGGAGCTTCCCATTCTTTGGCAAGGAGATCGTTCTGGAAGTTCAGAAGGAGGCACCTGAGTACGGTTTCTTGTCCTCTTAAACCATGAAACAAACCCCACAGCTATACGGTCTTAAGCCAGCTCTACATTTGTTTCAAGGATTCTTACGTGGTTAGCCTTGAGGGGTACTGAGAGGCCCCTGACTTCTCCAAGCCTGCCCCCATCTTGAATAAACTATAGCACTGGCTAACCATTCGCCGCTGGATCCCTTTACTTCAGGCACTTAAAGCTGATGGGCCGTTGGTACACAGATTGAAGTCGACAGGACTTAGGTTGAAGTTAACGGGACATTGGTACACAGATTAAAGTTGACGGAACACTGGTTTGGGACATTTTGCAAAAAGAAATGATTGGAAAGAAAAAGTGTAAGAAGTTCTGAAGAATGCACATCTGGGTGGTCTAGGTCAGTGGTCCCCAACCTTTTTGTCACCAGGGACTGGTTTCATGGAAGACAATTTTTCCATGGATGGGAAAATAGGGAGGGAAGGGTTTCAGGATGAAACTGCTGTTCTACCTGAGATCACCAGGTGTTAGATCCTCATAAGGAGCGTTCAACCTAGATCCTTCACATGTGCAGTTCACAACAGGCTTCACACTCCTATGAGGGTCTAATGCTGCCACGGATCTAACAGGAGGTGGAGCGTCGGCATTAATGTCAGCTCGCCCACCGCTCATCTCCTGCTGTGTGGTTACTAACAGGCCTTGGACTGGTACCAGTCCACTGCCTGGGGGTTGAGTACCCCTGATCTAAATGGTAGGAGCTCACAGAAGCTTCTAGGCCTCCTGTTCCATCATGCAGCCTGCATGCCGGCTCAGACCATGGTCTCACGTTGATCACCTCATCATCTTATTTAATCCTCACAACCCCCCCGTGAAATAGGTGTTATCATCTCGATTTGTCAAAAGAGCAAACTAAGGCTTAACTATCTAAGACCCACAGATGGTAAGCAAGAAAGGCAGCATTCAAAATCAACAGCCGAACTCCAGAGCCTGTGCTCCCAACCAGCCTCCAACCAAGCTCACCACCTCCACTGAGGCTCCAAGTATCAGAGGGAGGGGAAAAGTACCAGAAGAAAGAGACTGAGAAGACAGCCCCAAAGCCATAATTCTAAATAGATGCTTGATCTACTTCAGTTTTGCCTAGATACAGCCATCTGCCTGGGAAGTAGTCTCAGTTTCATGACAGAACTGGAATTGGCCCATGCTGAGCTATGTTACTGTTAGTTCAGTTGCCGGTTCCTGTTCAAAGATTATCTTGTTTATTTATTTATTTATTTATTTTAAGAGACAGAGTCTTGCTCTGTTGCCTAGGCTGGAGTGTAGTGGCACAATCATAGCTCGCTGCAGTCTTGAACTCTGGGATTCAAGTGATCTTCCTGCATCAGCCTCTCAGGTAGCTGGGACTACAAGTACACATAACCACGTCAAGCTAAGCCTTGTTTTTAATTTTTTGTAGAGACATTGTCTTCCTATGGTGCCCAGGCTAGTCTTGAATTCCTAGCCTCAAGCGATCCTCCCGCCTCAGCCTCCCAAAGCACTGGGATTATAGTTGTGAACCACCACACCCTGCCTGAAGATTGCCTTTTGATGCTCAACATCAGTAATAATCAAATGTATGCAAATTAAATCAGCAGTACCAAGTTGACAAGTAAGGGAAAGAATAATACTCGTGTATTAATTAATACTGACAAGGATGAGGTGAAATTATAACCCAAACACACTGGAGGTAGCATTGTAAATTTTGATTATCCCTTTGAAAGGTAACATTATCATATGGAAAAAAAATGTATTGCTATTCCTTAGGACTATGACGAGGGAAATAGTTTAAGCAATTACAAAAATTATGTGTGTTTCTATGGTGTTATCTAAAATGGTGATTTACATTAAATTTACAATAAGACATAATAGTAATGCCAACGAACATTATGTAACCAATATTTTCTGCCTTTTAAAAAAGAACGTGGGAGGTTGAGGCAGGTGGATTGCTTGAACTCAGGAGTTCAAGCCCAGCCTAGGCAAGAGAAACCCCATTTCTACAAAAAATACAAAAATTAGCCTGGCATAGTGGTGCATGCCCAGTAGTCCCAGGTACTTGGGGACCTGAGGTGGGAGGATAGAGTCCAGGAGGTCAAGGCTGCAGTGAACAGTGTTCACACCACCACACTCCAGGCCTGGGCAAACAAAGTGAGACCCTGTTCAGAAAGAAGAGCAGAATACAATGTATATGGACACTAGGATTATTAAATATGTATGTGTATGCTTATATGCTTATCCACACAGACTGGACTGGACAGTTACATGAGGCAGGAAGTACAGGTACTAGATTGCCCATGCTGTTCCCACCTCTTCTTCTTTTATTTTTTTAAGATCTGGTGTCTCTCTGTTGCCCAGTCTGGAGTGCAGTGGCGTGATCGTGGCTCACTGCAACCTCTGCCTCCCAGGTTCAAACAATTCTCCTGCCTCAGACTTCCTGGCTAATTTATTTTTATTTTTATATTTTTTGGTAGAGATGGGGTTTCACCATGTTGGCAAAGCTGGTCTCAAACTCCAGACCTCAAGTGATCCATTCACCTCAGCCTCCCAAAGTGCTGGGATTACAGGCTTGAGCCCCTGTTCCCAGCCCGACCCACTTCTGATGTCTGTCTGTTTTCCCCGCTGACTTGTCTGACACTGGGTCCAAGAGTATTTTCTTTCTTTTTCGGAGGAAACATGTCTGCTTTTCCTCCGCCAGCATCTATGCCTCCTCCTCTGACTTCTCCCAGAGGTGCATCTTCTCGCAGGTGCACTGGCCAGCAAGACGCTCCCTCCTCTGTAGCCAAGAGTAAGGTGGAAGACACAGCTCAGACTTCTGGATTCCTCTCTTTGGTAACTTAGGTCTGTATTTCAGGGGCATGAAGAAGAAGATATCTACCACTGGGACCAGGTAAGTGGGAGAAGCACCCTAGGGAATACTCTCCCTTGGTCAGGGGCAACAAACGAAATGTACTCACAACATCTAGGAAAGATATTAAATGTATTATGAAGAAAAAAGAAACAATTTACCATTTAACTAGCATGTAATTCTTTTGTGCCAAACAAAGCAACATGCTGCATGCCGATATGGGCATATTAAAGGATGCATATCAAATGTGCTGGTGAGGAAAAGCGTCCCTAATGGCAGAGATAACTATGAGGGAGATGAAAGAAGGAAAAGACATTGGGAGAGAGGCTTTGGAAAGAGCAAAATGGCTGTGTGCTGTGAATGAGGGACTCTCCAACTTCACTCTCTGCATCTAAGGCCAAAAGAAAACAATTTATTCCTTCTTGGCATAAGTTAGGTTGTTTCTGTTGCTCTTGACCAATGGAACTGATGGACTTCAAGATATGCTATGCCAAAATATGGCACCTTGGCACTTGAAAGAGGAGCCAAAGCAGGCCATAGAAACTGGGTGACTTTGCCCTAAAAAGTAGGTGATTAAGACCCTCATTCCAGAGGAGTCTTTACTATACATAGAAGAAAGGAATGTCCTCATCTGTGAAGACACAGAAATACCAAGAAGAATGTAGATAAACAGGCCTTGCTAAGTTCACCCCAGTTTATTATCATTAGATCAAACCCATCCTCTTTTGTCCAGTCCTACTTCTACATGACTGTCCCCTCTTCATCAAACCTAAGCATAAATATACACTTTTCTTCATTTCTGAAGGCTCCTGTAATGTGTTAAACAAATTCAATACAATTATATACTTTTCTCTTGTTAATCTGTCTTTTGTAATTGGTGTCTCAGCGATGAACCTGCAAAGTTCAAAAAGATAGTGCCTTTTCTCCCCTATACAACAAAACGTAGTGAGTGACATAATCTTCAATAATAAAATTTAAATGCAGAAGAAACAAGATTATCTTTTGGCTCAAACCAGAATTCAAATCAAAATTAGAAGGCTGAATACAGGAAGATGTCCTTTCAATACATCTCACAGTCAACGGAGTCCTGCCTTCTCCCAACAAAATAATCAAGGACATACAGCACATGTTGATGTCACTCACAATTGTTTGGTGACTTCTGGTTTATAAGGAAGAGCTCTCATTTTTGCTGACAGAATTACTAAACCTTTGGGTGGCTGAGCAATAAATGATATTGGCTATCTGCTTTCTTTTTCCAAACTTAAACAGAAGGCAAGCTGCCCCAATCGAAAGACAATTATTAATGACCCCCATGGCTGCGAGATTCACTTGTGATTTTTGCTCTGTCCAAATCTCACCTTTTCTGTTATTGACTCAATTGTTTTCTTTGCACTGATGCAAGATTAACAACAACAGCGTCTCCCTTCATCTTGTTCTATGTAATAGTGTCTATAGAGCAAAGCATTGGGTTTGCTGGTTAGTTCTTCTCTCTCTCTTTTTTTTTTTTTTGGTGAGACAAGGTCTTGCTCTGTCACCCAGGCTGCTGGAGTGCAGTGGCACAATCACAGCTCACTGCACCCTCGACCTCCTGGGCTCAAGTGATCCTCCTGCCTCAGCCTCCGAGTAGCTGGGACCATGCAGGCATGTCCCACCTCACCTGGCTAATTTTTAAAAATTTTTCATAGAGACAGGGTTTCACCATGTTGCCCAAGCTGGGCATGGACTCCTAAGCTCAAGTTGATCTGCCTGCCTCGGCCTCCCAAAGTGCTGGGATTATGGGCATGAGCTACTGCACCTGGCCTGCTAGTTTTTGTGATACGTATTAAGACATAACTATGCTCATCTCTATGCCAGTTAGAATCATCTAGATGCTTTCACTTTGTGAAACTAGTTTGATTTTTTCAGGCCTTTTTTTAGGGTAAATCCTCAGCAAATGACTCAAAAATGAGTCATGAAAATCCAAATAGTGGTTATCTTTAGTGGGTATGAAGGGAGTTAAATGAAGGAGGTACCACAAGGGGCTTCTGGGGTGCTAGTCTTTACCTGGATGGTTACCACATGGGTGTATGCTTTATAATAATTTATTAAGTTACACATTTATTTTATGCACTTTTCAGTGTATGGGTTATGTCCTACAATAATAAGCCTTTAAAAACACTACATGGCAAAATTCTGTTGTATTTTCCTTTGAAGAAAAGAATTGGGACAACAGTTCCAATAGTCAGAGAAAGGCCACACTTTGATTTTTAACTTATTCTTTATAAAATTACAGCTGGGGAAACCAAGTAGGTGAGAAGTCTTATTTTATCTAGAAAATTAGACTTGTGGAGACAGCAGGGAAATAGCAAAAGGAAAAGAAAACAACTTGATAGACATGAGTTTTGTTCCTAGGTTGGGAAGGAGACTCTATCAGTACTCCATTATACTTTCCAATGGTGTAGATAATTGTTTCTATTTCTCCCCTAACATAGAATCCTGTGGTTGTCTCATGCCTAAAATGTAAAAACCAACCAAGATTTCAGGCACAGTCTTGCAAACAAGATCTATTTCTGTTAACCTCTCTAATTCACAGTTGAGAAATGCTTATTTGTTTTTTTCTTTATGGAGTTCAGTATGATTGTTCTCATGGAGAAAGAGCAAGACTATAGATTCTTTTGACTCCAGTTCACACATCTGCCATGAGGACCAAGGAAATATTTTCCATGGAATAAACACACCTACTCTCTCCCCTCATGAAGGCAGATGGTGAGAAGTTAGAAAACTATGTGCTTCACAAAATGTTTAGCCTGCAGTTATCCGAAAACCACAGCTATTCTTGTTTTCAGTCCTCATTATTATTAGTGAAGAAAGAGAGAGAGAGAGAGAGACAGAGAAGAGAGATGGGGGCAGGCTAGACCCTGGCTATGGTGGTCGCCTAATTGGCAACAAAACGTCATTGAAACTCTGAAGTTCACATTGATTCATGAGGCACCAGAAACTCCCATTAATTTTGTCATAAACCGATTAGAGCTGGTACACGAACTCAAGGGTCTCAGTATTTAGAGAGACAATGAATAGCCACCCAAATCCCAGTACTTTCCCCAGTAAAACCCACTGGGAAAATCTGAATAAGTTCACAACGAGGTGACATTTGAAATTCCCTGCAGTACTCATATTTATCCACATACATCCAAGAAATTAAAAAAAAAAAAAAAAAAAAGAAAGAAAGAAAGAAGGAAAAAAAAAAAAAAAGAAAGAAAAAAAAAAAAAAAGGGTAGCCAAGAGAAAGTGCCAGCTCCCCATTCCTGGGACCTCTAGCTTGTTCCTAAGAAATAGGCTCCAAGAATCTTGTAAAGGGCTGACCGTCCGGCCGCTGGAACAGGACAGAGGTCGGGGGGAGTCGCTTCACTTTCCCAAATCAAAAGGGGGGAAAGTAAGTGAGAAAATCTCCCGAGTTCAAACATTCCTTTAAACCCTGCAACTTTAAATACTAACTGCGTTTCATGGCTGCCATCTTGAAAAACATTAGTTTGCCAAAGACGCCCTTTGATTCCCATTTGGGATGGAAACGCTTGCAGATAATCCATTGAAACAGGTCTGCACAAAGGCCTTTTCGCAACAATCATGGTGCTTGTGAAGGACAACATTTTTGTGCGCAAAATAAAACATTTTAATGCGCTACAATCCATTACACATATAGCCCTCCATTTCCTTTCAGTAATTATTCATTAGAAAACATTTAACGTCACTGTGGATTTCACACTAGGCAGTCCGGACACAAAGAACAAGAGATGGCCCATTTATAAGGGGCTGGGGCCTTCTTTTCTAATCTGAGAAACTCCAAGGAGGTGGGGCCCGCGGGACACAACAGGCAGGCTAAATTGTGCGGTTAACGGTCAAAGCCCCCCTGCCTACTTTGACACTCATTTAAAGATGACAGGGAACAATAGAGATTTGTTCTGTGCAACCCTTTCTTGTTATGCCGGCGACATCAGCTCCGCACATGAAACTGCCCGATATTTCATTCCACCTGCCACCTCCCTCCCGCCTCGGTCGACTCTCTCCTCTGCTACTTTGCTTGTTCCCACTTTAACACAAAGAGACAGGTAAAGAATATCGTTAAGAAGGGTCCATTCAGCATGTCAGCTTTCATAATACAATTGCCTGTCAGGTTCCCCATGAGCTATGAGGCGCTCAAATGTCTGGGTTTAGGCCAGAAATCCGAACCATGGTTAGGTTAGTGAGCGGGGACAGATCCCCGGCCACCTCCTGCCCTCCCGTAGCGGAAGGCCATCTCCCGGGCACAGACACCGAAAACCATCTTTGCTAACAACAGTTTGAAACACTTGCTATACATTAGCGAGGGACCACATGTCAACTCCCAATGGGCGGCTGGGTGTATATTCCTTGAATGCCTGTGTTTAAAAATTTTACTAAAAACTCATACCCGAAGGCCCAAAACCCTATTGGAAAGGTTGGGAAATATTTATTTTAGAGCCATTTTTTTTTTTTTTTAAACACCACAGGATCCTTCCCCCAGAAGTGGTGGAGGAAAAAAAAATCGTAAAGCGTCGCCAGATTATCTGATGGAACTAACTATACAGGAATATGTACAGACCTAAAACGCCCATGGTATCGCTTTTACTCTGCATACTGCAGAGTACACACTATCTCGTGAGGCTCGCAGAACGCACTGAGAGGAAACCAGTGAGTCAGAATAGGAACTGGCTTTCATAAAAAGCCTTTCAAAAACATTGCATGACAAAATTCTGTTGTATTTTCCCTCAAACAAAATAATTAGGACAACAGTCCTGGAGACGAAGCCCACACTTTCCTTTTCAACTTACTCTTTATAAAATGACAGCTGGGGAAGCCAAGTAGGTGAGAAGCCTGTTTTAGTTAGCCTTGAAAATGAGTTAGCCTTGTGGAGACAGCAGGGAAATAGCAAAACCAAAAGAGATCAACTTGATTATACCATCAAAAAGGGGAGATTATTGTTTCTACTTCTCCCCAACACAGAATCCTGTGGTTGCCTCATGTCTAAAGCTTAAAAAGCAACCAGGACTTCAGGTTTACAGTCTTGTAAATCTTTTTACATTTCTAAAAAAATGACTTGTGTCACTGTATTGTTATTTTTCTTATGACAGCAATCCTGATATTTGCACATTACATTTGCTTCTGGTAATTGTCATGATGTGTTATTGAAAACTGCCTCTGGTCATTGAGCCAAACCTAAGAACATACTAGATATCAGTGGATGCTTAAGTAGAAAGCAATATTCATAATGATGCCAATTGTAGAAACTCAGTGATTGGTCAAGGAAATTCAAAAAGCAAAAACAGTTTTGATGCTCTGCATGAAAAATCAGCAAATGACGGCCTATGGACCCAGTCCAGCCCACTGCCCGTTTTAGAATGACCCTTGAGCTAAGAATGGCTTTTACATTTTTAAATGGTTGGGAGGAAAAAAAATCAAGAGAATAGTATTTCATGGCATGAGAAAATTATATGAAATTCAAATTTCAGTATCCATAAATAAAGTTTTATTGGAACACAGACACATTTATGTTTGCCTGTGGCTGCTTTTATGCTACAAAGAGGTGAGCCTAAGATACTTACTATCTGGCCCTTTACAGAAAAAGTATGCCAGCCCTGTTCAATGTCTTGTTTAGCACACAGCATTCTTTCCTTACCATTTCCTGAATCAATGGTATTTTAAAATTGCACACACCAAGAGAAGCAAAGTGGAATTTCAAATATAACCCTTTTCCAATCAATGTTTAATGGTTTGTAATATATCCCTCAAGCGTGGAGTTGGGATACTTCTAAATTAGGACCTTTTTTATTCCCAGCAGCTCTGTGTTCACAGCACCTAACAGTGTTGAAAAAGAATGTTATTTAGAACCCGAGTTGAGACGTCACCTTTCCAGACCCATGATTGCTTCCTGGCTCACCAAACACAAACCAGAAATTAATGCTGCAAAGAGCAGGCAGTAGTTTCCTCATATAACTGAATGCATTTTTGTTCAATGACCAGACGGAGAGGACTGCTCTCTAGGAATCCCCTCAGAAGGTGCTGTCCCCAGTTTGGAATAATACTCAGTGGCAGCTAAAAATGTAAACCAAACACACATCAAGAAAGAAGCATGGTCTGATGCTTTGATTCAAGGGGTCTTAGCTATGGAATTTACAAGGATCAAATCTGAGAAAGATAATATTGCAAGTTTTTATGTGTTTGATTTACCCAACACTGACAGCTGTACAGTTGAAATGAAGGATTATCTTTTTATGTAACAACAAGGAGACTGTTGGTGTTTTATTATCCAGCTGCAGCCTCTTAATCACCACTGAATGCGTATAATTATGAATATCAGCAAACAGAATAGTGCTTCTAAATTACCTTAGGGATTAAATAGTCTCCTAGTAAAAATGAGAGCAGTTCATAGTCTTAATTGGCCCATGGGAGTTATAAGTGGAGGGGGGAAAAAAAAAACACATGCCATTACATGACCATCTTTTTCAGCATAAATAGAGGGTTAAAAAACATTAAATGCAAAGCCTAGTCTTCTTGCACTACTTCCTACTGATAAATGTTAGAAAAAAAAGATTGTTGGAAGTTTATAGCAGTTTTAAACACAGGATATATATTCTGATCACATTTAAGCCTTCCCAGAGCCCATGAAGTTCTTTGAAGTTGTTTACCTAAAAGAGTTTGTAGCTGATCTTGTAAAACAAACAAACAAAAATTTTTCAAAAGGGGGCTTTTCTTGCCTTAAGGAGAATCCTCCTGGTGTCTGCAGCTATCTTTCCCTGGAACAAAAGATAGATATTTCATGGTCTGGGAGCCTTGCAAACACTCAGTAGATATTGGATATTGACAATGGATTATGTTAAAACCTGTTTGGACCATCAAATGCAAATTTTTTTCAGGGTTTTTTTTTTTTTTTTTCATCTCAGTCTGAGTCCCTTGGGTTAATAAGAAAATTAGTAGACTTCACACAGTAGACAGCTTTCAACATGGCTTTTAAATTATTCATCACCCAAAAAGGGGTGTTTAAATAATACTTGGTTAAAAGTGGTTGTGACTTGACGCACATTTAGAAACCACTTAAAGCTAAGGCTGTGGCCAGGTGTGGTGGCTCAAGCCTGTAATCCCAGCACTTTGGGAGGCTGAGGCGGGCAGATCACTTGAGGTCAGGAGTTTAAGATCAGCCTGGCCAACATGATGAAACCCTATCTCTACTAAAAATACAAAAAAAAAAAAAAAAAAAAAAAAAAATAGCTGGGTGTGGCAGCACATGCCTGTAATCCCAGCTACTTGGGAGGCTGAGTCAGGAGAATCACTTGAACTAGGGAGGCAGAGGTTGCAGTGAGCCGAGATCAGGCCACCCACTCCAGCCTGGGTGACAGAGTGAGACTTCGTCACAAAAAATCCCCAAAAAACAAAAACAAAAACAAAACAAAAAAACAAAAACCTAAGGCTGTGGTTCTCAAACCTCAGCATGCAGGAATTTTACATGCAGGACGCAAACTTTAGCATCCTGGTGGATCTAGAAAACCCACGAGAGGGCCCAGGAAGCTGCACGCTTGACAGGCATCGTAGATCATTTCTGTAAGGGTATCCCAGGCCCATACCTATAAGCCCTTAAATTGTGGTCCATGGATGCAGTTCAAGCATCCATAGGTCCTGCTTGAGTCAGAATCTGCATTTTAACAAGTCCCCCCAGGTGATTCAGGGGCACTTTGCTGTTTAAATTACATAGGTGTGAATATGACCCAGTCATACATTTCCCCAGTGATCTAGGGAAAATTTAAAGATTAAGTTAAGGAAGATTGAATGTAAGGGGAATTGCTATTCCCCTGAAGTCGTGTGAATACAGAAACATTCGTATTGAAGTTGAAGACCACCAGAGACAGAAAACTCCACCAAACACTGTGCGGTGGAAAAGGGGGCTCACAGAGGAGGGAGGAAGGAACCAAAACCACCAGGATAGACTTCTGCCAGCTCTGGCTACCAGGGACTCAGGGCCTATTGACTGTGCAGATGGCAAGGCCAGCTTTTCCTTCTTTTCCCACAACTAGACCTTATTAGAATTTTTCCAACCCCTTTTCCTCCACATCAAATGCAAGTCAGGCTATTTCTCTTTTGTAATACTAAACTTGCCAAGGAGGACAGGTCCCCTATTCTCTTCCCTTCCTTCTGGAGAGTTGCGCCAAAAAGGTCTAATCTCAAATCTGTAAAAGTAAAGGCTAGACAGACACCAAAACCAAAAAGATACTGCTAATTCCTAAGATCCCTCTTCTTGAAGAAACACATCTTTTTCTGTCCCAATTTTTAAATAAAAAGCAAAATATACAAGCTCTTTAGCCAGAAACTGGCTATGCTTACTGGAAGCATTCATTCCCTAAAGGGCAGACATCTTGGGCACTTATCCTGGGCGTGTGGTAACCTGGGAATTGCGGGCTGGGATTTCTTTCTTTTCTTTTCTTTTGAGACAGAGTCTTACTCTGTCACCGAGGCTGGAGTGCAGTGGCGCGATCTCAGCTCACTGCAACCTTCACCTCCCGGGTTAAAGTGATTCTCCTGCCTCAGACTCCTGAATAGCTGGGACTACAGGCGCCCGCCACCACGCCTGGCTAATTTTTTTTTTTTTTTTTTTTTTTTTTGTAGAGACAAGAGATTTCACTGTGTTAGCCAGGATGGTCTCGATCTCCTGACTTCATGATCCACCTGCCTCAGCCTCCCAAACTGCTGGGATTACAGGCTTAAGCCACCGTGCCCGGCTTCAGGCTGGGATTTTTATAGCTTATTATGGCAAGGGAGGAGACAGAGAATAAAAGACGAAGAAAGAGCATATACAGTCACCCCTTGTGTAACAAATATGTAAGAAATAAAGACAAATGTGTAAAATTCTTACAATTTTACTTTTCTGAATTTTGCTATTGCACTGAATGATTTGTGATAAGACAGATGGGGATGAAAAATATACTTATTAAATAAACAGCTATTAAAAGCCCCTAAAGTTCTTTAAAATGGGATTTTTTTAATTACAAAAGAATTACACCTTTATTTTAGACATTCTGAAAAAAATGCAACAAAGAGAATAAAAATCATCCATAATCCCACTGCTCAGAAATTACCACTGGTGGTCAGGTGCGGTGGCTAACGCCTGAATCCTAGTACTTTGGGGGCTGAGGTGGGCAGATCACCTGAGGTCAGGAGTTTGAGAGACCAGCCTGGCCAACATGGCGAAACCCCGTCTCTACTAAAAATAAAAAAATTAGCCAAGTGTGGTGGTGGGTACCTGTAATCCCAGCTACTCAGGAGGCTGAGGCAGGAGAATCACTTGAACCTGGGAGGCAGAGGTTGCAGTGAGTTGAGATCACGCCACTGCACTCCAGCCTGGGTGACAAAGCAAGACTGCTTATTGTGGAATTTTCCTTCTGGTTCTCCCCACTCCATGCATGTGTGTGTGTGTATAAATAATACTGGGAAAACATTTTATATATGGTTTTAGATCATTTTTTAAATAACTTGATTCATCTTCATAAATTAAGAACGACACACCTAAATGTATTTCAAATATCACATCATTTAGATTTGAAACATCTAGAATTACAAGTTTAGGAATCAAAATTCAAGCAACAGTTTATTTCCCGATAAGTTCTATAACCACTTTTTTTTTTTTTTTTTTTTGAGACAGAGTCTCGCTCTGTCGCCCAGGCTGGAGTGCAGTGGCGTGATCTCAGCTCACTGTAAGCTCCGCCTCCCGGGTTTTCGCCATTCTCCTGCCTCAGCCTCCCGAGTAGCTGGGACTACAGGCGCCCACCACCTCGCCTGGCTAGTTTTTTGTATTTTTTAGTAGAGACGGGGTTTCACCGTGTTAGCCAGGATGGTCTCGATCTCCTGACCTCGTGATCCACCCGTCTCAGCCTCCCAAAGTGCTGGGATTACAGGCTTGAAACCACAATATTTTTAAAATTTATTTATTTATTTATTTATTGAGACGGAATCTCGCTCTGTCACCCAGGCTGGAGTGCAATGGCGCAATATCGGCTCACTACAACCTCCGCCTCCCAGGTTCAGGCAATTCTCCTGCCTCAGTCTCCTGAGTAGCTGGGATTACAGGTGTGTACCACCATACCTGGCTAATTTTTGTATTTAGTAGAGATGGAGTTTCACCATGTTGGCCAGGTTGGTCTCAAACTCCTGACCTCAGGTGATCCACCCATCTCGGCCTCCCAAAGTGCTGGGATTTCAGGCATGAGCCACTGTGCCCGGCCTCACAATAATATTGTTTATGAGCATTTGGGGCAAGTACCCTTGATTATAGGATTAATATTAAGGACTACAATTATTTTCATCAACAAATGTCACCACTTAAAGACTCTACTAAAAGTGGTATTAAATTGGGTGGGGGCATGAGAATACCTTTTGGGGTAATAGTGGTGCTCTGTGTCTCAATAGGGATTTGGGTCACACAGGTATATACCTTCATCAAAACTTACCAAATGATATATCCAAGGCTAGTGCTTTAGATTGTATATACTATTTACCTTGAAAGAAAAAACACTGAACACTGACTAATGGCAGGTGTGCAAAGCATTCAGGGGGAAGTATGCTGATGTCTGCAACTTTCTTTGAAATCCATCCCCTCAAAATAAGATAGATTAGTGGTTACAGGGATAGATAGATGAAAAATAAGCATAAGTAATAGGTTAATGGTAGAATCTAGGTAGTGGGTGTTTTCTGAACATTTTCTTCTTTTCTGTATTTTTAACATGCTTCATCATACAGTGTCAGGGAGAAAAATAATCTGTCAGATCTATGCTAAAAGGCCCAAGGGATGTCTATAATGAGACATGCAAGACGTAGCAAAAGTGTGTGTAATAAGGATTCTAGTTTTGTAGAATAAACAATGATGAAAATACATTCATATATGTATGTGGGTAGCTACCCAAATAGCCCCATATGTTTCTATGACCATGAAGACAATTACATAAAGACCCTGGGGGAAGGAGGTGGAGAGTGGGAGGTGAGAGGTGAGGGCTGAATATGCTTATGCACATGAAGAAATGCAAGATGCATGGGCCTCGATGTGCCGCGGTTAGCCAGGGTTGGCAGAATTTCAGATCATTGTCATTTTCCTACAATTTCCTATACCTTTCTACAATGATCATTTATCATTTATGTAATTAAAAAGCTATTTTTATGGAAAAAATAAAAGTGGTATTATGAACAGAGCCAGGCTTATGTGATGACAACGAATCTATTCCTCAAAAGAGAAAAAAGGCTTCATCTTCTGGACTTTATTGAGAGAAACTTTTGTCCCACTCTCTAGTAAAAGTTACATTCTGAAGCAAAGAGAGCAAAGCATATCTTATGGAATCCTGAATGTCTAGAAAATAACATGGAAGGGAAAATAGAGTTTCCTTTTCTACATATGACAGTGATGAGTAAAAGCATGCAGTAATTTGAAGCAGCATCTCCAACCACCATGGAATCTTCCACACTAGATGGTGCTTTTACCAAGCAGAGACTAAATGAAATAATTTTGCGGCATCTGCAAAACTATTATTAGAAACGTTTACCCCGGAATCTGTGTTTTCAGCTTAAGAAGGAAATGATCACACTGGAAATTTGAGTGACTCTAATAGGGACATGAATGTGATTGCAATCATCCTAGCCATGGGGGCTTTCTTCTTATTTTTCAAGTGAACCCAGATGCTGAACAACCACTCAGCAAATATTTTCTGAGCATCTACTGTGTGCCAGGCATTATAGGAGGTACCTGGTCCCCAGGAATTTACAGTCTCTTTAGAAATATAACGCAATTACAGGAGCAGTGAACAAGGCACCAGTTCTGGACACAATGTCTAATCTTTTAGATGGCTTTTAAGCAGATACCAATAAGAAGGTGGCTAATTAGGAAGTTACTTAAAATATTGTCATAAGTGTCTGTGTTGAAAATGTGTAATTTGGCTTCCCCCTGCACACGGTTTTGATATAAAAATGTTAATTTTGTTAGTCAAAAGATAAGGTAAGATAGTGGAGGTTGATGGGAGGAAAGTTTTCATATTTTTACCTGGCATAAGAGTCTTTACAGTAATAATATAAAAACATCCCAGCCAGGTTTAAATTCAAGCTTTAATGTGAAAATCAGCAATAGTAAGATCAGTTGCAAAATTAAAACTAAAGGTCTCTGAAATAAGATCCAAGAAGTAATTTATCTAACCCAGTTATGCGCTGAACCCAACATATTACTTGTACACCACTTCACCCATCTTCTAGTGAACCTGCCTACGAATGGAACATGAGAATGAGTCTATTCAAGGCTTAATGAGCTTAATTAATTAGCACTTAAGACACTCAGGGTAAAAATAATTACTACTGATTGCGGTTGTTCCACAAATCTACAGATGTAACAAAATGGCATGTAACTGTATACGCACATTGTACCAACATTATTTGTCCTGGTTTAGATATTGTGCTCTAATTATGTAAGATGTAACCATTGAGGGATATGAGATCTCTCTGTATTATTTTCGTTACTTCTTGTGAGTCTATCATTATTTTAAAATAAAAATCTTTTTAAAATTACCTATATCACTTTGATTCTTTGATGTGTTATAAAGTCAGGAAAACATATCGGAACCATGGAAAAGTGCTCACCTGAAACAGTAGAAGTCACCTTCTATAAACATTGAATGAACATGGATATAAGCCATGAGTCTCTTCCTCATTATCTGACAGGGAGCTGTATTAGTTCGTTTTCACGCTGCTAATAAAGACATACTTGAGACTGGGCAATTTACAAAGGAAAGAGATTCCATGGACTCACAGTTCCACATGGCTGGGGAGGCCTTACAACCACAGTGGAAGGTGAAAGCTACGTCTCACATGGTGGCAGAGAAGAGAATGACAGCCAAGTGAAAGGGTTTTCCCGAGAAAACCATCAGATCTCATGAGACTTATTCACTACCATGAGAACAGTATGGGGGAAACTGCCCCCACGATTCAATTCTCTCCCACTGGGTCCCTCCCACAACCCAAGGGAATTATGGGAGCTACAATTCAAGATGAGATTTGGGTGGGGACACAGCCAAACCATATCAGGAGTTTATGGATTCCCTACAACCCAACTAACTTGGAGAGAAGAGGCAACTGCCCAGATGATTTGCATAAAGTGAGCTTTTGAATGAATCACCTACAAACTAAATATGCCACCATGTGGACAATGGCTATCAATGGCACGAAGCAAATGCTCGCTAAAATCAGCATTGTTATTCATAGTGCTTCAGCTCTTCATTTTGCTTTGTTCATCAAACTCAGCTCCTTCTGAGGTCATTTCTGAATGGCTCCATCTCTAATATTTCCAATTAACATTTTTTGTTGTTGTTATTTTTTGAGACGGAGCCTCCCTCCGTTGCCAGGCTGGAGTGCAGTGGCGCAATCCCTGCTCACTGCAAGCTCTGCCTCCTGGGTTCACACCGTTCTCCTGCCTCAGCCTCCCGAGTAGCTGGGAATACAGGTGCCCCCCCACCACGCCCGGCTAATTTTTTTGTATTTTTAGTAGAGACGGGGTTTCACTGTGTTAGCCAGGATGTTCTCGATCTCCTGACCTCGTGGATCTGTCCACCTTGGCCTCCCAAAGTGCTGGGATTACAGGCATGAGCCACTGCACCCGTTTTTTTTTGTTTGTTTGTTTTGTTTTTTGAGACAGGTTTTCACACTGTCACCCAGGCTGAGTGCGTGGCATGATCACAGCTCACTGCAGCCTTGACCTCCCTAGCTCAAGTGATCCTCCCACCTTAGCCTCTGGAGTAGCTGAGACCACAGGCATGTACCACCACATCCAGCTACGTTTTGATTTTTTTGTAGAGAGGAGGGTCATACTATATTGCTCAGTCTGCTCTTGAACTCTAGTCTCAAGAGATCGTCCCACTTCGGCCTTCCAAAGTGCTAGGATTCATAGGCACAAGCCACGATGCCCAGCCCGGTTTGTTCTTTTTTAATCTGGAGTAAACTCCATCCAAATAATGTTTTACCAAAGGAATCTGGGAATTAATTCATAAGAAGGAAGAGCTTCATATATTTTTCAAAAAAGTGTAACTATGTATAAGTCAATCTGCACGGTTACTTCTACATGCATTTTGTAAAGCCATGACAATAAAACAAAAGGCACATGTGACCTTGAGGACAGGCCCATCTGTTCTTTCATTGCGGGACCTATAGTGAATACTCCTCTCTGTCCATCAACTAAATTATTTTCTCCCAATGAATCATGCTTCCTAGAGTTACCACTTTGAGATATGCAAGAATGGCAACTAAAACCAGGACTTTGTTCTGGGCATTCAGATACATTTTTGGTCAAGGACAGTACCATTTTGAGTTACCAGTTGCCAAGGTGACAGTATTCAGTGCTATAGAAATGGGTAATTGACTGAATGGATCAATGACAAGCTGTAGCTAGGGTTTCTTCATGGTGCCTGAGGCTTCTGTGAACAGCTACTAAATTATTCTAACTACATCCATAAATGTTTCTGTAAGCTTTTTGGCTGTCTAGGCAGGAGAAGAAACAATCCTTCAGCAGATAATGTTTTCTAAATAGAGAACACATGAGATGATTATGCTATTGAAACCCAGAAAACGTGTCCTTGGAAGTCTTTATGCCTATAATTAACTCCTGGAAAGAAGCAATAGGTTTGACACTCAAGTTCTGTCTTCCATCTTCCCAGGAGAGTTTTACCATTGTCTATAATGGTAATAAAATACCACAATAAAAACAGCTCAGTTTTAGCTTCTTAAAATGATCGTTACCTGGGACAAAGTTGGGCTTATCACATTTAAAAGGAAACACAAGGTATCTAGGGTAATGAAGAAAATCTACCAATAGTCTTACATGACCTACTATTTCCTTCTACATGAGGTCACCATCTATTATTTAATCTATTATTTAAGATCCAACCGCACTAGCACAGTAGCCACTAGCCACATGTGGCTATTTAGTGAAAATTCAGTCAAATTTACAATTCAGTTCCCCAGGCACCAGCCTCAGTTCAACCACTCAGTAGTTACATGTGGCCGATGGCTCTTGCATTAGGCAGCGCTAACAGAGACCATTTCTGTCTTTATGGAACAGCACCCTGTTCTAGACCAATTTGAAATGAATTGGTAACACCCCCACTCTTCGGTTCTAAATCATCATACTAGCACCCACCAACAGAAGGGAGACATCTAAATGATCCTCTTAAATACAATCTTTCATTACATAAATTCAGAATCTTATTCACAAACCCAGTTCTCTCTCCAGGCCTAGCGGAGGCCCAGCATTATCATCATTTGGAAAGTTCTGGGTAGAAAAGAGGTCACCAGGTGTGACCACCTTCAAGTGTTCAAGTCACATTACCTTGGATTCCATCACGCACAGAGGGAGAGCAGGTTGTTAACAACTATTCTTCTTGACCCATTCAAAACTTGCTTCCCACTGACTTATGATTCTGTGATGCATGACACCCAGCAACAAGGTATGAGGTGATTCTAGCTTGTGGGGCGGAGCTGAGTTAATAATTTACAGTGGGAGGCAGAGACTGCATCTTATGGCCATCTACCTGTAGGCACACAGGGCTGCTCCAGGGAGATAAGAACTGGAAACCCGACCTCCCTTGAGATTACGTTACAGACACTGCTGATCTTTGATTAGTTGCTTATGTTCCTGACCGGTCGCTGACTATTGAAATAATGGCAGGACCCTCAGTGAGCTATGCTAAAATAAATAAATAAATAAAATAATAAAATAATAAAATAAAATAAAATAAGAAAAAAAGGAGGGAGGGAGAAGAAAATTCTCCCAATCCCTTAACCTAGGATCTAGCTATAGGGAACTCCTGCTGGAAGCACTTGTTGGCTCTGTTTGGAAAACTTTATATCCTTAATCTTCAGGGAATCAAGTTGATTGGGTAACTTCAAGGTTTCATAATACAGAGACTCTGGACTTTACTTTCATTTTACTATTATTTTCAGATGATAAAGTAAGGCAGGGGTACTATCATCTCGTTAAAAATCACAAGGTTGCTGATATTGGAGGTGGTTAAGTTACAGATGGGTTTACCGTGAAGCTCAGAGTTCACCCCTTCCTGGTCTGGACCTCATGGTATATTTATAAAGTTGTATTCTTGTTCTTTCAGAGAACCCCACCCATTACCCAACCACATTGTATGCCTCGGTCCCCAAACTTGAGCCTGCTACTGCAACGTGATCACCTCTAAGAGTATGGACAGTGGATTCAGTGCTGGGTTCATTCGAATCCAGACAGCACCCCCTGTTGGATGGAGGACTGTGGGGTGGCGACTGACCTCAGGATTTGATTTATTAATCCCATTTCATGCATCTCTCTCTCTCTCTATATATATCCTATTGGAGAACCCCTAACACAAGCCTTGACAAGAGCAGAAACACGCTTATAATTCCTTTTTTTTTTTTTTTTTTTTGAGACGGAGTCTTGCTCTGTCGCCCAGGCTGGAGTGCAGTGGCCGGATCTCAGCTCACTGCAAGCTCCGCCTCCCAGGTTCACGCCATTCTCCTGCCTCAGCCTCCTGAGTAGCTGGGACTACAGGCGCCCGCCACCTCGCCCGGCTAGTTTTTTGTATTTTTTAGTGGAGACGGGGTTTCACCATGTTAGCCCATGTTGGGATGGTTTCGATCTCCTGACCTCGTGATCCGCCCGTCTCGGCCTCCCAAAATGCTGGGATTACAGGCTTGAGCCACCGCGCCCGGCCACACTTACAATTCTTTGGACACTCTAATTTTTGATCAGTTGATTTTTTTTAAAAGAAACAATTCCATTTTTGTAATTGAATAAGTAATATAACATATCCTTGATTTGATTACAAAGGGACAACCAGAAATAGTATATTAAAATGTTTTTTAAAATATACAATATACATATATTTCAATTTTTAAATTTAATTTATTTTTTTTTCTTGAGATGGAGTCTTGCTCTGTCACCCAGACTGGAGCACAGTGGCAGGATCTCAGCTCACTGCAACCTCCACCTCCCAGGGTCAAGTAATTCTCCTGCCTCAGCTTCCTGAGTAGCTGGGATTACAAGGCACCTGTCACCACATCCAGCTAATTTTTGTATTTTTAGTAGAAATAAGGTTTCACCATGTTGACCAGGCTGGTCTTGAACTCCTGACTTCAAGTGATCCACTTGCCTCAGCCTCCCAAAGTGCTGGAATTACAGGTGTGGGCCATTGTGCCTGGCCTATATGATTCTTTATACATTTTTGCATGTCTGAAATATATTTTTAATTAAAATATAAATCACATATAACATAACATTCCCCTATTTAAAGTATACAATTCATTTTTTAAGTACAGTTGTACCTCAGTATCCATAGGTGATTGGTTCCAGGACCTTTGAAAATCCATGGATACTCAAGTACCTGATATAAAATGGCATAGTATTTGCATATAACCTATACACATCCTCCTGTATACTTTAAATCATTGTTAGGTAACTTATAATACCTAATAGAATGTAAATGCTATGTAAATAGTTGTTATACTATATCGTCTAGGCAACAATGACAAAAAAAAGTCTGTATATCTTCATGCAGATGAAAATTTTTCCCCGAATACTTTTGATCCAAGGTTGGTTGAATTCACGGAAGTGGAAAAGTGGAACCCATAAATATGGAGGGACTATTGTAGATTCACGATGTTGTACAATCATCATCACTATCTAATTCGAGAACATTTTCATGACCCTCAAAAGAAACCCTATATCCATTATCTATTATCTCCCTTTTCCCCACCCTAGCACCTGGAAACCACTAATCTGCTGTCTCTATAGATTTGCCTATCATGGATGTTTCATATGAACACAGTCAAACAATATGTGACCTTTTGTGACTGGCTTCTTTCACTTAGCATTGTGTCTTCAAGGTTCATCCATGTTGTAGCGTGAACAAGTACACTTCATTTTTATTGCCACATAATGTCTCTGGTATGGATATACCACATTGCTTATTCATCAGTTGATGGACATTTGGGATTTTTCCACTTTTTGGTTATTGCAAATAATGCCGCTATGAACATTCACGTGCAAATTTTTGTGTGGACTTGTTTTCATTTCTCTTGGGTATATATCTAGGAGTGGAATTGCTGGGTTACGTGTTAATTCTACGTTTAACTTTTTAAGGACCTGCCAAACTGTTTTCCAAACTGGCCATGTCCTTTTACATTCCTGCCAACAATGTATGAGGTTTCCAGTTTCTCCGAATTCTTGCCAACACGTGTTATTGTTGTTCACCTTTTTTATTCTAGCCAAGCTAATTGATGTGCAGTGGTATCTCATTGTGGTTTTGATTTACATTTCACTGATGACTAACGATGCTAAGCATCCTTTCATGTGTATTTGCCATTTGGAGAACTGTCTATGCAAATCCTTTGCCCATTTTCAAGATGGGTTATTTGTCTTTTTGTTGTTGAGTTGTAGAAACTCCTTATATATTCTGGATACTAGACCTTTATCTGACACTGTATATGATTTGCAAATATTTTCTCTCATTCTGTAGGTTGTCTTTTCACTTTCTTGATAGTATTCTTTGAAACACAAGAGACTTACATTTTGATGAAGCCTAATTTATCTATTTTTTCCCCTTTGGTTTCTTGTGTTTTAAGTATAATATCTAAGAAACCACTGCATAATCCAAGGTCACAAAGATGTATACCTGTGTTTTCTTCTAATAGTTTTATAGTTAATCCATTTTGAGTAAATTTTTGTATATTATGTGAAGGTGAGGTCTAACTTTATTATGTTGCATGTGGCATGTTGTTTCAGCATCATTTGTTGAAAAATTATTCTTTCCCCCATTGAATCATCTTGGCTCCCTTGTTGAAAATCAGTTGACCATAAACATAGTAGTTTACACCTGAACTTTTAATTCTATTCCATTGATCTATATGTCTGTCCTTATGCCTGTACCACACAGTTTTGATAACTGTAGCTTTGTAGTTAGTTTTAAAATCAGGAAATGTAAAACATCCAATTTCATTTCCCTTTTTTAAGATGATTTTTGCTATTCTGGGTTCCTTGCACTTCCATGAACTTTAGGGTCAGCCTATCAATTTCTGCAAATAAATCAGATAGAATTTTGATAGGGATGGTATTGAATGTGTAGGTCAAATTGGGGAGTGTTGACATCTTGATGATATTAAGTCCTCCAATCTGTGAGCATAGGATATCTTTCCATTGTTTAGGTCTTCTTCAATTTCTTTCAATGACACTTTATAGTTTTCAGTGTTCAAGTCCTACACTTCTTTTGCTAACTTTATTCCTAAGCATTTTATTCTTCTTGATGCTTTTGTAAGTAGAGTTATTTTTTTAATTTCATTTTCAGATTGTTCATTGCCAGCACACAAAAATATAATTGACTTTTGTGTAATTGACTTTTGTGTATTGATCTTGTATCCTGCAACCTTGCTGAACTCATTTATTAGCTGTAACAGTTTTCTTGGTGTCATAAAATATTTTTGAGTTTAAAATGAGGTCAGGTCAACATCAACTGTCATATATCATGTTGATAGTATGTGCCCTTAATGTGATGTGATGAAAATAACACCCTGCCTCTGTGGTCTTCCAAATAACCCATAACACCAATATAATGATGAGAAGAACATCAGACAAATTTAAATATTGGGGCAACCTACAAAATGCCTGCCTTGCACTCCTCAAAATTGTCAAGGTCATCCATAACAAGGAAAGTCTGAGAAACTGTCACAGCCAAGAGAAGCCAAAGGAGACACTATGACTAAATGGAATGTACCTTGTATGGGATCATGGAAAAGAAAAAGGGCATTAGGTAAAAACTAAAGAAATAGCTTATGTAATACACCTAGTGCAATGCCTTGTACATTGCTCAATGAACAGAAATCCCAAGAGAGTCAGCTAGAGACTAGCTCCCATCCCACTCCTCAGTTTCCCAGACTTCCCCTTGAAAAGTGACCACTTCAATAATGTCTTCTATGTTCTTTCAGTCATTCCATTCATCAATATGTGTACACATATATAAGTACATTTATTGTTTAAAACACATGCAAGTGGGAGCATATAATATATACACACTCTAGTCCTTGCTTTTGATTTTTTTTTCCTTACTCTCTCATTGTGATCATTTGATTCTGTTAAAATATCTCCAGTGGCATATGGGTTAGGGGTTTGGGATAACAGGAGTACCTAGGAATCTGTAGAAAATTTACAAATAATAATAAAACAATTAAGTCAGCCTGCTTTTTATTTTCACCAGGCACTAGCAATTCTAAGCAATGTCAGTAATAAAAATATTCCTCCCTAAAAAGAATATTTTTGTTGATCCAAGTTTTAAGTGATTGCTGTGGTTTCTATTGAGTTATAATAATGGACATATAAACTTCACATGATTTCATTTTGTTGATTTTCCCCTAAAAAGCATTGCATTCTACACAGAAGTTTATCTGGAGAATTTCTAGTTATGCTAACATCCCCTGGCACATACAAACTTACCTATGTGTGTTCATTTTCTGAGCAAGATCTTATCGAATTCACATTGTTTGAGCTTACTTCAGGCACTATTTGTGTTTCTAGTCCCTGTGATGCTGTATATTTTTGACTTTATATACCAACACCAGACTAGAAATAAAGCATGATAGCTAGATGCAATTTTTTCTTTTTCAGAGTTAATTTTTGCCTATGTGATTTTTTTTTTTTTTTTTTTTTTTTTGAGAGAGAGATGGGATCTTGCTTTTTGCTCAGACTGGTCTTGAACTCCTAGCTTCAAGCGATCCTCCTCACCTTGGCCTCCCAAAGTGCTGGGATGACAAGTGTGAGCCATCGTGCCTGGCCCTTATATGATGTTTTAAATGAGGTTAATCAGTCATAAAAATATTTGGGAAGAGGCAGAATCAGCCTGACCACCAAGCTTTGAAATGGTCTCTGGGCCAGGTGCAGTGGCTCACACCTATAATCTCAGCACTTTCAGAGGCCAAGGTGGGAGGATCACTTGAAGCCAGGAGTTCGAGACCAGCCTGGGCAATATAGAGAGGACCTGTCTCTACAAAAAATTTAAAAATTAGCCAGGCAGGTTGGTGTGCACCTGTAGCTCCAGCTACTTGGGAGGCTGAGGTGGGAGGATCACTTGAACACAGATCAAGGCTGCAGAGAAATTGCAGAGAAAACCATAAACCATGCAACAGAAAAATAAAAGGAAATGAATATATACATTTTTAAAAAATCAGGCTGGATGCAGTGGCTCACACCTGTAATCCCAACATTTTGGGAGGCCAAGGTGGGCAGATCACTTGAGGTCAGGAGTTCGAGACCAGCCTGAACAACATGGTGAAACCTGTCTCTACTAAAGTACAAAAATTAGCCGAGCGCAGTGGCACATGCCTGTAGTCCCAGCTACTCGGGAGGCTGAGGCGGGAGAACTGCTTGAACCCAGGAGTTTGAGGTTGCAGTGAGCCAAGATTGTGCCACTGTACTCCAGCCTGGGTGACAGAGTCACCCAGACGGACTCTGTCTCAAAAAAAAAAAAAAAAAAAAAAAAGATTCAAATTTCAAAGAACAGTGACAGAAAAACAACAAAATATACTGATTTTACTGAACTAAATCAAATAAGTATTTAAATGCTTTGATCGTTTCTGAAACATGTTCTGAAACAAAGGACAAAATAGTATCAACTCCATGGAAGACTGAATATACAGATGATCAATGACCAGGCCATATATAAAACCAGAAATCTCACCCACAGCCTGCAGCGACCTACCCAGAAAGCTAGTAACCAGACCAAGAAGCCAGCAGACAACACATCACACTTGTAAGAAATCAGACCACTAACTCTAGTAACAACCCAGGGAGTCAAACAATAAGCCTTAGAACAATCAGCCCAAGGTAGCCAGTACTTGATTCATCACCAACAACTTCCCTAGTTTTTATCCCTGCTTTCTATTTAGAACGAATTAGAGTAGCCCAAATATGCACCCCTAACCAATCACAGAGGATGCCCTGCTTCTGGCTAGCCCACCTACAGCTTCCTCCCTGCAAACAGCCTCCAACTGGGGCACACCTGAAGCTGTCCTTCTTTTCCCCAGTATGAAACTTTCCTACTCTTCTGCCTGCCATTGAGTCTCTGCCACAAAGGCATGTGATGGTAGCTGACTCCCTTGCTATAGCAATCTCTGAATATTTGCTTATTCTCATTTTGTTGGTCTTCATTTATTTCCACAATTGCTATCATTCAGCCATTTTATCTGATTTTTTGCAGAAATTCTTAGCAAATATAATAGAAATGTAAGATGAATTCTGTAGTGAAGACGTCTTAGTGGAAAATTTTCAACAATAGAGGCATGTGAAAACTGCAAGAATTAATCTGAAGAAACAAAGATATAGACAATATTACCATTTCTGGAATGTGCTGTGAAAATAATTTTTTTTTTTTTAAGACGAAGTCTTGCTTTGTCACCCAGGCTAGAGTTCAAGTGGCACAATCTCAGCTCACTGCAACCTCCACCTCCCGAATTCAAGCAATTCTCCTGCCTCAGCCTCCTGAGTAGCTGGGATTACAGGTGCCCACCAACATGCATGGCTAATTTTTATATTTTTGTTGAGATGGCGTTTCGCCATGTTGACCAGGAGGGTCTCTTAACTCCTGACCTCAAGTGATCCGCCCGCCTCAGCCTCTCAAAAGTGCTGGGACTATAGGCATGAGCCACCAAGCCTGGTGATGAAAAGGAATTTTTATGAATCTCTACCAAACTTATCCTTAAGACTTTCCCCAACTATTTATACATCTGTTGCTTTCTGTCTATTGAACATGCATATGCAAAAAGGATCGATATTGATAAAATCATTGACAGACTTGCCAGAGTTGAAAACAGAAACTAATGACAAATATGTAGATATAACTTTTTAATCGTTTGTCAAAAAAAACATGAATGTAATTAAAAAAGACTAATCCATTACTACTACTCCCATTTTATACTGCAATATTTAATTTTGAATTTGTTTCTTTTACTGCATAATTTTATATATCCGAAGTTCAATGAAACATCTCACTGTTTCTACTTCTTCTCTGGCTATTAGTATTACTTGTGCCATTTCATGACCATTACTGAAAATAATTTTGTTGTAGAGAACAGGGGCGTGTTAAAAATGACCTCCTGCCGGGCACGGTGGCTCATACCTGTAATCTCAGCACTTTGGGAGGCCGAGGTGGGTGGATTGCCTGAGGTCAGGAGTTTGAGACCAGCCTGGACAACATGGTGAAACGCCATCTCTACTAAAAATACAAAAATTAGCTGGGCATGGTGGCGGGTGCCTGTAATCCCAGCTATTCGGGAGGCTGACGCAGGAGAATTGCTTAAACCTGGGAGGCGGAGGTTGCAGTGAGCCGAGAATCGTGCCACTGCACTCCAGCCTGGGTGACAGAGCAAGATTCCATCTAAAATAAATAAATAAATAAAAATGAACTCTTGCAGATGTGTGATATTGTAGGTATGCCACCGTATTGCCTAATATACTTTTAAATGGATATTGTGTGGATTCTCCATAGAAGATTGAACTAGGTCCTAGAGGTTAGTGTTTAAATTGTTTCAAGTTATGCTATTAATACTATAAAGAATGCTGTAATCTGACTCTAAGACATGCATATATGGAAAACTGTAGGATGTGGAGTTCCTATAAATTGAATTACTGAGTCAAGGTTTACATGATGTTAATTATTTTGCTAAACACTGTCATAATGCCTTATATCCAAGATGAACGAATTGACATTCCCAGCAGTGCACAAAGATACTTCTCTTCTATACTCTGGCTATCATTTTGTATTATTAAGTCTTGATTGTTGCCTATTTCAGGATTTTCATAATTGTAAGGAAGGCTGATCCTCTTTTCTTATGCTTCAAAGCCATCTGAGTTTACCTTTAAGCCTTCCTCTCCCTGCTTTTGTCTTCTCTCTTCTTCCCAACTTTTTTGGATTGTTGGTCCTTTCTAATTTATTTCCAAGAGCTCTTTACATCTTAAGGCAATTAGTTGTTTGTCATGTGCTACAAATAATTATCCCAGTTTGTTTCTTGCCCTTTGACATTATTTAGGATTTTTCAAAATTTGTTTTCAATTTGTACGTAAATTTTGTCAGAGGTTTTTTCTTAATAGTTTCTAGGTTAGAATTTTGTTCATCAAGGCCTTTGCCACTCCAAACATTCTCTGTAGTCTTTTAAGCATAACAATAGCTTAAAAGTGGAAATGTTAACTTATTTTTATTTTTTTGAGGAGTAGGCTCACTCTGTTGCCCAGGCTGCAGTGCAGTGCAATGGTGCTATCTTGGTTCACTGCAACCTCTGCCTTCCACATTCAAGCAATTCTCCTGCCTCAGTCTCCTGCGTAGTTGGGATTACAGGTGCCTGCCACTACTTCTGGCTAATTTTTGTAATTTTAGTAGAGACAGGGTTTCACCATGTTGGCCAGGCTGGTCTCCAACTCCTGATCTCAAGTGATCCACCCACCTTGGCCTCCCAAAGTGCTGGGATTACAGGCATGAGCCACTGCATCTGGCCGGAAATGTTAATTTATTAATGAGAAGCACTTCTTTCCTTCTGAAAATTTGCATATGAAGCAATACGGTGTTATGAAAAAACTATTCTCTTATGGAAAAATATAAAAGATTTTGAAAGCCTCCTGTAAGCTTGAGCATCGTAACAGGAACCCTATTGCCTCCCTGCAAAAGGACAAGACTTTATCAATTCACTTCAAGAAATAAGGGCAGGCTCTAGGGTCAGAGGCCTAAGAATTCTGGAATCCAACAAGCTGGGTGTGAGGTCTCTCTCCACAACTTCCTCACTGAGTGGTTTTTGGAAAGTGTTTGAATCCTGCTAAGCCTCAGTTTCTATGTCTGTGAAATGGGAGCAAATGATATTTCCTACCGTGCAGGGTTGCCTTTAGATTAAATGAGGTAATTAACCCATGAGTGTAGCATGATTCCTGGCCCATCACAAACACACTACTACTGATTTAAATGGAAGTGGGGACAAAATCAGCTACTCCCATTTATTAAGCAACTACCCTACAGGAGGCAGGAAATATAGAAACATGACTGAAGAGCGTAAAAATGCAATATGATTGGGTGAGGCAAGAATACACGTCACAAACATACCAGGGCAAGGGAAAGAGATGAGCAAAATGGCTGCCAGGGTCAAGAACCGTCTGAAGCCTTCATGCAGGAGGGGATATTTGAGATGGTCCCTGAAGGATGGGGTAGGAAATGATTTGAGGCAAAGGGAACTAGAAAATTGGCAGAAAACTCAGCCAACGTTTAGATTACAGTGGAGTACAGGGTACCTAGAAGTAAGCAGTGGCTAGACAGGTAAGCTGTAGTCAGCTGTGATCCTAAGGTCTTTCACCGGTAGAAAATACATCTCTCTTTTCACTTAACTTCATGTTGCAAACAGCTGGGACTTCATGTGGCATGTTCCCCCTTTTCTTTCTAGGAATATACCCCCTTCCACATCTGTTGGCCAGGCACGTGGCTGTCCAGCTGCAAACTACATTTCCCAAGCTCCTTTGCAGTCAGGTATGGCCATGTGACCCAGTTCTCACCAATGGGATGTGAGCAGAGTGAAGTGTGCACATTCTGTATCTCTGTTGCGCAGGCTGGAGTGTAGTGGCACAATCTCGATTTACTGCAACCTCCGCCTCCCGGGTTTCAAGCTATTCTTGTGCCTCAGCCTCCTGAGCAGCTGGAATTACAGGTGCCGCCACCATACCTGGCTAATTTTTGTGTTTTTAGTAGAGACAGGGTTTCACCATGTTGGCCAGGTTGATCTTGAACTCCTGACCTCAAGTGATCCGCCCACCTCAGCCTCCCAAAGTGCTGGGATTACAAGCATGAGCCACCATGCCCGGCCCCATATCTCTTTCTTTAAAAGGAAATTGGCTTCTACCCCTCACTGTTCCCCTTCCTATTGGTTGGATTATATTAATGTATCTTGTGGTAAACTGGTTTTGACTATGCAGACAAGAACAACTCCTAGGAGATAGCAGAACAACAAGATGGAAGGTAACTGTGATCCTGGATAGTGTGGCGGAACAGATACCTACCAACGCTGGACCACTTACCTGCCTCTAATGGGAGAGGGAAATAGGTTTTACCTTCTTTGAGGCTCTGCCTTTTGGAGTTTCTGTTTCAGTAGCTGATATAGTTTGGCTGTGTCTGCAACCAAAACTCATCTGGCGGGTCAGAGTCCCCAAAGGTATCCAAATTAGACATGCTGTGCCGCAACATTTTATATTCTATGAATTATTGTAGTTTACTTAATTTGAATTTCATTCTGTCTCCACTTGAATTGTAGGCTCCTTCTGAGCAGGAATATAGTTACTTGCTTTTTTACCTTCTACTCAGGACCTTCCAGAGGTCGAGGGGGGCCTGGGCCACTCAAGTTTTCTGACATTTCAGGCAGTGCAAACCACAAGGCAATGCCAAAAACAGAAGCACAGTCATTTCTCTTTTGTCACAGTCCACATAACATGGTGGTTGGAGAGTTCTAAAGCCAGACTCCCTGGGGTTCAAATCCCAGCTCCACAAGCTCTGTGACCTTGGACAAGTCACCTTGCCTTTCTGTGTCTCAGTATCCCCATCTGTCAAATGGAATAATGATACCCTACTTAGTTATAACTTACTAAAAGTAAACAATTATTCTAACAAACCCCTATTAATTAGTAGTGTTTTATTAACATTCCCCAATCACTTGGGGTACAGTTCCCCTTTTTTTCGTAGCATTTCTGGTTTCTGATACAGACAGGCCCTAGATTGAACCCTTGCTGAGGACTGGGGAGCTTTCTACATCTACGTAGAGAGCCACGTATGCAGTCACAAAGATCTCAGTTGATTATTAGGGTTTTGTTAGAATAATTGTTTATGTTTAATAAGTTATAACTTTAAACACAAAACCAAACACAAAGTAATGTAACTGTGCTCTTCAAGATAATTCCAGGATTCATAATCTAATAATAAATTCTTGGTACACTACAGCAAGGGTCCCCAACCTCCAGTATTGTTCTGTGGCCTGTTAGGAATCGGGCCACCCAGCAGGAGGTGAGTAGTGAGTAAGCAAGCATTACCCTCGAGCTCCACCTCCTGTCAGATCAGCGGCAGCAGATTCTCACAGGAGCGTGAGCCCTATTGTGAACTGCGCATGCAAGGGATCTAGGTTGCACACTCCTTATGAGAATCTAATGCCTGATGATCTGAGGTGAAACAGTTTCATCCCAAAACCACCCCCACCCCTCCCTGCCCTGGTCTGTTGAAAAATGGTCTTCCACAAAACCAGTCCTTGGTGGCAAAAAGCTTGGGGACCACTGCACTACGGGTTGAAATGTTGTAAGTTGAACCATGGTTACCTTCTTTCAGTCTCGTTGGTGTTTCTTTGTGATTATATATATATATATATATATATAAAATATATATATTATAATTATTTTTTATATATATAAATATATATTATAATTTTATATATATATACACACACACACACACACGTCCTTACTTGGAGATGATATCCAAAATCTAATCATGTGGCTCTTGGCAACCGTGAAGCTCAGACAGAACCGCCCTCCAAGCCCCTCTATATGCCATAAAGCGCCCTGCCTCCAGGGCACTAAGCCCCATCAGCCACTTATAATCCAAATCTTTGAAGTAAGAAAAAGGGAAGGAAGGAAGGACGAGGAAGATTGAAGGGAGGGGAGATGAAGAAAGGAGAGAGGGAAGGAAGGGATGGACTTGAAGCAGAAAATGAAGCCGAAAGCAAGGAAAAAGAAATCTTTTTGAGATGAAGTCTTGTTCTGTCACCCAGGCTGGAGTGCAGTGGCACAACTCAGCTCACTGCAACCTCCACCTCCAATTCAGGTGATTCTCCTGCCTTAGCCTCCTGAGTAGCTGGGATTACAGGCACGTGCCATCACACCAGCTAATTTTTGTACTTTTAGTAGAGACGGGGTTTAACCATGTTGGTCAGGCTGCTCTCAAACTCCTGACCTCAAGTGATCTGCTCGTCTCGGCCTTCCAAAGTGCTGGGATTACAGGTGTGAGCCACCATGCCCAGCCAGAAAATTAACTTTAGATGTGATCAAGACACCCAAGAGAGCTCAGACTGGAAATGTGGCCTTGGAGAGACAGGGGTGGTCAGAAGCCAGCCCTCAGACGTCTGTTTTTGTGCTATGAATTGCCATCTGTTAAAGCTATACAGCTTTAGTTGAAAGAGAAATACTGAGCCTATAGCTTCTTTTTTCTAGGTTGTTAAAGTACAATGCTTGAAAGTATCTCGTTTGATGAGGGGTTGGTATTTTAAATGGTTTTAAGGGCTGAGTGCAGTGGCTCATACTTATATTCCAACAGTTTGGGAGGCCAAAGCAGGAGGATTGCTTGAGCTCAGGAGTTAAAGGCTGCAGTGAGCCATAATGGCGCCACTGTACTCCAGCCTGGGCAGCAGAACAAGACCCTGTCTCAAAAACAAACAAAAAAATCCATCAAATAAATGAGTTTAAGCATTTGGGAGGCATTTCCCTTTTTTTCTTAGCTTTCCAGTTTCTGATATGGGCAACCTCTAAATTAAACCCTTGCTGAAGTCTGGGGAGCTTTTTGTACCTATGTAGAGATCCACATATACATTCGCAAAGATCTCAAAATCATTGCCAAACATCCTAACTGTCTACTGAGTTGGAAAATTCATGGTTTGATCAGCTAGGTCTGTGCATATTGTACTGCTCTCAGATTAAGGCTTCTGTGATCACAAATGAGTACATAACAGGTTTCACTCCTCCCAAAAGCAGGGTTCCAGAAGAAGTCAAACCCCTATGATATGGTTCGGCTGTGTCCCTACCCAAATCTCATCTTGAATTGTAGCTCCCATAATTCCCCCGTGTCATGGGAGGGACCCTGTGGGAGGTAACTGAATCATGGGGGTAGGTCTTTCCCATGCATTCTCGTGATAGTGAATAAGTCTCATGAGACCTGATGGTTTTATAAAGGGGAGTTGCCCTGCACATGCTCTCTTGCCTGCTGCCATGTAAGACGTGTTTTGTTTCCCCTTTGGTTTCTACCACTATTGTGAGGCCTCCCCAGCCATGTGGAACTGTGAGTCAATTAAACCTCTTTTCTTTATAAATTACCCAGCCTTGCATTATGTCTTTATTAGCAGCATGAGAACAGACTAACACACCCTATCGAGGTGGGATTCACATTTATCACTGATACTTCTCTGCATGGTTCCCCAGGAGTGGGCATGCTATTAATACAGTTATGGTCTTCCTCATATTTGAATTATAAGAATATATAAAGCTAGTATTTTTCAATTGTCTCAATTCTTTGAGAGTAAATAGGGGAAAAAAACCCTGCTCTCTGGAAATCACAGGAGAAAATGCTTTCAGGTTTCTTAACCCCTAGAAGCAAAAATGGACATGAAAAGTTACAACGTATCATAGTCATTGTCATTTATCTCTGTGCTTCCTTCCTTCCCTCAAATGACTGTGTTCCAGCTGAAAGGTAGAAAAGAGGTTCTAGAAGTGTCTTAGTTTTGGGATGGGGTAGTAGGTTCTTGTTTTTGTCTGCCCATCAGCCTCCCTCCTTCTAATAAGTGTGTTTTCCTTTGCCTTGACTCTAGGCCTCCAACTCCATGTTTGGTCCATGTTAGACAACTCCATGCTTCAAAGAAGTAGCATGATCCGGCCGGGCACTGTGGCTCACGTCTGTATTCCCAGCACTTTGGGAGGCCGAGGTGGGCGGATTATGAGGTCAGGAGATCAAGACCATCCTGGCTAACACGGTGAAACCCCGTCTCTACTAAAAATACAAAAAAATTAGCCAGGCGTGGTGGCGGGCACCTGTCATGGTGGCGGGCACCTGTCGTCCCAGCTACTTGGGAGGCTGAGGCAGGAGAATGGCGTGAACCTGGGAGGCAGAGCTTGCAGTGAGCCGAGATCATGCCACTGCACTCCAGCCTGGGCGACAGAGCGAGACTCCTCTCAAAAAAAAAAAAAAAAAAAAAAGTACCATTACTCAGAGCCTTCTATCACCTATGACAATGGTGACAATTGGTTCAGGAATGGGCATGTGACCCAGGCTTGGCCAATCAGAGTTATGCACCATATCTGACCATAGTAATTGATGGGGGAATGGGCATGTGACCCAGGCCTGGCCAATCAGAGTTCTGCATCACCTCTTAACCAGAGTGGATTGTTCAGGAATTAACTAATTAACTAGTGCCCCAAGGCACTCTGACGACAGTTCATTTTGGATTTTTTATTTTAATTTCTGGGAGACAAAAGTCCTTATTTTTTCTACTGAAATTGCTAAACTGTTGGTAGTTAGCCTGTAGTATATGGAGACCATCTTAAGGAGACAATCTGCCTGAGAATAACCACCAGAGGAAGAATAGAGGTGAGAGAGAGCTCAGGACCAAGTGTTGATGTCAGTATTGAACCCCGTGATCCAGCCAAGTTTTTAGAAGTGCAGTCTAATACTCTAATACTTAAGCCAGTTTGAGTTGAACTTTTTTCGTTTTCTTCTCTCTCTCCCCTAACATTCTAAATGAATACAAATATGATTCCAGAAGATGTGGTGGTAACAGGGGCTAGAAGGCAACGAAGTTGTCAAGGTGGACTGAAAAGTAAGGAAGAAGGAATGGGCTAAATAGGGAAAGGTCTATGACTGGAGGAGAGTCTTAGGGCTTGGGAAGAACAAGGAGAAGTAGAAGTAAGAGACATGACAGACAACATCAAGGGACAGCAAAGTGGATTCATATAAGAGGGAACATTGACTGCTGTGTCACTTGAAGCTTTTAAAAATTAAGAGGATTGGGATTGCTTGAGCCCAGAGGTTTGAGGATGTACTGAGCCATGATTGTGCCACTGCACTCCAGCATGGGCAACAGAGCAAGACTCTGTCTCAAAAAGAAAAAAAAAAAAAAAAGAAAGAAAAAATGGAGGATTGAAGATTAAAGAATGATGTGCTTAGAAAATTTAATGGAAATCATGCAAAAGTCCCTAGAATTAATGAGAAAGCTCAGCAAAGTAGCTGAATATAAGACAAACACATTTTTAAAATTGTCTATTGATTTATTAACAGAAAATGGGAAGAAAATGTCACCTACATAGCCAATAAAATATCTAACACTAACATTGGAAAGAAATGCATAGGAGCCTTATAAAGAAAATTATAAAACTTTACTAAGAGAAATAAAAGATGGCTTCAGCATTCCTGGTGAAGAGACTGAATATTATTAAAAATGTCAATCATCCCCCAACTAATTTTACATAGACTTAATGCAATTCCAATTCACAGGTCAATGCATTTTTGAAAACTGGCAAAATATCAGGTTTTTTAAAAAAGAATAAACAGATTGTAATAGCTGAAAATAAGAGTATGCTTGAGTGGGGATAGGGTTTGAACTGGTGTCCCCACCCAAATTTCATGTTGAAATGTAATCCCCAATGCTGGAGGTGGGGCCTGGTGGGAGATGGTTGAATCATGGGAGCAATTTCTTACAGTTTAACAACATCCCCCTTGGTGCTGTCATCACGATAGTTCTCATGAGCTCTGGTTGTTTCAAAGTATATGGCACTCCCCCAACCTGCTTCCTGCTTTGGCCATGTGAAATGCTAGGTTCCCCTTTGCCTTCTGCCATGATTGTAAGTTCCCTGAGGCCTCCCCAGAAACATCAATATTCACAGTAGCATTATTCATAATAGCCCCAAATCAGAAACCACTCAGATTTTCATCAACTGACAAACAAATAAAATGTGATATATTATTATAATGGACTATTATACAGCCATGAAAAGGAGTGAAGTATTGCTACATGCTACAACATGGATGAACCTTAAAGATACTACGCTAAACTAAAGAAGCCACTTATATGAAATTTCCAGAATAAGCAAATCCATAGAAACAAAAATCTGTAGAGACAGAATAGATTACTGGTTGCCAGGGACTGTGGTGAAAAGGGAGAGACTGCTAATGGGTACAGGGTTTCCTTTGCGGGGAGCAGAAATGTTCTTGAATAGTGTGACAGTTCATAATTTTGTGAATATACTAAAACCTACTACCCTTTTACAACCTATTGTACATTTTAAAAGGCCAAATTTTATGGTATGTGAATTCTCTGTCAAAGCTTTTATTTTAAAAGCAGCAAAAATAACAAGCCAGGAAGAAAAAATTGACCACAGAACTAATAAGAATGCTAAACATAAGAAGAGGGAAAATATCTGTAAGTAAAACAAAGGCTTCGAGATACACAGCCAAGAAAAATACCCTGCTAAAAAGGAGAAGGAAGCTTGAGCTGGTGAGAAGTGTAATAGCTTCAGCAGGCAATTTCAATGGATTTGCTCCTGGCTTTCCTAGATGCTTAACCTCTTTGAGCCTTATTTTCTCATCTACAACAATGTGGACAATAATATCTATTTCCTTGCCGGGCATGGTGCCTCACACCTGTAATCCCAGCTATTTGAGAGGCTGAGGCAGGAGGACTGCTTGAGGCCAGGAGTTCAAGACCAGCCTGAGCAACATAGCAAGACACCTGTCAATCAACCAACAATAAATAAACATGTAAATAAGTAAACAAATAAGTAGGGCTGGGTGCAGTGGCTCATGCCTGTAATCCCAGCCAGTTTGGGAGACTGGGGCAGGGAGATCACCTGAGGTCAGGAGTTTGAGACCAGCCTGGCCAACATGGTGAAACCCCATCTCTACTAAAAAAATACAAAAATTAGCTGGGCATGGTAGTGCGTGCCTGTAATCCCAGCTACTCAGGAGGCTGAGGCAGAAGAATTGCTTGAACCCAGGAGGTGGAGGTTGCAGTGAGCCGAGATCACATCATTGCACTCCGGCCTAGGTGACAGAGTAAGATTCTGTCTCAAAAGAAAAGTAAACAAGTAAATAATGAGTACATAAACAAGTAAATAAGCAAATAAGTAAATATAAAAGTAATAAATAAAATTTAAAATAAATAAATAAACTCAGAACAAATAAAATGAATCAGTGAAATTTCCCCAGGTTGGTAGGAGGGTTCATGAGGGTGACTTCCACAGGTGCCCCTTAACAATGGGGTTACATCCCGATAAACCCATCGTAACCTGAAAACATTCTAAGTCCAAAGTGCACTTTCCACTTGATATTTTCAATTTATGATGGATTTATCCAGATGTAGCCACATCATGAGTAGAGGAGCATGCTTGGGTGTGTATTGCTTTCGCATCATTGTAAAGTCAGAAGATCCTAAGTTGAAGCATCGCAAGTCAGGAACCATCTGTCTCCAGGCCCTGGCACACACTTAGGACCTCTCCTCATGCTGCCCACAGTCACGTGTTCCTGTATGCTTCTGGTTGCAGTCTCAGTGCACCTCTTAGAGACAAATAAGGCAGCAGGGACTAGACTGAAAAGGCAAAGGTGGAGAGAGAAAGAACCTTGGAGGAGATTGGTGCCTACGGAGGAGGAGAGAAAACCAGAAATGAAAAAGCAAGCAAGAGAAGGCAATGGATGATCCATGCATCCATGAGTTCTCAGAGAGGACACGATGCAACATAAGGTCCCTAAGGCCTCTAGGTAACATCTGAACTTTTTTTTTTTTTTTTTTTTTTTTTTTTTTTTTTGAGACTGAGTTTCACTCTTGTCTCCAAGGCTAGAGTGCAATGGTGCGATCTCAGCTCACTGCAACCTCCATCTCCCAGGTTCAAGCGATTCTCCTGCCTCAGCTTCCCAAGTAGCTGGGATTACAGGCACCTGCCACAACACCTGGCTAATTTTTGTATTTTTAGTAGAAATGGGGTTTCACCATGTTGGCCAGGCTGGTCTCAACTCCTGACCTCAGGTGATCCACCCACCTCTGCCTCCCAAAGTGCTGGGATTACAGGCGTGAGCCACAGCACCCGGCCTTTTTATTTGTTTTTTAAATTAACAAGTACAAAGAAAATCTTCATAGAATTGTGGTCATAATACAAATTATGGCAACCTGCATATAAAACCTGGCACCAAATTTGGGCTTTGGGGAACATTTGTGTAGAAAAATGTGCATTAAGATCTGCACCAGTCTGGGCACGGTAGCTCACGCCTGTAATCCTAGCACCTTGGGAAGAAAGGCAGGAGGATTGCTTAAGCCCCAGACTTTTAGACCAGTTTGGACAACATAGTGAGACCCCCATCTCTACAATAAAAATTTTAAATTATTAGCCAGATGTGGTGGCATGTGCCTGTAGTCTCAGCTACTCAGGAAGCTGAGGCAAGAGGATCACTTGAGCCCAGGAGTTTGAGGCTGCAGTGTGCTAGGATTGCACTACTACACTCCAGTGTGGGCAACAGAGTGAGACCCTGGTCTGTAAGAAAATAAAAATAAAAATGAAAATCTGCACCAGGGCACAGTGCAGTTGCAGATGGATGACCTTGACAGGAATGGCCACAAGGGCACTTCATCTGAGGCCACAAGGAGCTCTTGGTCTCCAGCCTCAGGCCTAAGCCCTACATGAGGACGTCTGCTCCG
This sequence comes from Macaca thibetana thibetana, assembly GCF_024542745.1. Lineage (NCBI taxonomy): Eukaryota > Metazoa > Chordata > Mammalia > Primates > Cercopithecidae > Macaca > Macaca thibetana. The sequence goes on along the minus strand of NC_065588.1, from coordinate 105,474,663 downwards.
AGGAAGGGCCAGAAGAGCTTGTGTCTGAAGGCAGGACCCCTTCATCCAAAATGCCTCAAGCCTGGGATGAAACAAAACTGGTCCTGGGGAAAAGGGCAGGAGAGAAGGGCTCTTCTTCCCATCTCCTGTTTCTGGGCTCTGACCACTATTGGAGGATTCTAGCTGTCTGGTAGACATATCACCGTAGAACTTTTTGATTTCCAAATACTAGACTGTTTTCCAAGTAAGCCGACCAATTCTAACTTAAACTTGGGAGTTGGACTGAGGTTCATGAAAATCCTACTGCTCTCTGGTAAATAGCAAATCCCAATACAGCACTTGCTCTCTGCCAGACACTGTCCGGAGTATTTTATACATTTTAAATCATTTGCTCCTTACAACACCCCATAAGATAGATCCGGTTATAATGTTATTCTTGTGCTCAAATTAAGGAAATGAAAGCACAGAGGAGTTAAATAACTTACCCAAAGGCACACATCACCAAAATCTGATCTTTGACTGGAGACAAAAAGAGATTTCAAGAGGATCTCAAACACGAGAGGGTTAGGCTGTATATACACTGCAGAATTGCACTAAATGCAAAAGCATTAGGAACAAATTAGACAGAAGCAGCTTATCTCCAACTGTTATGCAGGAGCTACATTTTCAAGCTGTTTGCAGGAGGGAGAGTAATTGCACAGGAGAACCGCAGGGATGGACCACTGCCCCATCCATCTTTTCACATTCCCTGGAATGACTGCCCCAGCATTTTCTCTTTCCTGAAAGGTCTAAAAAGTGTCGCCGAGGAAGCAAAGAGAGTGAAAGCTGCCGCTCCCGAAGTCCTCCTTCCAGGGTGGTCTTCTTTTCTTACAAGAAGCTCTTGGCTCCGAGGAGGGCCCAGACTTTGTGTCTGAATGTTTGGCAAAATGTCTCAGGCTCTCAGCACCCCACCCCCGCCCCACTGCACCCCAGTCTGCTCCTACTCTCTCAAGGGATACGGCCCAAGCCAAATCTCAGAACTTCTACCTCTAGTGGAAGCAAGTCCTCAAAAGGCCTTGGAAAGCATTCAAGCTTGTTAAAGGAAGATCAGTGTCTACGTGGTGGGATGAAGAGCATGCTAAAAATTCAAGAGAGAATGTGTTGCTACCTTGGACTGTTAAAATATTAGGAGAGCTGGGACAACGAAAAACTCTAATCAAGAGTGAAGACAGACTCCGCTATGGATTTTCTAAGATGAGTTTCCTACTTCTGGTGCTGACCGATTTTAGCAACATCAGGATAACAATGAAAAATCAGGAAAACATATATATTTGTGAAGGATTGCCTGTTTTATAGTAAATTAGAAAAATTAGCAAAAATGAGTGTCTTTAAGCAAGGGAAATTTATCCGTGGAGTAACGCCATGCCCAAAGCAGTATGTAAATGATACTTAAGTGAGCAACCTGTCAAATTGCTGCATATTATCATATTCATTAATTTTGAAAGAAAAATCTACACGACCACCACCCAGATGCTAAAAACCCCTCCGACATAAACACGGACGGTTCCCGTTCAAAATTATTTTTAGTCTGATAGCCCAAGACTATAACTGTAAAGTTAGCTGGGGGAAAAAGGGGGCAGAAAAATAGTGTGATTTCCTGGAAATCCCACAATGCAATTTCACTTTGAACTTGCAAGCAAATATCCAGGCATGATCTGCATGAAACTGGGTGGTGTTTCGTTCTAGAACTATGGGTCCCAATTAAAAATAATGAGGCCTGTCTCCAGCCGCCAGACCCAATTAGAGATAATGAGGACTGATGGTTCCTGAAATAGATTTCATTTTTCTCTGATATACGAATTGGGACAGGGGTCTTAGTAGGGGTCACTGGAATAGACCTGGTAACAAAGCATGGGTCACTCAAGCTTACGAAGCCCTTACGAATCCAGTTATTAAATGAGGAAGTGGGAAGTTCCTTAGCTTCTAAAGCACAGGAGTAACCTTGCGAGACATGTGCCCATCAGGCACATTCGGATATACATCGTTAGCCAAATGGTATGTCTGTTGCTATTAAAAATTTTATAATAACAACAGTACCATTTAAGTAATTGCTTAAAAAATACTGAAAAGTATAGCCAGCTTCATGTGTGTATGTATACACGTATGTGTGTGTGCATGTTTTCATGCACGTATCTACACACACGCATTTCATTTGGAATAGTTTTAGACTTACAGAGAGTTTACAAACACAGTGCAGGCGGTTCCACATACCCTCTCTGTTTCCCCTAATGTTAGCATCTCACTTAACCCAGTACACTGGGAACAACTAAGCAATGAAATTAACATTACCATTAACTAGACTCCCGATTTGATTCAGATTTCACCAGTTTTGCCACAAATGTTTGTTTTCTGTCCCAGGCCCCCAATCCGGGGCACCACTGTGCTGTCCGAAACTATCTTGCCATTCACTTGTTTACTTACTCCTCATCTGCCTCCTCCCCCATAAATTCCTCGAAAGCAGAGACTACGGCTGTCCTGTCCACAGCTGCACCCCCAGGGCTTAGCCTTGATCACTACGTGGAATTCTAGGAACCAATGCATACTATCGTCCAAGTGTGTAGGAGGCTCTATTGTCAAGGCCTCGGCATAATCACTGGCATAATAATTGGCACATGATGTATGAGGTTGAATTGTTTTTAAGGAGCACAGCATCATGATAAGAACATGCACTAGCAAGTGGTTAATTATTATTAGTTGAATGAGTGAAAGGAAAAGCCATTATTCAGGGAAGGCAGGAACCAAAAGATCTACAGGCAGCTCCTGGTTTACGAGCTATTTCAACCACCTGCATTTAAGCCTTCTTTGAATCATTTTTTAGCATACGAAGTAACAAAAGGCTAGCTCACAATCCCTGAGTGGTCAAAAATTCATCTCAGCACCCATTGAGATGACTGGTTAATCTGTTCTTTCCAGAGCCTCCCTTGGAAAGATTCTCTCCCTCTCTGTTCGCCTTCCTAAGCCCAAGAGAGAGAAAGCAATCCTACCTAAGGCAAGGTTCAGCAGAATTTTTCTGGGAAGAGTTAGATGGGAAATATTTTAGGCTTTCCAGGTCATAAAGGACTCTGTTACAACTACTCAACTCTGCTCTTGTGGCTGAAAAGCAGCCATGGACAATATTATACACTAATGAACATGGCTGTACAATAAAACTTTATTTATAAAAACAAGCAGTGGGCCACAGGCTGTTTTTCAATCTAGGGCATACTCACCCATATAAACTACACAGATATATACAATAAACACGTGGAACAGAAGATCAGGTACAAAACTGAAAATACCGTCCAATTAAGAGAGTTTTTGCATATAAAGAAAGGAGGTTCCTAAAAACATAGACAGATTTGCAAAAAAAAAAAGAAAAGTGATTTTATTTTACTGAGAGTTGATGTACTATAACTGTTAGGAACAAAAGTCTCATCACTTTACACAGTTACCACTTTTCATGTGTGGTGAGAACATTGAAGATCTACTCTCTCTGCGAATTTCAAGAATGTGTTAATTAGCTTGATCATGCTAATCATTCCACAAAATATTTGTATATCAAAACATCACATTGTACACCTTAAATACATACAATTTTATGTGTCAATAACACCTCAAATACAGCTGGAAAAAAGAAAATACTTGTGATACAATATTTAGCGAAAATACAGGTAAAAAGATATGTCTCTGCAAAACAGAGGAAACACATTAGAAGAAAATCCCTTTTTAGAGATGTTATTTTTATAATTTCACTGTTGTTTTGGGTTTATTAAAAAGCATGAAATGCAGAAGGGGAAAGGAACAAAAAGTTCAGAGCCAGCATCATCACAGCCTAGTTCTGTGATCTATTCTGTAACTTCACAGGGTGTCAGCTGTCTCATCAGTTTAAAAGGGACACTAAAGCCAGGTATAGCAGCTCACACCAGTAATGCCAGCACTTTGGGAGGCTGAGGTGGGAGGACTGCTTGAGCCCAGGAGTTCAAGACCAGCTTGGGTAACATAAGCAAGACCCCATCTCTTAAAAAATAAGATAAAATAAACTGACAGCATCTCCCTCATAGGCTTGTTGTAAGGATTAATAATTAATGCAAGTTGCTTGCACAAAATTGTGAATGCACCAAATGCCACTGAATTGTTCACTTTGTAATACCTAATTTTACAGTAATGAGAATTTCACCCCAATTTTAAAAAGCTAAGGTAAATCACATATGCATAACACACACACACATATCATGTATATGTGGTTAATTATTATTAGTTGATTTTGATATCTATGTTATGATCCCCAATGATTATTCTCAGAATTTTACTCAGAGACCAAAACATCTTGACAATAGTGAAGCACCTGCGATGGGACTTTTTAGCTATCACCATCCTTCTTCTGAGCTTTAAATAATTCTAAGTGGTATATCAAACAATGCAATCAACCTAAAATACTTTTGGGAGTCTAAAAAGAGTTGATATATAGAAAGCATTTAGGACAGGACCCAGCACTGAGCAAACAGTCAATAATTGCTAGTTATTATTATGGCTATTGTTAAGTTACGAGTGACCAGAATATTTTTAAGTTGAATTGAATTCTAGAAGAAAGCACTTTAGAGACACCATATCAGGCAGAAGAGGCACTTTTTCTTTTCTTTTTTTCTTTGAGACAGTTTTCTCTTTCAGGCTGGAGTGCAGTGGCATGATCTCTGCTCACTGCAACCTCTGCCTCCTGGGTTCAGGTGATTCTCCTGCTTCCAGTCTTCTGAGTAGCTGGGATTACAGGCACCTGCCACCACGCCTGGCTAATTTTTGTATTTTTAGTAGAGACAGGGTTTTGCCATGTTAGCCAGGTTGATCTCAAACTCCTGACCTCAGGTGATCTACTCTTAGCCTCCCAAAGTGCAGTTATTACAGGTGTGAGCCGCCGCGCCCAGCCAGCACTTTTTCTTCCTTTTAAAAATAACTACAGAAAGCCAGGCACAGTGGCTCACACCTGTAATCCCAGCACTTTGGGAGGCCAAGGTGGGTGGATCACAAGGTCAGGAGTTCAAGACCAGCCTGGCCAAGATGGTGAAACCTGTTTCTACTAAAAATACAAAAAAATTAGCCAGGCATTTTTTTGGCATAATTAGCCAGAGATTATGGTGGCAGGTGACCATAATCTCAGTTATTTAGGAGGCTGAGGCAGAGAATTGCTTGAACCGGGAGGCAGAGGTTGCAGTGAGCTGAGATCGAGCCACTGTATCCCAGCCTGGGTGACAGAAGGAGACTCTGTCTCAAAAAAAAAAAAAAAAAAAATTAAATAACTACAGAACCTGGGGCACATTCTACTGTAGCATAAAGAAAGAGTTCCCTCCTCATCCTTGCTCCCTGAGCAAGATTTTAAACTCTAATGTAATAACAGTGTTAATATCTAAGAGATGTATTGAAGAGGTGTATTTTGTCAAAGGTATCTTAATCATAGAGTGGGGGGAAAGTTTATAAGTTTGGCAGAATAGATTTTCCAAAGATGGTCACAATAGTGCCTCCCATCCCACTTGCTCTTCTAAACCTTGTCCATTCCCCCATCAAAAGATAGAGTCTAGGCTGGGTATGGTGGCACATGCCTGTAATCCCAGCACTTTGGGAGGCCAGGGTGGGTGGATTGCTTGATTCCAGGGGTTTGAGACCAGCCTGGGCAAAATGGAGAAACCCCATGTCTACTAAAAATACAAAAATTAGCCGGGCATGGTGGCACGCCTGTAATCCCAGCTACTCAGGAGGCTGAGGCAGGAGAATCACTTGAACCCAGGAGGCGGAGGTTGCAGTGAGCCAAGAATGCACCACTGCACTTCAGACTGAATGACAGAGTGAGATGCTGTCTCAAAAAAAAAAAAAAAAAAAAAAAAGTAGAGTCTAATTCCCTCCCTTGAATCTAGGTGGCTTGTTACTCACTTGTAACCAATAGAAGGTGGGGTAGCATGGACGAAGAGTTCCTTCCTTATCCCCCATGTGGAGGAATGATGTGTTCCAAGACCCACTAGCCTGGGAATGGGAGAAGAGAGACCAAGAAGGGGTGACAGCATGGAAGTAGGGAGAGGGGATGCAGCAGGAAATGATCTAGCCACTGGACAGTGATGGAATCGTTCACCTGGTGGATGAGGAGGATGCCTGGACAGGCACAGACAGGCCACCAGGTTGTGCCCGAGAAGTCTGATTCGCCTCTTCAGGTAAGCACTGCTGCATGCTGACAGGGCCTCAGATAGCAGCCTCCTTGGACCACAGAAAATACTTTCTAGACAGGGCTTTTACTCAATACCGAAGGACTGCTATCAGGGATGGTCTTGTGTAAGCCTTAAAGAAATGAGAACTGACTGGGTGCAGTGGCTCACGCCTGTAATCCAGCACTTTGGGAGGCCGAGGCGGGTGGATCATAAGGTCAGGAGATCGAGACCATCCTGGCTAACAAGGTGAAACCCTGTCTCTACTAAAAACACAAAAATTAGCCAGGTGTGGTGGTGGGCACCTGTAGTCCCAGCTACTCAGGAAGCTGAGGCAGGAGAATGGCGTGAACCTAGGAGGCGGAGCTTGCAGTGAGCCAAGATCGCGCCATTGCACGTCAGCCTGGGCGACAGAGCGAGACTCCCATTGTGTAGGTTGCCTGTTCACTCTGATGCTAGCTTTTTTTTTTTTTTTTTTTTTTTTTTTTTTTTTTTGCTGTGCAAAAGCTCTTTAATTAGATCCCATTTGTCCATTTTGGCTTTTGTTGAAATTGTTTTTGGTGTTTTAGTCATGAAGTCTTTGCCCCTGCCTATGTCCTGAATGGTATTGCCTAGGTTTTCTTTTAGGGTTTTTATGGTTTTAGGTTTTACACTTAAGCCTTTAATCATCTTGAGTTAATTTTTATATAAGATGTTTTTAGGAAGGGGTCCAGTTTCAGTTTTCTGCATATGGCTAGCCAGTTTTCCCAGCACCATTTATTAAATAGGGAATCCTTTCCCCATTGCTTGTTCTAGTTCAACCATTGTAGAAGACAGTGTGGCAATTCCTCAAGGATCTAGAACCAGAAATATCATTTGACCCAGCAAACCTATTACTGGGTATATACCCAAAGGTTTATAAATCATTCTACTATAAAGACACATGCACACGTATGTTTATTGCAGCACTATTCACAATAGCAAAGACTTGGAACCAACCCAAATGCCCATCAATGATAGACTAAAGAAAATATGGCACATATACACCATGGAATACCATGCAGCCATAAAAAGACTGAGATCATGTCCTTTGCAGGGACACAGATGAAGCTGGAAGCCTTATCCTCAGCAAACTAACACAGGAACAGAAAACCAACCACCACTTGTTCTCACTCATAAGTGGGAGCTGAACATTGAAAACACATGGGCACAGGCAGGTGACCATCATACACCAGGGCCTGTCGGAGAGTGGGGAAAAGAGAGGGAGAGCATTAGGCCAAATACTGAATGCATGTAGGGCTTAAAACCTAGATGACAGGTTGATAGTGCAGCAAACCACTATGGCACATCTGTACCTATGTAACAAACCTGCACTTTCTGCAAACGTATCCTGGAACTTAAAAATAAATTATTTTTTTATTTTCATTTTTATTTTTTTGAGACGGAGTCTCACTCTGTCGCCCAGGCTGGAGTGCAGTGGCCAGATCTCAGCTCACTGCAAGCTCCGCCTCCCGGGTTCACGCCATTCTCCTGCCTCAGCCTCCCGAGTAGCTGGGACTACAGACGCCCGCCACCTCGCCTGGCTAGTTTTTTTTGTATTTTTTAGTAGAGACGGGGTTTCACCGTGTTAGCCAGGATGGTCTCGATCTCCTGACCTCGTGATCCACCCGTCTCGGCCTCCCAAAGTGCTGGGATTACAGGCTTGAGCCACCGCGCCCGGCCAAAAATAAATTTAAAAAAAAAAAAAAAAGAAAAAAAAAGAAATGGGATCGGAGGCTTTCTCAGATAAGGTGACAAATCTAGAAAGAAATCAGTGTTCACCCATTATCTTCACTCTTGGCTCCCTGAGCAGAATTTTAGACCCTAATATCAATTAGACAATTTTAATATCTAAGAGACGTGTTGAAGAGGTGTGGTGTTTTGTCAAAAGTATCTTAATCATGGCAGGGGCAGCTTATAAAATAAGTTTGGCAGTAGATTTTCCAGAGATATTCACAACAGTATCTCCCATCCTACTTGTTCTATACCTTGCCACTCCCCTATCAAAAGGTAGAGTGTAAGTCTCTCCCTTGAATCTAGGTGGCTTGTGACTCACTTTTAACCAACAGAATGTGGCAGAAGGGACACTGTGTGGCTTCCGGAGCTAAATCAAAGACAGAGCTTCCATTGCAGGATCTGGCCCCTGAGGCCACCAAGCTGTAAGAAAGCCCAGCGCATGGAAAGGACACCTGTAGGCATTCTGGTCAGGTGGCCTCATCCTCCAGTCCCCCGAGTCCAGGAGCCAGGCATGACCGTGAGTCTGTCTTAGGATGACTTGAGATCAACTATCAAGTCACTCCCACCCCAGCCTTGGGCTCTTCCCCGCTGAGGCCCCAGACATTGAGGACTAAAGACAAGCCAACTCTGTTGAACACTTTCTTTTTTTCTTTTTCTTGAGTCAGGGTCTCACTATGTTTCCCAGACTAATTTCAAACTCTTAGGCTCAAGGGATCCTCCCGCCTCAGCTTCCTAAAGTGTTGAGATTACAAACATTAGCCACCACACCTGACCAACCATTATATACTTTCTGAATTCCTTGCTCACCAAGTTGGTGAGAATAAAAGGGTGATTTTTATGCCACTAAGTTTGGGGTGGTTTATTACTCCCCAAGAGTAACTGAAGCAATAAGGAATAGACTTTCTTAACTGACCTCTATGAATCAAACCCCGACGCGTTACTGCTTTCCATACCCTGTTGGACACACTGATGCTACCAGGCATGCTGAACTGTCAAAAACAGTAGATCTTCTAGAACTTTCTTACCTTAGGTCTGGGGCCAGCAGCATCAGTACCCTCTGGGAGCGCTTAGAAATGAAAAACCCCAGATCCTCTCCCAGACTTAACTGAATCAGAATCTGCTTTTTAATAAGATCCCCAGGGGACCTAAGGACACTGGCAAGTTTGAGAAACAGGCTCCCTAGAACATCTGTGCATTTCTGTTCCCACCAACAAATACAGGCAGCTCATAAGAATTCAACTCAGCTGGTGGGAACAGAAATGCATGGATGTTCTGTTTTTGTGCTCATGACACTTGCTGTTTTAATTAAGTAATTCATTTCAACATCAGACAAACCAATGGAACCCAAGTGCATAGACATCTTTCAGTGTGTATTACAAAGACAGTCTGTGAGTTAATTTCCATTAAATTTGGTAAGGGGAGAAAACTGTAAAAGATCTAGGATAAAAACCTAGAAGGTATCCTGTACTCAGATTGTTTTGCACGTGTTAAGTCCCGATTCCACAATAAAGAAACTGACCCTGGGAATTACAGACAATTCATTATGGGTATAGTTTTTTGTTGTCTTTTTTTGTTTTTTGAGACAGAGTCTCGCTCTGTCACCCAGGCTGCTGTGCAGTGGCACAATCTCAGTTTACCGCAACCTCCGCCTCCTGGATTCAAGCGATTCTCCTGCCTCAGCCTCCCAGGTAGCCAGGACCACAAGCACACACCACCATGCCCAGTTAATTTTTGCATGTTTAGTAGAGATGGGTTTCACCATGTTGGCCAGGATGGTCTAGATCTACTGACATCGTGATCTGCCCGCCTCGGCCTCCCAAAGGGCTAGGATTGCAGGGGTGACTGTTTTTTTTTTTTTTTTTTTTTTTTTTTTTGGAGATGGAGTCTTGCTTTGTCGCCTAGGCTGGAGTGCATTGGCACGATCTTGGCTCACTGCAACCTCCGCCTCCTGGGTTCAAGCGATTCTCCTGCCTCAGCCTCTCAAGTAGCTGGGATTACAGGCACCCACCACCATGCCCGGCTAATTTTTATATTTTTAGTAGAGACGAGTTTTCACCATGTTGGCCAGGATGGTCTGGATCTCTTGACCTCATGATGCACCCGCTTCAGCCTCTCAAAGTGCTGGGATTACAGGCTTGAGCCACCGCGCTCAGCCAAGGATCTTCTTTAACAAGTCCTACCCAATATTCTTCTATATTATATATTGTTTCGGACTGATATTAATCCTTGTCTTCTAAACCCTTCTAGCATTTACCTTTGTATATGAAATGAGGCAATAACTTATTTTTCTTCACATACAAAAGCATTTTTTCTTTTTTTTTGAAACAAGAGTCATGCTCTGTTGCCCAGGCTGGAGTGCAGTGGTGCAATCTCTGCTCACTGCAAGCTCTGCCTCCCAGGTTCAAGCGATTCTCCTGGCTGAGCCTCCCAAATAGCTGAGATTACAGGCATATGCTACCACACCTGGCTTTTTTTTTTTTTTTTTTTTTTTTTTTGGTATTTTTAATAGAGATGGGGTTTCATCATGTTGGCCAGGGTAGTCTAGAACTCCTGTCCTCAAGTGATCCCCTCACCTTAGCCTCCCAGAGTGCTGGGATTACAGGCATAAGCCCTCATGTCTGGCCAGTTTTTCTTTTGAGACAGAGTCTTGCTCTGTCACCCAGTCTGGAGTGCAGTGGTACAATAACAGCTCCCTACAACCTCAAACTCCTGGGCTCAAGTGATCCTCCTACCTCTGCTTCCCAAGTAGCTGGGACTACAGGAACCTCCCACCATGCCCAACGATTTTTAATTTTTATTTTTTGTAGAAACAATCTCTCAGTTGCCCAGGTTGGTCTCAAACTCCTGGGCTCAAGCGATCTTCCCACCTCAGTCTCTTAAAGCATTGAGATTGCAGGCATAAACCACTATGCCTGGCCAATAAATTTTATTTTAAATTTACACAGCCCCCTGTGGGTTAACGCTACCATATTAGGCTATGAAAGTCTAGCCAATTTAGTAATTTAAAAAATCTGTTTTGTTTCCTCTCCAGTGTTCTAAGGCCAGTGGTTCTAAGCTGGGGGCAATTTTGCTCCTGAGCCCCAAGGAACGTTTATCATTATCTGGAGATAGTTTTGCTCGTCATGATGCGGGCAACATCTAACATCTAGTGGCTAGAACCCAGGGAGTCACTAAACATCCCACAATGCTCAGAAAGTGCCCCCAAACAAAGAATGATCCAGCCCCAAATGTCTTTAACACCAAGACTGAGAACTCTTGCCATAGGCCTTTCTCATGGTAAGCAAAGGTTTTCCTAACTTGTATAATTGTTATATTCATTTCCTTGATTTAATTGTGGTAAAAAAAAAAACACCACCTAACAAAATTTACCAACTTACCCATTCTAAGTGTACAGTTCATTAGTGTTACATTCACCTTGTCACCAGATCTCCAGAAGTTTTTCATCTTGAAAACTGGAAACTCTATACCTGTTAAACAAGCACTCCCCTTTTTTCCTTTCCCCCAACCCCCCGACAACTACCATTCTGTTTCTGAGTCTGACTACTCTGCATATCTAAGTAGAATAATGCAGTCTGTCTTTGTGACTAGTTTATTTCCCTTCGTGTAACATCTTCAAAGTTCATCCATGCTCTTGCGTGTGCCTGAATTTCCTTGTTAAGACTGAATAATATTCCATTGCATGGCGATGCCACGTTGTGTTTCTCCATTCATCTGTTGATGGGCAGTTGGGTTGTTGGGCTGCTTCCACTTTTTGTTTTTGTGAATAATGCTGCTATGAACATGAATATGCAAATATCTCTTTGAGATCCTGCTTTCCATTGTTTTAGGTATACGCTTAGAACATGGACGTATCATTTTCTTGATGAAATATACTTTTTGGTTTTGAATGATTTTAGAATGACAGAAAAGTTACAAAGAAAATACAGAGAGTTCCCAAATGCCTCGCACCTGACTTCCCCTCCCCTCACTCCCGTCCATCATTTCACATGACTATGGTACATTTCTCACAAGTAAGACATCCACTTTGGTACATTCCTATCTAAACTCCAGACCTGATTTGGACTTTACCACCTTCCCCAGAAATGTTCTCTTCCTGCTGCAGGATCCAACCCAGGGCACCGCATTGCATTTCACTGTCATGCCCGCCCAGTCGCTTCTGCTCTGGGACAGTGTCTCCTGCTTTCCTTGTTTTTCATGACCTTGACAATTTTGGAGTGTGTTGGTCCGGTCTATTGTAGAATGTGTCTCACCTTGGGGTTGTCGATGTTTTTCCTCATGAGTTGACTGGGGTTATAGATTTTGGGGAAGAAAAGCATGGAGGTGAAGCACCTCTCTGCCTTCATCATTTACCGGGGAAGCATGAGAGCCACTGACACCGCTGCTGACCTTAACCTTTATCACCTGGTCAAGGTCATGTGTGCCAACCTGCTCCACTGCAAAGCTACTTTTTATTCCTCTCCATACTCTGTTCTTTGGAGGCCGGTCACCAAGACCAGCCAAACAGTGAAGGGAAGGAGTGAAGGGAAAATTAGCCTTCACTTCCTAGGGGAAGGAGCATCTACATTTATAAGGAATATTTATAAACTCTTTTATAAGAAATATTTGTTTTATAATAAATATAAACTTGTTCCAATGTAGCATAAGAAATATGGCTACATTGGGATTCTAAGAAATATTTGTTTCTTCTCCTCCATGTAAATATTTCTTTAAGCAGCATTTACTCACAGATACTTGTTTTAGACTTTGGGTTCTAACCTAAATTTGTTCAGCTTTGACCACTCCTTGCTTTTTTAAGCTATGTACCAACAACTATATGTTTTGTTCGATACTTTAATGTATGTTTTAAACCTGATAGAAACAGACTTTTTCCAGGGAATAAATCTTGCTGCACAATGTCATAAATGTCATTGATAACCGTGACAATAAAGGCTACCCTGGTCATTCTGAACAAGATGTTATCCGAACCTGGTGCCTGAAACACCCAGTGCCTGAGAGACACAGTTGAAATGAGGACCAGTTGCACATCACCTCTAGAATTACCCTGAGAAGCTTACAAGCATCCTCTCAAGACAGAGCTGTAAAACCCTTCTGGGAGGATAATTAATTGGTCCAATAGAGAGGACATTGTCATTAACACTCAGCTGGTCCAACGCTGTCCCAAATCCCTGGCTGGGTTCAGGGATAAGTCATAAAACCAGGGTGGAGGCCATATCCCTAAAAGGAAACGAAGCTCTGTCTTCAGCCAGACACAGACATTCAGGTGCAACATCGCCTGTACTTTTATTTTGCTGTGAGCCCTACATCAAAAAGGTGGGTGGAAAAAGAATATTTAGGATAAACAACAGTTCATTGGAATAAAGGGTTTCTTGAGAAACCCTGAAAAAGGCCAGGGGAAGTGTGTTTTTCTCTGAGAATGTATTCTCCTGATTGCAAAGCTATTTCTCATCTTTGCATCTGAAATCAAACAGAGATTAGGAGAACTTATTTGAACTTAAATTACTATCGAAATGGTTATTCTCTGATTTAAATTTTCAGTGAACAATTGGGTAATGAGACACCGTTTCTTTAAAACATTAAATTATTTAAATGGAAACAGACTTATTATTACTTGGTTATTTCAGTCTCCAGCACATACTGGCTGGCCACTACTGTAAAGTGATCGGCATTCAAGATTGTGTGTATAAGCGTGCCATTTTCATTCTCAACATCAAGCATGTCATGGAGTTTACAGTGACTCAGGCAAGTGACAGTTTCAAAATCAGGAGAATTGTACTTCAGAGTCAGTCCTTTTCATCTCAAGGGCAGATTAATTTTTGAGGCAATCAACACATCCCAGCTCATGCAATGCATGGCAACTTCCTTCCTGATGATTAGTGAATCTGCAGGTATTGGTTTTGATAATGAACTATCAGCAGAGCACATCTACCAAACCCTCACTGCCTCCTCCACTGTGCAGTTGCTCTTTAAAGAAATTTGAATGGAATCTAAGCACTAAAGCTAAGCACACTGAAAGAACATTTCTATATACGCACTTGGTAGGTTTCAAAGCTCACAGAACAGACCACAGAATTTCACAAATGCAAGGTGATGAAACACACATTCTTAGGGACCTGAGGGTCCCAAACAAGTCAGGCGCTAGGACCTCCACCGTATTCTCCAGGCCCAAGTTGTGGAGGTCTTTTTGTCCGTTACACCCATGCATGTAATCAGCGATTGTTCCTATTGTAAATCCCAGATTCACCATCTGTATGCTCCAAAAGGCTGGGGGATTGTTAATACCCCGTCCCTATGGGATTAATCTGCAATTTCACACTAAATGATTTTTAAGTATAATTTGTTACAATGATACATTACCATTTCTAAAACAAACAGCCAGGATTGTTAGGAGGCAAGTATCTGGGGAGTGCTACACTGGAACAAGTTTATATGCCACGGTTTCACGTTCACCTCACTTCAGACACAAATGGGCAGAGATGGGAAAAGCCCCATCTAGAACCTTGGGAATGGGCTGTTGGTAAGTGAACATGCCGCTTTTTTGTTACTGGTGAGCATGATCTGAACACACAATAGTGATAAGACTGCAGGAAGGTTCTCTAAGCAGTTCTTTAAAACCACTCAGGGTTGCTGGGTGTTTGCAGGATAAAGCTGTTTGCAGTGAAAAGTACAAGTTTGGATTCTCTGTTGAGCAACGAACTATTTAAAAAGGCCCTTTTGTGGACAAAGGAAGAGCTCCCCCCCATGTAAATCAATCTGTGACATAAAAAAGAGGTGGCTTGAAGCATGCAGACAAGTTATGCATTTTCATGTAACACTCTTTTGTCTTAGTTTATTCCACGAAGATATTATTCCAATCAAAAGTTACCATGAATTTCAAAATGCATTACACAGAAGAATATACTTATTTGAAATTCAAGTCTAAACAAAGCAAGAGCGCCAAACACCCACCTCACAGCATCATCAGGAAGTCAGAATAAGATGTACAGAACTTAGCACACTGTTGAAAGGATAGCTTATTCTTTTTATTAGCTACTGACAATTTTTCTGAAATTGTGACAGCAACATGGACACAGAAAATATTTTATTTTTGTCTCCACTGTATTATAAGACCAAAGAAAGACATGTTCCAAGACAAATGGCAAAGGCCCAAGTCTTGGGATTGGGTGATAAGGACTGGTGGGGTCTGGGGCATACTGAAAACCCTGGGACCAGCCCTGTAACAGGAGACGAGCTGCACTTGGTCCCAGCTGATAGCTATCTTGAGGGATCGTGGGCCTAGTGTGGCCAACTTTCCGATTTTTAAAGAAAAAACCCAACGTGTAGAATTTTAAAATGCTGGCATCTAATTCAAATTTTTAAAAAGAAAACCTGTGAGCCAGACAAAGCCTGTCTGTGGCTGAATGTGGTCTGTAGTTCTCTGGCTCAGGATCCCTGATTTGAAAAAACAGAAAAACAAATACAAAGATAATAGAATATAGAATAGAGTAATAGTCCCAGTCTAATAATGTAGACCCAGATTAGATATGGAATTATACATAACTGCACCCACAACATAGGTTCAAGGACTAGAGCAATAATCCTGCACGATATAAGAAAATAACACTAAAAGAGATATACAAAGTGGCCAAATTCAATCAGCTATAGAATTCAGAGGCAAGACAGCTTTTCCCTGATTGGTGATTGGTGAATGGAATTTCCTGATGGAAAATGAAGGCAAGGTCTTAGATTGGGTGAGGTGATGGATTCAGGACAGAAGACAAGGGCCCTGAGTATTTTTTATTTTATTTTTGAGACAGGGTCTTGGTCGTAGCCCAGGCTGGAGTGCAGTGGCACGATCATGGCTCACTGCAGCCTCCGCCTCCTGGGCTCAAGCGATCCTCCTACCTCAGCCTCCTGAGTAGCTGGAACTACAGACGCACGCCACCACACCTGGCTAATTTTTGTATTTTTTGTAGAGATGAGGTTTTACCATGTGGCCCAAGCTGGTCTCGAATTCCTAGGCTCAAGTGATCTGCTGACCTCGCTTTCCCAAAGTGCTGGGATTACAGGTGTGAACCCAGCCAACTTGATTATTTTTTACTTTTTTGGGGGCCAATCTAGCTACAGAACAAGGAGAAGCGCCATCAGAAACACAGTCATCTGGAAACACAGCCTTTGCTTGTTGAGCACCTTCTAGCATCAGGTGCTGTCTTTAAGCCTCTCAGAGTCCTGAAAGATGAGTGCTGGTATTCCTTTTTGAGAGATGGGGAAGTGAGAGTGCAGGGAATAACTTGTACAGAAACACTCAGCCAGGGGGGACTAAGGGAGGGACAGCTTTGAGACTTGAACCTGGTCTGCCTCACAGCGGAGCCATCATGAAGCCCTTTTCCTAGAGGGCTGTCACCCCATTGAGAGTCTGCCAGCAGCGGGGAATGGGTGGTTTTGAGCAAATATTCTAATTCATATGGAATCACTGCGTTAACATGACATGGATTATTCACTTGCCAACAATAAAACATGCTTAAGGTTAAGATGATGCCAATTTGTCATGTCTTTGATGATTCAGAAGGTATCTCAGAATTTTCCAGGGCCTAGTGAGTATCCATTAGCAGTATAACAATGTAGATAGATATTCAGTAATACCAGCCAAGAGACAGCCCAGATTTTTTTTAAAAGCTTAAAAAAAAAAAAAAAAAAAAGAAAAAAGTTAAAAAAGGCTGGTCACGGTGGCTCACGTCTATAATCCCAGCACTTTGGGAGGTCAAGGCGAGCAGATCACTTGAGGTCAGGAGTTCTAGACCAGTCTGGGCAATATGGTGAAACCCTGTATCTACTAAAAATACAAAAATTAGCCAGGCATGGTGGTGCACGCTTGTAATCCCAGCTACTCAGGAGCCTGAGGCAGAAGAATCACTTGAACCCGGGAGGCAGAGATTGCATTGAGCCAAGATCCCACCACTGCACTCCTGCCTGGAGAAGGCGAAACTGTCTAAAAAAAGAAAAGAAAAAACACTCCAAAGAAAACACGTTTCATAAAGGAATGCCTGGACATAGTGACTAAAACAACCACAAAATTAAATGAGGTTATTATAAAAGGATGGAAAAGAATTTTTAAAAATGCTCTTGCAACTTGCCCAGTGCACATTTGTGGATCACAGTTCATAACGGGCTTGATTTTGTTAGCTGCTGTCCACTTTTCTGGGAAGTAGAAAAGAACAGTGATGGACCTAGATCTGAGGTGGCAGGATATCACAAAGATGCAAAGACATTAGAGTATTCCCTTCCTGGAAACATCCAAGGGTTTAGCATCCTCTTATTAAATAATACATATGACAACAATGATAAGCAGCTCTTCTGCAATCGCATTTCCAAAGAGAACGATCATACACATACCAGTTATGCTAACAGCAGCGGAGATCAATGACCAGTGTATTTTCATGGTCTCCTAAAGGGGAAAAAATAATCTGTGCTCCTATCTTCTGAAGTTGTTTGTTGGACATTAAATGGTGGCTCCACAGTGCTACAGAACTGTACATCTAGGAAACCAGAATCTGAAATTACTGGCATGCACCTTGGAGAGGGGGCACTGGATAAACTCTGTGAGAACTTGTGAGTTTTCTTGTGTCTGTTTTTATAGGTTCTCACTCTGCTGCCCAGGCTGGAGTGCAGTAGTGCAATCTTAGCTCACTGCAGCCTCAACCTCCAGGGGCTCAAAGCAATCCTCCCATCTCAGCCTCCCAAGTAGCTGGGACTACAAGCATGCACCACACCATACCATGCCTGGCTAATTTTTTTTTTTTTTGTAGAGACAAAGTCTCACCATGTTGCCAGGCTGGTCTCGAACTCCTGAGCTCAAGCATCCACCTGCCTTGGCCTCCCAAAGTGCAGGGATTACAGCCCTGAGCCACCACACCCAGCCTCCATTGAGAACTTTCTTATAAGAAAATACCACTGAGCTTTTAGGAATTGACAAAGCAAGGGGAAAAAGTGCCTATAAATCTCCAGGGTACTTACTATGTGCCAGACACAGCCCAGGGTGCTGTGGCCCTGGAGGGTTCTAGTTTAATGGTTCATGAAAAAACAACAACAACAACAAAAGACCTTGGTATTTCTGCTTCATAGACATGCCCTGCAGTTCACCAGACCAAGCCAATGGTCAGGGTCAAAGAAAGAGACCTGATCATTACTACAAATCACATATTCCAGACCTCACTCCCTTTTCCTCCTCACCACTGGAAAACTAGACCAATAAGCAACGCAAAAGTCAAGGACTTGGGGAAAAAGGAGAAGAAATGGTCATGATCTGTTAATAAAACTGAACTAGGCCGGGGCGTGGTGGCTCATGCCTGTAATCCCAGCACTTTTTGGATCATGAGGTCAGGAGATTGAGACCATTTTAGCTAACATGGTGAAACCCCGTCTCTACCAAAAAAAAAAAAATACAAAAATACAAAAATTTAGCCGGGCATGGTAGTGGGTGCCTGTAGTCCCAGCTATTCGGGAGGCTGAGGCAGGAATATGGCATGAACCTGGGAGGTGGAGCTTGCAGTGAGCTGAGATCGCGCCACTGCACTCCAGCCTGGGCCACAGAGCCAGACTCCGATTAAAAAAATAATAATAACCCAAAAAACAAAAAAACAAAAAACTGAATTTCTTGATCAAATAAAACCTGCTTTCAGCTTGCCAAGTGACTTAATAATCTTAATCCTTCAGTATAAACACTGTTCCTACACATTACATGTGAGGAACTGGTGTTCCCAGTTATGATTGAGTTGGTTTATAAGCTTATCAGCATCATGAACAAATATTTCTTACATAGCCATGGGCACCTTAGCGTTGAACAGACCATGCAGATAACAGATCAGGCAGATAACTACACTGCTTAACTATCAAACCTAAGCAACCAAGACGCAGATTAGAGCATTTTCCACTGCATAGAACTGGAAAGGAAAGCCAAAGCCACATACCTATTGCTTTTTCTTTGTTCTGCAAGATTTCCTGTACAATCAGAGGTCTGGTAAATTCGGTTTATGTTGGGCCTCGTAGAAAACGTGCTATGAGGGAATCTGAAGAAATCAGGACCAATATAAGGCCCGGGATCCTCTCCCTACACCGGAGCAAAGGATAACGTGTAATGAAGCTATGGATGCAGGTGAATTTCACATTCTTTCATTTAAACAAGAAAAAAAAAAGGTGGTTATTGGCCGCCTTTAGCTCGGTGAAAGCATCACCTAGTACAGGTGTCCTCATTTGCTTGACCATAAAATCACCTGAGGCACTTGTTAAAAAATAAAGATTCCTAAGCCTTGCATTTTATGGTTCCGACGTCACCCCAGGTGACCTACAATTGAAAAATGCCATGTATTTATAAAAGGGAAAAACAGATTGATGTAACAAAGTGAAAGCAGGGTTTTTGTTAAGTTTCCTGGATTTTGTAGCAGTAGGTGTTTTAGTGGCAATATTTTTACCAACCAGTCCTGAAGCAGTGAACTAAAAAATCTCAATTTTTTAATTAAATGACCTCCCCAAACACCCTCAACCTCCCGCCCCACTCCTTTGCTGGTGGGAGGGACTGTCTTTTAGTGAAGGATTCTTGCTTTTCTTTTCCATATTTCATGAGTCTACAGAACTCAGACTGGATGCCTTTTATTTTAAAAACTTGACTGACTCCATCAGCTTTCAGAAGAGACAATTTCTTTCCAAATCATTCTGAAGATACAAAATTATACCTAATGAAAAGGACTGTGACCTCAAAAGGAGGTTGTCAAGTCACCCACGTTTCCTTACAACTCCAAGAAGGATTAACAGAAATAAACCCAAATGCTTTGAATGCTTACAACTTGACTGGTGAATTAATTATGTGTCATTCAGGGTCATTCAAAGCAACATAAACGATGTAAACCACTTTCCTAGCCGGTCAAAACACACATTTTAAATACATGCTGGTCGGGGGAGATGAAAACTGAGAAAGTTTCATGACTGTGACCTCAACTAACATCTGTAAACTACATCTTTTTCCTCCCTAGAGAATGAAAGCTGATCTATTTACTCCTGGCAGAGAAGAAAGGAGGAAAGACGTCCAGGTGCTACCAGAAAACCATTTGTGAGGACATGGACCAGTGCCAAGGTCACAGCCCACCTGAATAGAACTTGAAATCCAGGCACACCCAGTCCAGGGGAGCCCTGAGTTCTTCCTGAACTTAAACACCGGGTTTAAAAAAAAAAAAAAAGTTTCACAGTCACAGGTGCGGGGACACTGGTCCCCTACCCGCTGCGAAGTAGATAACGCGAGGACAGCCTCAAAACAACTCCAGACGCTTCGGGTGCCTGAGCCTCACTCGGTGGGGGCGGCGCAGACGTCCACGTGCAGTACGCGAGCCGGGGCGGTGCGGGAGCCCGCGCTCTGCCGGTGCGCCCCCGACCCACTCACTGCCGCTCGGGGCTTCGGGTTCCCCCCATGCAAAAGGGGGACCATGCTATGTCATCAAGGGCTGATGCGAAGAAAAACCCAGAAGGAGGCATCAATAAGTAACGAAAGAAAAGGGGTGGCCGTGCCTAATATCGTCGCTGCCGTGGCAATTACTGCAACGGAGGCTCGAGAGTTAGGGTGTCAGAAACGCAAACTTTCCAGGGGACGAAACTCATCCAAGCCTCCAAAGGGGGCCGTGGAGACCTCTGCCCGCGCTGGGCCCCGCCGCCGTCCGCGGTCCGCGCCACCTTTCCCGCGGCGGGCTCCAGGCGGGGCGGGGCAGCGGCGGCGCGGGCCGGGCGGCGGGGAAGGGCGGGAGCGCGGTTGCACCCGCGGGCCACTGCCCCCAACGGCTGCGCTGGGCTCGCGGCGCCGTACCCCGAGCGCCGCAGCCTCCGCCACCACTGCTACAGCCGTCGTCGCGGCTCCCTGGGCGGCCGAGCCCCGCCGCGCTCGCTCCGGGCGGGCTCACCCTCCCCGCGGGACAGGGGGGCGCAGCGCGCAGTCCCGGGGCGCCCTCCTCGCCTCGCCGCCGCGCTCGGTCCGGGCCCCCCCTCGCGGCCCCAGCAGGTGGAGGCGCCCCGCGCCCCCCTACCCGCTCCGCAGCCCCCTCCCGCCGCACGCCAGCCAGCGCGGGCGCAACTTTCTTAAAGGGACAGGTGGCCCGAATCCGCGTCCACCTGGGGCCCCGTCTCTGCCCCCTGGCCCGTCACCCACTTTG
This sequence comes from Macaca thibetana thibetana, assembly GCF_024542745.1. Lineage (NCBI taxonomy): Eukaryota > Metazoa > Chordata > Mammalia > Primates > Cercopithecidae > Macaca > Macaca thibetana. The sequence goes on along the minus strand of NC_065588.1, from coordinate 105,453,560 downwards.
CGGGAGAGAGGGGGTTGCAACAGATTTTTCCGTCCGCCCACGTCCTTTGCCCCAGGCCAGGGACGGGATTGCAAGTTTTAATGCACCCAGCCTCCTTTTGCAACTTAATTCCCTTGGCCGAAATCACCCTCCCACTGCTCCTCAACGCATGCTCGCGGGCATGCAGTTGTTGTCCCTGTTGGCAAAGTTTGAAGAGGGGTCCCTACCCCTGCACCCCTCCGCCCCGCCCCCCTCACACACACCCCCCAGAACCCCGGGGCGTGCAAGGCTCGCGGCTGCTGGGAAACGCCCGCTGCAATCCCCTTGACCCTGCCCTGTAACTGACCCTTGGGGAAAAGCCCCCCGCACGGCTACTGCGCATGCTCTGAGCTGGACAGCTCCAGAGAGGGAAATTTAAAAACGGTTCGAGCTGCGACGGCGGCCAAATTGCGGAACGCGAGGGGCGAGCGCGAGGGAGCCCCCCTCCGGAACCCCTGCCCGCCCCCGGAGTGCCGGCAGCGGCGGCCCCGCGAGGATCGGCTCCAGGTACCGCCTTGCAGGGTCGGCTTTGCTCCCTCCTCCCGGGCAATGCCGGGCATTGCATTTCCAGGGTAGAGACCCGGGCGCAGGGGCTGCGGGGCCGCCTCCCTCTGCTCCCTTTTCCTCCTTCCTGGGAATCCTTCGATGGCTTTGGGGGCGGAACTGGGAGCCTTTGGTGGGCTTTTATGTTGGTTCAGGCTTGGAGTTTGAGAAACTTAGGGAACTCAAATATTTTTATTTTTTAATTTAAGGCAGTGTTTGTGTGTTGCGGGGGTGGGGGTGGTTGAACTGGTTTTCCAGTAAGGACTTGTGGCATTTCTGAAGGCATTTCCAGGGCAGGAGCTTGCGGGGATTATTCCCTTTGCAAGTGGGGATTTGTTCCCCCAGAGAAATACACATGTCACATCCAGCTGCCCCTTATTTTCAAAGTGATCATAACCAAACTGAGGTTGAAAATATAAGGCTTGGAAGGAAATCGGTTTTTCTGATTCCTATTTTGTGAGTCCACAATTTCCGGGGTTTGACGTTTGGATTCTAGAGGCTTCCCCTGCTCTTCCCCCATTAATTCGAAAGAAGCGGGAATTTCACTTCATTCTCTTCATTTGCTTGTAAAACCCTGTAGAATTGCCCTGGGAAAGTGACCTGAGATGCCCAGGAATCCTCTAGAACTTTTTTCTTTAAAGAAAAAAAAAGAGTGTTCTGTGAGTTGATTGCACTCCATCTTTCTGAATTGCGGGAAAAGTGTGGGTTTCTGCCTTGTCCATATCGTCGCTGACGGGAGCTTTGTTTTCTGCTTGTCTTTTCCCAAGGAGATGATAGAAAGTGACATCTCATCCATAATGTCAGGAATTATTCGAAACTCAGGGCAAAATCACCACCCCTCTCCACAGGAATACAGGTGAGGGCTCCAGCAATAACAAACTGTATATTTTTTAATTGCTCAAAGTGTTTATATGCTGTTTATGGTTTCTGAAACTGCCCAAGAACTATTGTTATGTCCAATTCTGTGATTTTTGCAGGAGAGCTGGAAGGTGTTGATTTCAATGTTGATCTTGCTAAGGGTGTCTGGGCCACAACCTGGCCCAGTGGGACCACGAAATGCCTTCTGTCTCCTGTCCCCTCCAAAAGAGGTCCCTTTCTGCGTTTGATACTGTTTGGGCTTCCTGGTGGATGTTAAGATGACAATAGCAGCTACTGCTTCCCCTACAGTGGCCTTAATGGGCCCTGTGGGAAATGCTCCCCACCCCACCCCCCCGGCCAAAAAAACCAAAACAAAACGAAAAAAACACCCTTCTGGGAGGAATTGGGTTCTATCCTCTCCATGGATGTTAAGAAAGTAGTCAGATCTGCTAGGTTCTCAGCCAGTCTGTGTGACATTCAGCAAGTTCTTTGCCCTGGGCCTCACTTCCTCATCATTTAATTGATCTTGTTGAATTAGATGATCTTAAGGTCTCTTCTAGGCCTCATGTGTTTGAAGAGTAAATTAGATGGAAACTGAGGCCAAAAGAAGTTATTTCTTGAAACAGGGTGAAGCAAGGTACAAGTGAGAGGATGCATGGAAGGCTTCAGAGCCCTTCTCTTTTTTTTTTTTTTTTGTCTTCAAACCTCATAGCCGAAAAGGCCTTTAGGGGGTCAACCAGTCTGTGCACCCCCTGTTTTTTACAGTTGGGGAAACTGAGGCCAAGAAAGGAGAAAGGGCTTGTCCAAGGTCTCCAGGAGGGAAAAGGAGGAAAAGGAAGGACCTGGAGTCCCCTCCTGGCCTTTCTCCCCTTGAGGCCAGGGAGCCCTGACCTGGTTTCCAGGGCTCCCCCGACAAAGCAAGCAACGTGTCTGTAGGCTGAGGGGGCACAGTCCAGATTACAGAATGGGGACAGGACCAGGGCCGGCCTGGGAAGAGCAGGCTGTCACCTCCTATCAGCCCTGTTTACCCAGGGGTTGTCTGGCCCCCTGGGGTCACTGCAACTCACCAGCAGTGCCTGCTGGGGCAGACCACAGTCCCCAATTAGAGGGAGGCTGCTTCCTGAGGGCTGTGGGCCTGGAGGCTGCCTTCTGAGATCCAAATGAGGACACAGATTCAAACAGCTATTTGCAGAGAGCCTGCTGTGTGCAGAGCTGGGGCCAGGTACGTGGCAGTTTGCAAGCACCTACTGTGTGCCATCCCCCATCACTCACCTCATCTCAGGAGGTTGCTCTGATGAGCTCTGTTGTATAGGTGAGGAAACTGAGGCTCAGAAAAATGAAATGGCTTCTCCCAAGATCACACAGCCAAGGGCCTCTAGGCTTCCTTCCAGCACTCACAGGGTTTAAATAATGCCAAGTGAGTTAGTGGCAGTGTAAGGGCTAGCAGCTTGGGCTCTCAAGTCCATTATAATCCCAACTTCTCTGGCTGTGTGGAGCTCTGAGCCTCAGCTTCTTCCTCTGTAGAATGGAGATAGAAATAGTACCCACTGCATGGAGTTGTTATGGCAATTTTGTAATCATTTTTCGCTCTGCCGTTCACCAATTATGAGCACATTCACCTGTGAACTTTCATAGTTTTGTGCAACGGGGATAATAAAGGCTAGCTCTGGAGGGTTAAGTGAGATAGGTATCATATTATCTATGAAGGTACCTGACACCCAGCAGGCACAGAACGTATCCAGGGTGAATCTACCTCTGCCCTCCTAGTTGCAAGCCTGGGCGAGCTCATCCTTCCTCCAGGGTGGCTTTAAGAGCTCAAAGACATTGAATCTTACTGTTACCTAAAAGCACCCCTTAAAAGCACTGGAGATAGGGGAGTCAGAGAGTGAGAACAATTGCTAGGATTCAGACACATGCAGGTTCAAAGGCCAGCTTTAGGCAGGGCCAGTGACTTGGTTTCGTTTCTCATCTTTAAAATGGGCATGATCATGGCTCTTCCCTCATGCAGTTGCTGGGAGGATTAAGTAAATAAAGCTTGTAGAGCAAGAAACACATAATCAGTAGTTGCTGTTGCTGTTACCACTTAGTTACATTAGAGAGTCTGGCTTCCTGCAAGAGACACGTCTACGGAGGGCTTTCACGATGGGAAGTGAGGAGGAACTTGGAGGGAGGGAGAAACCCTGAATCCAGATGCCCAGGTGCTGCCCAGGAGGGGCTCCCACCAGACTCGCCCCGGAGTCTTGGCCCCATTCATCTGGGCCACCCAGCTGACAAACTGTCTGGGGCACTAAGCAGCTGGCCTTCTCCAAAAACAGGGCAGGGCAAGCAGAGAGCGTCTTGGGGGCCTGGCAATGCCTAGCCAGTCCACTGCCCAGCTAGCAGGGGTCAGGGGTAGGGGAGTGGGGAGGAGAAGCAGGCCTGTTCCCATCAGCACTGGATCCAGAGGTGCCCAGGCTCCTGGTCTGGTGCAAGCCTTTCCTATTCACATGGATTCAGGGCTGTTTTTTTGTTCGTTTGTTTTGTTTTTGTTTTTGTGTGTGTGTGTGTGTGAGTCACTCTGTCATCCAGGCTGGAGTGCAGTGATGTGAACTCAGTTCACTGCAACCTCCACCTCCCAGCCTCAAGCAATTCTGCCTCAGCCTCTCTAGTAGCTGGAATTACAGGCGAGAGCAACTGTACCTGGCTAATTTTTGTATTTTTAGTAGAGACAGGGTTTTGCCATGTTGGTCAGGCTGGTCTCAAACTCCTGACCTCAAGTGATCCACCTGCCTCGACCTCCTCCCAAAGTGCTGGGATTATAGGCGTGAGCCACCATGCCCATCTGTGTTTTCTTATATCTAACGGCCAGAGTATCCAGAAAGGCAAAATAACATAATAATAATAACAATAATAATAGCAGCTGGTGGTTTCTTAACCGTTTACTGCCTGCCTTGCCTATGCCAGGCTCTTGGCATAAATCCCCATCAAATCCCATCAAATCCCCAAAATCACCCCATGAGGGCACCCCTCTTGGGCCCATTTGGTGAATGAGGAAACCAAGGCTGAGCCTGTTTATATGGCTTAACAAGTTGGCACAGCTCGTCATGGATACAGTGGAGACTTGGCCCCAAAGCAGTTGCACCCTGAGAGTATTTGTAACCACCATCTGTGACCACTGGCCCGAAGTCCCACTGGCCATGAGCATGGGTGCTGGAACAGAATAAGCTGCTCCATCACCTCACCGCTGTGTGACCCTGGACGAGTCACTGCCTCTCTCTGAGCCTCCGGTTCTTCATCAGTGAAATGGAGCCACCCAATTTGCAGGTTTGCTGGAAGGATTCTGTATCTCAAGTGGGTCAAGGCACTCAGAGGGGCCTGGGAGAGAGTGCTTTCTTACGGAGGGAGTTTTATGATTACACAGTGACTTCCCGCTTCCAACCACTCCCATTTTTCTCCCCAAGTAATAGCCCAGGAGAAGTGTATGGGCTTCTCATTCACCCTCCCACATCTCCAGAGAAGGGCTCCAAGGACCACGCAGGCTGTGGGTCCAGCTTCTTGTGCAGCCGCCTGGCTCTCCATCCCCCTGGGGCTGAGTTTGGCCGTTAATTTTCAATGGCTGTGTGCAGGAGGGCGGGGGCAGCAGCTAGAGGCGGCTGCCCTGTCCCTGGGGAGCTGTCAGGAGTCAGTGGCGGAGCCTAGACAGCAAATTGGCAGCAGCCTCTCAGCCCCGCTGCTGACGAAGGGGCAGGGGACCGGGGGTGGTCCTGACCTCTTGGGCAACGGTAAACAGGGCTCATGCTGAACCTGGGTTAGCTGGATTTCTCTCTAGCTCAGGGGGTGGGAGGAAAGTTCACCCTTAGAGGTGCTAAAACAGAGTTATTAAGTACCTACTGTGTGCCAGGCACCTGCAAAACATCTTAGCAAGGGTAGCGTCCCATTTCTTCCTTTCCTTCCCCTTCCCCTTCCCCTTCCCCTTCCTTTCCTTCCTTCCTTCCCTCCCTCCCTCCCTCCCTCCCTCCCTCCTTCCTTCCTTCCTTCCTTCCTTTCTTTTTTTTTTTTTTTGATGGAGTCTGGCTCTACTGTCCAGGCTGGAGTGCAGTGGCACAATCTCGGCTCACTACAACTTCCACCTCCTGGGTTCCAGCAATTCTACTTCCTCAGCCTCCCGAGTAGCTGGGATTACAGACGCCCACCATCACGCCCAGCTAATTTTTGTATTTTTAGTAGAGATGGGGTCTCACCATGTTGTCCAGGCTGATCTTGAACTCCTGACCTTAAGTGATCCACCTGCCTCAGCCTCCCAAAGTGCTGGGATTACAGGCGTGCCATTTCTTTATAGTAACAACCATGAGACAGGTACTGACATTATCCCAATCTACACATAAGGATACTGAGGTCAAGAGACATGACTTGTTCAAAGGCACACATTTATGAAGGGGCAGAACTTAAATTATTAATCACCTGCCCCCACCTTTTAGAATTTATTTTGGAGGTCAGGTCCAACAAGCTCCTTTTACAGATTGGGAAACTGAGGCCCAATGAGATGATGGAAGGCAGGCTTCTGACTTCTTGGACCCTCACCTTCTCCCAGGGCCATGAGGCTCAGTGGTCCTCCTTCCGGATCCTCGTCCTGGATGTTCACTTCCCAAAATCTCAGTCCCTTCTCTCAGAAATGAGGTGACCTTGGGGAAAAGCCCTTCCTCTCTGGATGGTGGTTCTCTTATCTCTGGACTGCCAATGCTGCGCACATGGTAGATAAAAGTTAACACATATGTACTGGATAGATGGATGAATAGACGAATATCACATGAAAATAACACATCCATGGAAACACAGGGAGGCTTCATGCTCAAGGGATGATAAATTTCTCTTGAACTCACACTACGTGTGGGGATAGTTTAACCCATATCAGGTGACTTCACCCATCAGTTGTGATCTCCTTGGAAGGGACTCCGTTTCTGAGGGGCAGTAACCATCCCGATGTCTTCTCATCCCTTCACCCTCAGGGTGGAGAGAACAGCTCCTCAGGTGACCTTATGGGTAAAGAAGAGAGGTAGCCTCTCTGCGGTCTCTTTCCAGGTCTTGCAGTTTCATCCCTAAAAAACACATGTGTGCATGCACTCTCACACACATGCACATTCTAAGTCCCAAGTCAACCCTTGTTCTAGAAAGGAAAGATTCTTTTAGCCAAATTCCTAATCAAATCATTTCACACTACACTGACCCTTGGCCAAGTTGCGAATTTCTGAGCTTGCTAAATTGTATTTGATTTTCTTTTTCCTGTACGTGGTTACAAAAGATGTGTTAGCTAAATAAACACCTCCATGAAATGCTTCATCCCTTTTTGTGTAATGGTTGGATCGGGAACAAGAGCAGCTTTCAGTGATGTAACAGTTTCTTACCAACCACATCTCAAGAAGGCAGGCAAAACCTTGTAATCAGGGTGGAGTTGCCGCCCAGGTAGGGCAGGGCGTGTCTCTGAATCCCTGGAATAGTGATCTGACCCCCACTCTGAGGCAATATTTGTCAGGCACACCCCTCCTAAATGACAACGCAGAGGAGAGAATGAAGTGGGAAGAGAGAAATGTGGTCTGAGTACCTACCATGTGTCTGGCTTTGTCTTAGAGGTTACCTGATCTTATCCTCACATCTGCCCCGTGTGGGGAGAATTATTATTCCATTTTACTTGTGAGGAAACTGAGGCACAGAGAGGTGAAGTGACTTGCCCTAAATCACACAGCTACAAAGGGGTTGAGATGGGATTTGAACTAAACTCAAGATGGATATTCTTTCCTCTATACAATTGCTGTATCAACCTAAGGAATCCCAAGGTGGGAAATAAAGAGTTAATTGTGGTCTGTGGACTTCAGCTATGTAGGCAAGGATTCCCCAGAAACCATAATCCATCCATAAATATGTGTGACCCTGTGTGGGCACCTGCCAGGCTCTTTGGCGAGTTCATTGCATTTCACCTCTACGGCAACAATCACGGGACAGTGGCCATGGGGGTCCAGTTCACATTAGGGGGACAAATATTTGTCAAATGAAAGGCTCAGAGCTGGCTGCTATGGGTCTTGTAATGAGGTGTAAGACACATCCATCTCTGTCCTCCTGCCCTTTAGTATCTAGAAGGGTGGAGTGGGTAAGAACAGATGCCTGGGTTATATTAGTGGGTGACCATGAGTGGTCTGTGCTATGTGTAGATACTGACGGCGCTAACCATTTCAGGAGAAGGGAAGACTGGGAGATGCTGGACTGGTCTGGGAGGGCTTCCTGGAAGAGGTGATATTTAAGCTGGGCAGAAAATGGATGGAGATTGAAGAATGCAAGATATGTTGGGGCTGGGCTGAGGACTCTTCCTCCCTTTCTGACTCTAGCTTTCATACTTGAGAGTATGTTATAGATGCCCACAGGGTGTTGGGTCCTATGCCAGGTGCTAAACAAAATAGAGGGCCTCCTCGTCCTTGCCATCCTATGGCAGAAAGACTGGAAACGTGTAAGTAAATATCTCATTGCAAAATAAGTATTCTGTGGACACACACAGGAAGAGATAGGGAGGGTCTGGGAGGGCCTCTCGCAGGAGAGATCATTTAGGCTGAGAAAAAACCAGCTATAAATGAGTGCATGGAACAGCATTCCAGGCAGAGGGAACAGTGTGTGCAGGGATCTTAAGATGAGTGAGAATTAGAATGTTTGAGGAACTGAGAGATGGACAGGTTGCTAGAGCAGAGAGAATGGAAGGAGAGAGGTGGGGAAGGAGATGGCCAAGTGTCAGGTCAAGGTGAGGAGCTTGACTCTCACTCCCTTGGTGGGTTTTAAGGACAATGACAGGTTCCGATGTCCCTTGTAAAAGGTCACTTTGGCTGCTGGGTGTTAAATCCATTCCACGAACAGTTCTCCAGTGCCTACCTGGAGCCAAACACGGCACCTGTGGTTTGCCTACCCCAAACTAAGAGGCAGGCTCTGTTCTCACCTCTGTTCGGTACGTGAGGATGCTGGGGTTCAAAGGGCATTGAGTTATCTGCCCAAGATTTCCCCATTAAGAGTGGAGCTGGACTGGAATGCAGGTCCCCTTGGTCCCTGTCCTCCTGTTTCCTGCCAGTTTCTTTCCTCCCTCCAGCAACATGACTGATTAATTAAGGACATTGTCCATTAAAGTGGGTTGGGTTGGTCTCCCAGTCAGCATAGGATGGAAGCCATGGACTCCAGTGGCATTTGGCTTGCCCAGAGCCACCACAGGGTCCCCTGACAAGTGGCTGTGACACCATGGGGATACCTGGCGCTGGATTTTTTTATTTTCTATTTTTCATTTTTATTTTTTTAGAGACAGGGTCTTGCTCTGTCACCCAGGCTGGAGTGCAGCAGTGCAATCATAACTCACTGCAGCCTCAAACTTGTGGCTCAAACAGTCCTCCCACATCAGCCTCCTAAGTAGCTGGGACTACAGGCATGCGTCACCATGCCTGGCTAATTTTAAAACATTTTTGTAGAGGCAAGGTCTCAGTATGTTGTCCAGGCTGGTCATGAACCCCTAGCCTCAAGTGATCCTCCTGCGTCAGCCTCCCGAAGTGCTGGGATTACAAGCATGAGCCATCACACCTGGGCACACTCTGATTTTTTAAATAAATGATATGATGAGGGCTTGCCCTTCCTGCATTTCAACCAAACCGGCAGAGCAGCTGCGTGAAGAGGCTCCAGGCTCTCAGTGCATCCCTGGTTCAAATCCCAGCTCCTTTGCTGATATGCTATGTGACGGAGACCTGTCACTCATCTCTCTGGGCCTCAGCCATCCCATCTGTGAAATGAGGATGACAGGTAGCTGCCCCCACAGGCTGTCAGGAGACTGGGGAGTTTTGGACCTAGGGGGTTGGCAGAAGGTGGCATCCCATGCAGGGGTCTCTCCTGTGCGTTCTGGAGTCCTGTGCATTCAGAACAGTGCCTGGCAAGTAAGAGTTCAAGAAATGCTGTGGAATAGAGCAGACACTTCCCGAGTGCCGGTCACCTTGCTGTTGGCTGTCTTCACGGGGCTCACTCCTCCATGCTGTCAGGAGAGGTTTACTAGAAGGGGACCACCACCACTGGGGTGAGCGGCCCTCCTGCGTGCCTTCGTCCAGTCCTCACCATACCTCGTGAGATGGATGAGCATTAGCCCTCCCATTTTACAGATGTGCAAACTGAGGCTCAGAGAGGCACACAGCTGCAGACAATTCTCACAGCTGCTAAGTGGCCAGACCTAGGCCTGACTGACCCCCAAAGCCTACCTGGGTAGCACTCCACTGCAGTGCCACAGAGAGAGCAACGGGGGACCCGGGGCTGGGCTGCCCAGCTGGGATGGGCTTAGGATGTGGCATTGCAGAACTCAGAGCCTTCTGAGCAAAACTCAGAAGGGCACACAGGTAACACCCAGGAAGTCATAAGCACATAGGAGGTACTTGGGAAATGGATTACACCAATGATAGAGTGTTATTCTGACATTGATGTTCCCAGGGTGCCACCCTCAATCCTAGCCCGGATCTGTCTCAGACCTTGAATGCTCCATGCTCCGTTCCTTCAAAAGGGACCCAACCCTTCAGCATCCCCCTACTTCCTGGCAAAGGGGGGGCTGCCTAAAGGGGCTCTGGTGGCATCCCAGATGGGGAAATCGAGGCCCAAGGAGGGAGGAGCTGAAGCCGCTACCTGGGGCTGCTGAAGCTTGGGGATTTGGTGAGGTCACCTGGCTCGACCTCACCTTTCCTATCTGTTAAAGGGAGTAATGAAGTGTCTAGGGTCTGTGGGCGTGTGCATGTATGTGTTTACATACACGTGTGTGTTGTGTGTGCATATGTATGTGTGCACGTGTGGTGTGTGCACATGTATGTGTGCGTCATGTGTGTACCGTGCACATGTGTGCATGCGTGTGTGTGCATATGTGTTTTGATAAGGAAAAATATGCACCTGCCATATTTTTAAGGCAATGTAAGAGGCCTTAATATTTTAAGGCAATGTAAGAGGTTGAGCTTTGAAAAGCAAGAAGTGTCTTTGGGGGCGGGGGAAGTTGCTGGTGAACTACTGAATTCAAGGAGACTCTGGTGCACCAGATAGGTCTTTTATGTTCTTTTTGCCCAAAAAGCTCTCTGCTCACTAATGAGGACTCCCTGTGGGTGACAGATCACCCACGTAGTCTGAGAAAGACACATTGTCAGGAGTCACCCTGGGGACCCCTGAACTAATAGATCTGCCTGCCTTTTCAGCAGAACAGATGCCTCATCTGATCTGACGCTTAAATAAATTATTGCTGAACTGTTGTCATTTTCTCTTAGGCGGCTCCCTTAGGGTAGCCGCTATTATTATTCCCACTGTCTACACAGTGAAACTGAGGCCCAGGACAGATAAGTCACCAGCCCCAGGTCACACAGCCAGGAGGAGCTCACACCTGTGGCCCTGAGGGAACCCTCTACCCTGTTGCTGCTGCTTTACAGGTGGGGATATCGAGGTCTGGAGAGGGAAAGGTGCTTGCCCAAGATGATGGAACTTTGGAAATGCACCCAGGGGGTTGACCTGCAGGTTTCTCCCCCAAATGTCGGGGGTCTTTGCATCAAAAGGAACCTTAGAAGGGCCAGGCATGGTGGCTTACACCTGTAATCCCAGCACTTTGGGAGGCCGAGGTGGATGGATTACCCAAGGTCAGGAGTTCAAGACCAGCCTGGCCAACATGGTGAAACCCCATCTCTACAAAAAATACCAAAAATTAGCCGGGCATAGTGGTAGGTGCCTGTAATCCCAGCTACTCAGGAGGCTGAGACAGGAGAATTGCTTGAACCCAGGAGGCAGAGGTTACAGGGAGGTGGAGGTTGCAGTGAGCTGAGATTGTGCCACTGCACTCCAGCCTGGGCAAGAAGAGCGAAACTCTTGTCTGAAAAAAAAAAAAAAAAGGAACCTTAGAGGTTTCTTGGGCTGACCCTTCATCCAACAGGGATGGGCCTGGCAGTTCATCCCCTCGGCTACCGCTTGGATAGGTCTGGGACGGGGGGTTCACAACTTTGTGAGTTGCCCTAATACACAGCTCCTGTTTTTACAGAGCTCTTCCCTGCAACCTCCTTGCTGGTGGTGGGGATGGCGGATGGGGTACTCGTTTTATAATGAAACATACTAAAACTCAAAATTCCATGAAATCATCTCCTTAAATTTCCAGATCTAAATCAAATTTCTAGTTGTTTTAAGGCAATGTAAGAACACCACAGATTTTTTTCCATCAAGATAGAAAGGATTGTTTCAGATCACAGATCACTGCCACCTAGAACTTTCTCCACTGATGGAAACATTTCATATCTGCACTGGCCACGTGTGGCCATTCAGCACTTCAAATGTGGCTGGTGGGCCAAGGAACTCTGTACATTGATTTGATTTTAATGAACTTAAATGTAAAAGCTGCTCGTGGCTGCCTATTGGGGAGACACTGGGAGAATTTTCTAGATATCACAGAGCAGCAGTCCCAGCCTTTTTGGCACCAGGGATTGGTTTTGTGAAAGAGAATTTTTCCATGGATCGGGTGAAGGAAGGGGGATGGTTTCGGGATGAAACTGTTTTACCTTATATCATCAGGCATTAGATTCTCCTAAGGAGGCCGGGCACCGTGGCTCACGCTTATAATCCCAGCACTTTGGGAGGCCAAGGCGGGTGAATCACTTGAGGTCAGGAGTTTGAGGCCAGCGAGGCCAACATGGTGAAACCCCATCTCTACTAAAAATACAAAAACTAAGCTGGGCGTGGTAGCGCCTGTAATCCCAGTTACTTGGGAGTCTGAGACAGGAGAATTGCCTGAACCCAGGAAGCGGAGGTTGCAGTGAGCTAAGATCGTGCCACTGCACTCCAGCCTGGGTGACAAGAGCAAGGCTCTGTCTCAAAAACACAAAACAAAACAAAACAAAAGATTCTCATTAGGAGTGGGCAACCTAAATCTCTTGCATGCACAGTTCACAATAGGGTTTACACTCCTATGAGAATCTAATGCCGCTGCTGATCTGACGGGAGGTGGAGCTCAGGCACCTGCTACTCACCTCCTTCTGTGCAGCCGGGTTCCTAACAGGCCACGGACCAGTACCAGTCCTCAGCCTGGAGGTTGTTGACCTCTGTAATAGAGCACACTTCTTCAGCCAGGGAGAAAAGGACACGGTTGCTGTAGCCAACCCAGTCTCTGGAGGTGGATGTCCTGGTTCCACCACTCCCTGGCTGGGTGACCCTAGACAGGCCCATTCCTCTCTGGCCTCAGTGTTCTCATCTGGCAAATGGGAAGGTGGTTATGATAACAATCCCTGCCTGATCAGGCTCTTGCAAGGATGATGTGAGATCCAGTGTGAAAGTGGCTTTAGCTCAGGGCTGGGCGCACACGAGGGGCTTGTCCACCCCATGCCACATCCATGGGGGGACAGCTGACCCCAGGGGAGTGTGGGTGGAGCAACCAGAATGCTGGGTCTGTTTGCTCATCTGTGTTCATCTGTGGGTACTTGTGGAGCAGCCTTCGTGTGCCTGGCCCTGTGCTGGGCACTGGGAGTTTGGCTCCTCCCGTGGGGGCGTGAGGGTCCTTGCTTCAGCACCAGGGCGTCTGGGGGCTGCCTGCACCCAGCAGGGGACTCAACCCTTGTCCTGTCCTGGTCTCCTCCCTGCCAGACCCTTAGGGACCCTCAAGACCTGAAGGTGTAGTCCCTGCCCTCCCTGGGGCCACCAGTTGGCCTCAGAAGAAAGTTGTGGTCAACTAGAGTGCTCCCTGGGGCTCAGAGAAATGGGGAATCCAATGGGGAATCCAATGGGGAGACACTGAAATGCGCACAGAGGGAGAAGGAAAGGCGTCCTTTTGAGGGAACAGAAGGCGCGTAGACCCAGAGGAAGACACACGGAGAAGCGGGGAAGGACATTTGGCCCCAACTGGGACCGTTAGTGCAACGGAGGCTTGTCACACACCACACCTGAGTGAGGGCAGGGGCCACCTCAACAGGAGGAGGGCGAGATGGGCCACAGCTCCCCAGCACTGGGTGTGCAGGAACAACCTGAGGCTGGGGGATGCATTAAATGCAGGTACCCAGCCTCTTCCCCAGAAAGCCTGCCTCAGTGGCTCTGGGCGACCCAGCAGCAGGGCTGGTACCATGCAGGGGACTGTGGGTGAGTGGGGTGGAGACAGGTCCATAGGAGATCGGGGACCCTGGACGCCATGTCAGAGGAGGGGGAAGAGGAGAGGATGGGCACTTAGCACAGCTCTTGTGGGTGCTCTGCCTCCATCGTTGTTGCCCCCATTCTACAGATGGGGAAACTGAGGCTCAGGACGGTTAGGAAGCACACCAGACACCACCAAACCTGACGGGCAGGGCTGGGGCTTCCTCCCAGGGTCCCTCAGTTACAGTGACAGACACAGAAGAGGGAAGGGGAGTCGGAGATGGAGGGAGAGTGGAGGAAGCAGGTGGAAGGAGTTGGGTCTTTTTTTTCTTTTTGAGACAGAGTCTTGCTCTGTCACCCAGGCTGGAGTGCAGTGGCAAGATCTTGGCTCACTGCAACCTCCGTGTCCCGGGTTCAAACAATTCTCCTGCCTCAACCTCCCGAGTAGCTGGGATTACAGGCGCATGCCGCCATGCCCAGCTACTTTCTGTATTTTTAGTAGAGACAGGGTTTCGCCATGTTGGCCAGGCTGGTCTCAAACTCCTGACCTCAGGTGATCCGCCTGCCTTGGCCTCCCAAAGTGCCGGGATTACAGGCATGAGCCACCATGCCCGGCCAGAGTTGGGTCTTTTGAAGTTGATTCTTCTCAAAGCCTCCTTTGGAGGTGACCCTAGGCAGGCAGGCATCAGTGACATGGGTGAGTCAGGGTTAGCAGGGCTGAATTTTCCTCTCACCCAGGAACTGAAGTGACACTCCCAGAGCGGGAGCAGAACAGGCCTTGGGAGGAGAGCCCAGGGCAGTGGGGCTGGAATGTGCCTTTCTCTTTGAAATTAAAATGTCCTGTCGTTTTCCAGTAGACGGGAAACTTAGGAGGTTGATACAGGGTCTCTCTCTGTGTGGCTGTCTCTGTCACACACACACACCAGGGAATATTCCCAGCCCTCTAAGATGGCAGGGTGGATCACAAAGCCACTGTGCCTCCACACCAGTGTGCCAGCCTGGGGGTATGAGGCATTGCGGCTATTACTGTTATCACTCACGCCCATTTTACAGGTGGAAAACTGAGGCTGGTGATTAAGTGCCCTCCCCAGGGCCTATGGCTGAGAAGCCAGAATGGGTGGTTTCAGAACCAAGGAGCCTTTCCTGAGTTACAGCTGCTGTGGGCCCTGTAGTTTACACCGTCTCAAATGAGGCACCGGGAAAGAGTGAGGCGAGGGCACATGGGGACGCCTTTAATGAGGGAACTTCAGGCACTGATGAAGGAGAGGTATGGAGGGGGCTTCGCATGCCACTGTGGAGAGGGGGGCGTGCTGACCTTTCTGCAGGGGACAGAGGTCAGAGTGGTCAGGTGATTGGGGGATGAGACATTCTCAGGTAGGCCCTGGTGCGTCAGCCCCTGGCCCTTGCCATGCACGCAGAAGACATGCCTGAATGCCAGAGAGACTCTAAGAAACAGTGGGAAGCTAGCCAGGCTTCGGAGCCAGTGGACTCCCACCACAGTGCTCCTGGTGCCCACAGCCACTGCAGGTGTCCAGGGTGCTGGCTGGGGCCACCTGTCAGGTGTACTGAGGTGGACATTCCGGCATGGGCAGTGGGCACAAGAGAGGACCAGACCACCTTTGGGATGCCTGGGGCAGCGGGGAAGCAGGGGCCTGGCCATCAACCCCAAGCATGTACAGCAAACCCCTGAGAAGGGAGATGGGGACTGCACCTGTGCCAAAAGTCAATCACACAGTGGCTCATCTGATCCTACGATAGCCAGGGAGTGGAGCCCCAGGGACCTGCAGTGACTTGTCCAAGGTCATGCAGCTCAGGGGTCACAAGGACTTGAACCCAGATCTGTCCAGTCAAGGCCTGAGCTTTGGCCATGCCCCCTGTGGGCTGTCCTTCCCCCAGAGCATAGCTGGAAGTCCCAAGGGTGGGGCTTCAGGGTCTGAGCTGGGGCCCCAACTCTGCATTTTAACTGGCTCTCTGGGAGATGCCAGTTTGCACAGCCCCAAGTGAGAGCCCGGGACCCAGGGTGGGGCATCTCCCCCAGAAGATGTCTGATCTCCACCTGTAGTGCCACAGGAACAATCTGAGGCATGCAGACAGACCCGGGTTCGAGTTCTGACTGCCTCGCTTACTAACAAAGGAGTTTTTCTTTTACTGGGCTGGCTTCAGCTTCCCCCTCTGTGAAGTGGGGCTGCCTACTCTCTGTCCCTGTCCTGGGGCTGTGACAAGGACCTGAGGAGGCAGAAGACAACTCTGTCAGTTCAAAAGGGCTGGATGTGACCATCACTGTCACACCAACTCTCAGCGCTGGTGGCCTGCGGTCAGTCTTTTTTCAACCAGCCAAGCAGGCATGTAAAGGGCACCCACTTTGGGAGGCCAAGGCAGGCGGATCACGAGGTCAGGAGTTCAACACCAGCCTGACCAACATGGTGAAACCCTATCTCTACTAAAAATACAAAAATTAGCCCAGCATGGTGGTATGCACCTGTAATCCCAGCTAGTCAAGAGGCTGAGGCAGGAGAATCGCTTAAACCCAGGAGGCGGAGGTTGCAGTGAGCCAAGATTGTGCCACTGCACTCCAGCCTGGGTGACAGAGCAAGACTCCATCTCAAAAAAAAAAAAAAAAAAGGCACCCACTGTGTGCAAGGACATGGGGTAATATGGGGCTTGGGGCCAACACTCAGTGAGCCAGAAGGCGGGGTAATGGGGCAGAGACCTAGACAGTGCAGGACTCGCTGGTCCTGGCGAAGTGTAGAGAGCAGTCAGGGTGCAGAGTGGGTCCTGTGCTTGGGGTCTGGGTGGCAAAGGCTTCCCAGCGGAAGTGCTGCTCTCGCGGTAGCAGGAGCCTGCATGGGGAGTCAGGACCCCAGCCCTGGTCCTTTTCCATACTGTGACATTGGGAGCAAACCAATCTCTGCTTCCCAGAGGTAAAATAAGAGGTGGGGTCCAGTGATGTCTGTGGGATGTCTGGGGTGAAGAGGCCAGAAGTCAGACTTTGCAGTGAGCCTCCAGGGGTGGGCATGGGTGCCGGGGAGGAGGCGGAAAGGGCATCATTCCTGCAAGAGGAACGGCAAACGCAGAGGCGCGAGCCCTGCCTGGGTCTGCTGGGGGCTGCAGGAGGAGTGGGGCTGCAGGAAGGGGGAGCCAGAGGGGCTCACAAGTAGCAGGAAAGAGAAGCATCAGGATAGCGCCATTGACTCAGCCCAACTAGACGCTCAGCCATGTGCTACGCCCTTTATACCTGACTTCGTGTAATCCTCACTCTGTGGGGAGGCAGGCTGACAGCACTGAAGTGACCACTCGGTCCTGTGTTTCTTCATCTGTACAATGGGCCAGTGTAAAACCAGGGTCTGGCACACAGGCAGTGCTCCTTACAGGGAAGTGTTTAGTGGTAGCTGTGGCCAGGACATGTCGATGTGACCCCCAGATCCCAAAGCTTCAACGTACTTCCAGCCCCCTGGCGACCTGGTGAATATTAATATGAACATTAATGTTGGTGTTAATATTAATAGCGCTAAATATTCATATTACATTTACTATGAGCCACTGTTCCAAGTGCTTTACATGCAATTACATATTTCTTATGACATCCTATGAGAAAAGAGCTATTGTTATCCCCATTATACAGATAAGAAACTGAGGCTCAGAGAGGTTAAGCCAGTGGCCCAAGGGCACACAGGCAAGTGGAAACCAGGATTAGAATCCAGAGCCCAAGCATTTAACCACCACGGGTGCTGCCTGTTAGGTTTACCTGCTGCCAGAGCTTCTGCCCCACAGTGGCACCTAGGAACCTAGTTCATTTACAGCCCCTCACTCAGGGAGCTTTGGAGGGCAGCTACCTTGCTAAACCTGCCAGCAGGGGCCCAGCCCCACTTCTCCTTGTTACCGCAGTGCCAAGCAGAGCGGCCAGGGCAGTGGGGAGTCACAGCAGGTTACTGAACAGGAGCATGGCTTGTACCACCAGGCGCCAGGAGGTTTGCTGGCCAGTGGGTGAGGGAGGGAGGGTGGGGACTAGCCAGCACCCCCAACAGCGGGTGGCACACCAGGCCCTGCCCCTGCACTTCACCCCATGGTCTCCCAGGGCCTGAGGGGACAGATGGTATCACCCAGGCCCAGGCCGTGGCTGTCACTTAGCCAGATGAGTTACGAGCAGGCTGGAGGGGTGGCAGCCGGGGGGCCGCAGAAACAATTGCACTGAGACCCTGGGACAATGGGGGCCACGTGCCACAGGGGCAACAGTCGTTTGTCACACAATGGGATGCCGGGGGACAGCAGCCGGGCCAACTGCTGCCACTGACACGGCCGGCCGCGTTTTCAAATCGTTTCCAGGCCCTGTTTCCCTATGAGGCAGCCAATCGCGGGGGCAGCCAGGCAGTCACCTGATGCCAGCTTCGTGGGCCCAGGGCCCGGGCCCTGTGACAACTGAGCAGTGTGGCCATGGCAACGCTAATTGTGGCCCTAAAACACAAGAGGGGAGAGATGGGGAGGAGCAGAGAGAGAGAGACAGAGAGGGAGGAGGAGGGAGAGGGAGAATGTGAGGCCGAGCTGGCCAAGCAGATGGAGGGAGGGAAGGGGCCGGGCCTCGCTGGAGCCTCTGAGAGGCACAGAAAACCAGGGCAGGATGGGTCGGTGTCCCGCCTCTCTCTACTCAATCTATGAGGCTATTTTTGAAACATGGAGCTTAGAATTTAGACTGTGGGCCTCTTGGTGGTGACACAGAAAGCCCCTGGCCGCAGGGTGGCAGATGTGGGGTCTGGCGTGTGCTCCTTGGCTGGTCTCTGCACTGTCACGACAGGGCCCAGATGGTGGTGTAAGACCCGGTGCTCTTGGAGTCGCGTGGCAAGTGTGACTTCAGGGCACTGGGGAATGACATGGCTATCGCAGATCACCAACCTGTCTGGCACCTCCGTGGGCAGCTATCCTACATCCACAACAAGCAATGTTTTGCCCATGAATCTGTTGCGGCTGGTGGGCGTGGGTCCCAGCTGGAACCTCCCGGGGCCACCAGGGGTCAACGTGAAGAGCTCAGGCTTCAGGAGGCACTGACTGGGTCTCAGCCCCACCACCTCCTGTTCTGTGTCGTCTTGGGCAGTGACTCAGTGCTTCGAGCCTCAGTTTTCTCATCTGTACATTGGGAGTATGGGCCCACCCTACATCTCACAGCAGCTGTGGGAATTGTGCAGGACAGCGCTTGTTGAATGCTGAGTCCAGGGCCTGGCAGGTAGCAGGCGCTCAGCTGCCTCAGCACATGGCAGGATCATCCATGCAGACTGTTCCCAAGTTCCATGTTCCTCACAGCTACAGCACAGCAGGAAACTGCCCTGGACATGGGGTCGGGAGCCTGATCCTGTCCTGGCAGGTGGGACCCTGGCCACAGGCCCTGACTGCTCTGTGCTGTAGTGTCCCATAGTAGGTAAGCTCCAACTGTGCCTCAGTTTCCCCATCTGCAAAATAGGAATAATAATACCTGCCTCACAGGGTGACTGGGAGTGTAAAAAGTCTTGACCGCTGCCTGGCACATAGTAAGTCCTCAACAAACATTTGCGTGTATTGTTTTTGTGGTAGGTGCTAAGTAGGATGTGTTAAGTGGGCGAAGGAAGGAAGGAAGGATGAGCATGAAAGATCTGGCCACCAAAAGGGATCTGGGACCAGGTTCCCGTGCCCAGTCCTGGGGATGGGCAGGTTGGAGGGCTGGCGTGGCTTGGGGAGATGAGGCACATTAAGCGGATGCTTCCAGAGGTCAGGACGCACCCCCAGGAGCTGGCCTAAGCTCCCCCTCCCGCCAGAGCTCTCTGCTCCTCTCTTCAGGCTTCTAGCCACCACCAGCGATGACGACCTCCCCGGGGACCTGCAGTCGCTGTCGTGGCTCACGGCGGTGGATGTGCCTCGGCTGCAGCAGATGGCAAGTGGCCGCGTGGACCTGGGTGGCCCCTGCGTGCCACATCCACACCCAGGTAGGCTCAGGGACAGGGTGGGCAGGGAGGAGTGTGATATAGGAAAGGGGGTGATTCCCAGCCCTGCCACCCACCCACCGTGTGGCCATGACCCCGTCTCCCAGTCTCTCTGGGCCTCTCTTTCTGCATCTGTAAAATGGGACAAATGCTCCTTCCTTAGAGGGATGTGGTTCATCATTTGCTTAACCGTGTGCCAGGCCCTGAGTGAGCTAAGGTTTCTGTGAATACAGTCCTGCTGCCACAATGGTGCATCCTGAACCTCTAGGGCAGTTGGCAAACTACAGCCCGTGGGCCAAATGCAGCCTACGGCCTGTTTCCGTACAGCCTTTGTGTTAGGAATGGATTTTACATTTTCCAAGGGTTGTAAAAACACAGAGACCATCTGGCTGGCAAAGCCTAAAATATTTGCCATCTGGCCCTTCACAAGAGAAGTTTGCTGCCCCCTGATCAAGAGGATTCCAAGAGATAATATGTGGAAGTGCTGAGTGTAGGGTCTGGCACACAGTAGATACTCAATAAATGGCAGCTAGTTGCAGCTAATGGCAGTTAGCTGCAATCATAGGCAATGGATAAAATGCTTAGAGACACAGAAAGTACTGAAGAAAAGCAAAACAGTGACAAAACAATAAACGACAGTATATTAAAAGTACCAGTGGTTGAAAAATACTTGTCTAGGATTATTTGTTTCATTGGGCAAATTGTTCTTGGGCAAAGCATGTATAGCAGGGGTCAGCAAACTTTCTGTCAAGGGCCAGGTAGTCAATATTTTAGATTTTGTAGGTAATCTGATCTGTCAAAACGATTTAACTGTGCCATTGTAACACAAAACCAGCCGCAGACAATATGTAAATGAAATCAGTGCAACTCTGTGCCAGTAAAACTTTATTTACAAAAACAGGCTCTGGGCCAGAGTTTGGCTGCCAGTTTGCCAATCCCTGATCTAGAACCCCCAGGGGACAGCTGTGTGATCTCAGCCAAGTGCTTTCTGCCCTGACCAGTTTCCACATCTGCAGCAAAAGTGTAACAGAACTGCCTGCATGGGACATTGTGAGGATTCGATGCAGAGAGTGCCTTGAACGCAGGAGGTGTTTAATAAATGGTGAAATAAGGATGCCTCTTTCTTCACTGTGGCTGCTGGGTACTTTCTGTGGGCCTGTTACTGTGCCAGGCATTTGGAGCAATGAGTGATAGAAGATGTGGTCCCAATTCTTAGGGAGCTGACGATCTGGGCAGAGAGAGAAGGACAAGACAAACAGATCTAGGGACGGTGGCAGCCAGAACTCAGAGGAGAGAAGGACCCATAGGGCTTCCTGGAAGAGGTGCCCCTAGGGCAAGACCATCCTGCAGGTCAACTTTGCTTGACTGGAGGTGGCTGCCTGAAATCAGCCTAGTGCAGTAAGAATCTGTGATAGATTAGCAATGTCTGTCACAAGCCCAGCACAAGATGGGGGAAGTATGTCTGCTATTCTCATCCTGTGTGGAGGAGCAGGGCTTGGCAAAAGGGAGAGAAGGCACAAAGCCATTTTGGACCTAAACCTAGAGGCACTCAGGAGCCATGGCATGTTTTTGAGAAAAAGAAATGAACAGTGAATTAGTGTTTTAGCTTCATGAAGGACAGGGACTAAGCTATTACATCATCATGATTATCATTTATTATTGACTCATGTGTATTGAGGTATTATGTGCCCAGCAAAGTGCTAAGCACTTGATAGACATTATCTCATTTAACCCTCACAGCAAATTTATAGTTAGGGGTATCAGTAGTTCAAGTACGAATGGGAAAACTGAGGTTGACCTAAGGTTGTATAGCACGTAAAAATCTACTTTTCACTACATACCAGGGAAGTGATTTGCCAAGCACCTACTCTGTGCCTGGTCTGAGGAAAGGGGCTAGCTCCATTCTCTGGAGACACCTGGGCACTGGGCCATTCCTGGTGGCAGCCACCATTCCTCTGGCCCAGCAGCGTCTCTGTGCTTCTCTCCTGCAGGTGCCTTGGCTGGGGCGGCCGACCTGCATGTGGGAGCCACTCCAAGTCCCCTTCTCCATGGCCCAGCAGGCATGGCCCCCGGAGGCATGCCAGGTCTGGGCCCCATAACTGGTCATGGAGACAGCGTAAGTACCACTGCATGGACTGCGAAGGGTGGGCAGTGCCCTCCAGACTGGGTGCCCACCCCCACTCTGACCCTCTGTCTCCTCCTCTTCCCGCCCAGCAGATGAGCCAGTTCCCCGTGGGGGGCCAGTCCTCATCTGGCCTGCAAGACCCGCCGCATCTGTACTCACCTGCCACCCAACCACAGTTCCCGCTCCCCCCGGGTGCCCAGCAGGTACCAAGGGCTCAGGGGAGCCCTGGACTCAGCAGCAGACACCCTGCCTTGGGCTGGCCAGGGACCTCTCTGAGCCTCAGTTTACTCACCCAGAACATGGGAATAACATTCCCCCCCATGCTCAGGTCATGGGGTCATTCATTCCGTTCCCCCAAAACTCCTGCCCTGAGCGGAGACAAGATTGTTTCCTGGATGGCTGTGAATCCCCACACGAGGCGTTTTGAAACTAGGGTTGGGACAGGGTTACTGTGAGTGACGTATGTTCTTTCTCACCTTCTTTCTCTCTCTCTGCCACTTTCTCCCTGCCCCTGCCTGTGGGAAGTGCCCTCCTGTGGGCCTCTATGGCCCCCCATTTGGGGTACGGCCCCCCTACCCCCAGCCCCACGTGGCTGTGCATTCGTCTCAGGAACTGCACCCCAAACACTACCCCAAGCCCATCTACTCGTACAGGTGAGGTCCAGGGTGGGCCGGGTCAGGGCCGAGGGCGGCTCCGGGAGGAGAGGGATGAGGCTGCGCTCAGGGCATCTCAGACAGCTACGTGTGGCAGCCCAGACTTCCAAGAGGGAGGTTTTGGGGAGTGGGGAACCCCCAGGTGGGACTTGTTCTCAGGAAGGAGCATCATAGGGTCCCCCAGGTCAAGAGCCCACTGCAGACCTGAATCCAGTGCCACAGTTCACTTCATTCACAAGCTGTGTGGCCTTGAGGAAGTGGTGTGGCCTCTCTGAGCCTTGATTTCCCCAAATGTAAAAAGTCATCAAAATAATAGTATTGTATACCTCACGGGAGTTTGGGGAGGGGGAAACAACCTAGGGAAAGTCTAAAGGCTCATAGTCATTAAAATTATGGGGATGCCATGAAGAGGGGAAAGGGTAAGATTTCTCAAGTCAGTACCAATGGTTGAGCCCAGGGTCAAGGAGAAAGGGCAAAGGGTGGGAAAGACATCGGGCCATGAAATGGTATTGAGAGCTCACTGTGTGTGAGTGTGTAGGGTCAAGCAGGGCAGGCTTCCTGGCAGAAGAGGCACTGGGCTGTCAGCCTGAGACCCCTTCACGCCTGGCCTGCCCTGCCCTGCCCCACCTCCTGCCCCCAGCTGTCTGATCGCCATGGCCCTGAAGAACAGCAAGACGGGCAGCCTGCCTGTGAGTGAGATCTACAGCTTCATGAAGGAGCACTTCCCCTACTTCAAGGTGAGGGGTCCCAAGCCAGGGTAGGGGTGCTGGAGCTGCCTGGTGCTGCCAGAATCTAGGGCTGGCCCTGGGCCAACCCTCTTTGGTTCCCAGTTATGTCTGTGTATCTGGTGATTAGGACATGTGCACATACACTCACATAGAAGAAAGTCAGAAAGAGAGGGGGCATTTGAACTGGGCTCTGACAGATGAAGAGGAGTTCATTGGGCATCCCAAGGAGAAAAGGGTAGAGGCACCAGACTAGTTACTCAGCACGGATTCAGTACAACATAATGATGCAAAACAACGGAACTGGCAAGAGCCTTCACCTCTGAGCCTCAGTATCCTCATATGTCAGGTGTGGAGAATCATCCCAAGCTGGCAAGGTCAGTGAGGATCCTGCGGATAAGGGCCTGGCAGCTTCTGGCATAGGGTTGGCCACTAGTAATGTTATCCTTGTTAGCATCAAAGCAAAAAGTGGAGCAGGAAGTCAGAGGGTACACCAAGCTGTAGGGTCCCTGGCCTGGACAGTGTCCTCAGCAAAAATACTGCAGTACAGTGTGTGTGAGTACATGTACATGTGTGGTGTGAGATGCATTGTGATATCTGGTTATCTAGCATTTAAAAATAATTTGCTGGTGGTGCACGCCTGTAGTCCCAGCTACTTGGGGGGCTGAGGTGGGAGGACTGTTCGATCCCAGGAGGTCGAGGTTGCAGTGAGTTGTGATCACACCACTGTACTCTAGCCTGGGTGACAGAGCAAGACCCTGTCTCAAAAAGTAAATTTGCATTGAATACACTTGACCAGTTATCCATTTATTGGCATCATTCTTCCTTGCTTGCTTCCTCAGTGGGAGAGGGAGTATGGAATATCCAGCAGGCCAGGCTGCATCCTCCTATAGTAACAGTTGGCCGGAGCTGAATTGTACTTCCCCTCTCATCAGGGCATGGCCACACCAGCTGGCCTCCGTCCCCAGCACTCTCTCTTGTCTCTCCAACTTGAGGCTGAGTGTCAGTCACTGTCAAATTACTCCTGCCACCGCGATGTCCTGCCGCTACGGGCCTGAGTAGGAGATCCCCGGGGTAGGAGGAAGGGCTTACAGGGAGGCCTCTGAATGCCGATGTCTCTTCATAGACGGCTCCCGACGGCTGGAAGAACTCGGTGCGGCACAACCTGTCTCTGAACAAGTGCTTCGAGAAGGTGGAGAACAAGATGAGCGGCTCCTCCCGCAAGGGCTGCCTGTGGGCTCTGAACCTGGCCCGCATTGACAAGATGGAGGAGGAGATGCACAAGTGGAAGAGGAAGGACCTGGCTGCCATCCACCGGAGCATGGCCAACCCTGGTGAGGCCCGGACAGCCCACAGCGTGTGCGCGCACACACACACACACGCGTGCACATGCACACACGTACACACATGTGGAAGAGGAAGGACCTGGCCACCGGAGCATGGCCAACCCTGGTGAGGCCCGGACAGCCCACAGCGCACGCACACACACACACATGTGCACGCACACAAATACACGTGCGCACGCACACAAATACACGCGCGCACACACACATGCGCACACACACACATGCGCACACACACACACATGCACACGCACACATACATGGAAGAGGAAGGACCTGGCTGACATTCACCAGCGCATGGCCAACCCCAGTGAAGCCTGGATGCACACACGTGCACGCACACAAATACACACGTGCGCACACACACAAATGCACTCACACACCTGTGCACACAAACATGCACACATACACAGAAGAGGAAGGACCTGGCCACCATCCACTGGAGCATGGCCAATCCCGGTGAGGCCCAGACAGCCTGCAGTGCGCATGCACACAAGTGCACACGTGCATGCACACACACACGCAGAACAGGAAGGACCTGGCTGGCATCCACTGGAGCATGGCCAACCCTGGTGAGGCCCAGATGCACACACACACACACACACATGTGCACACACACGGAAGAGGAAAGACCTGGCCACCATCCACCAGAGCACGGCCAACCCCGGTGAGGCCCGGACAGTGCACAATGTGCACACACACACACGCACATGCACACACACACGCACAAACAAGCACACACACACGGAAGAGGAAGGACCTGGCCGCCATCCACCAGAGCACGGCCAACCCCGGTGAGGCCCGAACAGCCCACAGCATGCGCGCGCACACACGTACACACACGCGGAAGAGGAAGGACCTGGCCGCCATCCACCAGAGCACGGCCAACCCCAGTGAGGCCCGGACAGCCCACAGCGCATGCACACACACACCCACGCACATGCACACACATACACACATGTGGAAGAGGAAGGACCTGGCCACCGGAACATGGCCAACCCTAGTGAGGCCCAGACAGCCCAAAGCGCACATGCACACACACACATGCACACGCACATGCACACACGTACACACATGTGGAAGAGGAAGGACCTGGCCACCGGAGCATGGCCAACCCTGGTGAGGCCCAGACAGCCCAAAGCGTGCACACACACAGTGCACACACAAATGCACACACACAAGTGGAAGAGGAAGCACCTGGCCGCCATCCACCAGAGCATGGCCAAGAGGCCCGGACAGCCCCCAGTGTGCACACACATGCATGCACGCATGCACACACACATGCACACACACGCGCACACATACACACCACACGCCCCTCCTCCCAGCCCAGCCCCAGCTCTGCCTATGCCCTACCCAGTCTGTAACACTTCTCAGATACGATGATGGGAAGACAGGAGTCTGGCAAACCTCCCTCCTATGAAATTGGCCTCTCCCTCCCCAGCCCTATCCAGTGGCGGAAGTAATTGAGGGGCCTGATCAGAAACAGAAAAAAGCTGTTGGATCTCACTTGTCATCCATAGTGTCTTGCCCAGAAATGCCAAACTACACAACCATGGGATAAACATTGCTTTCCTACCACATTGGCAGAGATGTTTAAAATAATAACACTCAGTGTGGACTAGGATGTGGAAACATAGACAGTTTCGTATACAATGGATAGGAATTTAAGCTGTTACACTTTTGAGGGAAAGCTAACATATCAAACACCTGCAAATGGTACCCATGGATTGGTCCAATTATTCTACTTCTGACAATGTGTATTGTGAAGAGCAAAGATTTGAGCAAAAGGTTTATGAACAAAGTTATCCATCACAAAATTATTTCTAAGAGTGAAACATAGAAAGCAGTCCAGACATCTCACAAGAGGGGGTTGGTTAAATAAATAGAATGACATACCTTGCAAGTATTAGAGATGAGAAATATTTTTAAATATTTTTGGAATATAAAGAAATGTTAGGCCGGGCATGGTGCCTCATGCCCATAACTCCAGCACTTTGGGAGGCCGAGGCAGGTGGATCACCTAAGGTCAGGAGTTCAAGACCATCCTGGCCAACATGGTGAAACCCCATCTCTACTAAAAATATAAAAATTAGCCAGGCATGGTGGCAGGCGCCTGTAATCCCAGCTACTCGGGAGGCTGAGGCAGGAGAATCACTTGAACCCGGGAGGCGGAGGTTGCAGTGACCCAAGATCAAGCCACTGTACTCCAGCCTAGGTGACAGAACAAAAATCCATCCAAAAAGAAAAAAATGTTCTCATTAAGTGAAAAGGGGCAGGTTATAAATCAATATCCACAGCAAGATCACATTTTAAAATACATATACATCCATATTGATTTGCCTCCCAAAAATGTATGTATGTATGTATGAGAGAGAATAACTATGCTTGTGTGTTTGGGAAGAAGTACACAAAATCTTTACTGTGAATGGAGAGACCATTGATAACTTTTGTATTTTTCACATATTTCTGTATTTTCCAAAACTTCTATCCTATTCCTAATTAGAAAAAGGATTGCATCTGCTTTAAAAAAAAAAAAAATTAATGGATATGAGGTGGGGCCATCCAAGGGACATATGCATGGGGACTGTGACGCGGAGGCTAACTCTGCCCCAGCCTTCAGAGTATGGCCAGAGTCTGTTGGGTATCACCGTGCTGGGTAGGAATGGGGCTGAGAGTGTGGCTTGCGGGTGAACAACTCAAGGCAGGAAGAAAGGCTGTAGCAGGAGCCAATGGTCCCTCAGTTGAGGGGGTATCACATCGCACCCAGCCCACCGAAAGCTCTGGGGTCTGGCTTGAGACCCAGGGCCAGTACTGACACATATTCAGAGTGAAGTCTTGGGCAAGTTATTCTGCCTTCTAGATTCTAAGTGTTCTCATTCCTAAAATGGGTGCAACCCAAATAGATCTTGGGACCCTGTCTACTCTCAACCCTGTGTTGCACTCAACAAGACATAACCAATAACCAAAAATAATTTGAGAGTCATTTGTCTTTACTTGTTTATGTCCAAGAGTATTAAGGATTTTTAACCCACAGCAACACTTCTTAATGTCTCTTTGGTAGCAGGGAGTGGCCAGGGCCCCTTGCATGTAAATACATTTTATCCCTGTCTTACGGGATTTGTAATCACGGCCTTACCTCCTTGCAGGGCTGTTAGGAGATTTCAATGAAGCCCTAGGGTTACAGGGCTGTCCTGTAAGGCACTATCCTGATGAAAGGGGCTAATGTTATTATCTGATGACTTTTTTTTTCAAAGACAGGGTCTTGCTTTGTCACCCAGGCTGGAGTACAGTAGTGCAATCATGTCTTAACTGCAGCCTCAACCTCCTGGGCTCAAGTGATCCCCCCACCTCAGCCTCCCAAGTAACTGGTACTACAGACACACACCACCACGCCCAGCTAAGATTTTTTATTTTTTGTAGAGATGGTATCTTACTATGTTGTTCAGGCGAATCTTGAACTCCTGACCTCAAGCTGTCCTCCTGCTTCAGCTTCCCAAAGCACTGGGATTACAGGCATGAGCCCAGCCTTTGATTCACCTCTTATTCCTCAAAGATTCTGCACAATTTGTGATTTTGTTACATCTCCACAACAACCCTGTGCAGAGTGTATCATGTCTTGCTAGATGGGCAGAGATGTTTAAAATAATAAAATATTAACACCCAGCATGGGCTAGGATGCGGAGAAGTATTTAATAGACACCTTCATTTACAGTGGGTGGCAATGTAAGTTGTGAGATGAGATGATGCCTATGTCATTTCATAGGTGAGGAGACAGAGGTTCAGAGTGTCCAAGAGGCTTGCTAAGGTCACACAGGTGGTGACACTGGAATTTGAACCCAGGCCTGGGCTGGGGCCCGGTAACTGCTGGGTGGGTTCTGAGTGACCTCTCCCACTTGCCTGCAGAGGAGTTGGACAAGCTGATCTCCGACCGGCCTGAAAGCTGCCGGCGCCCCGGCAAACCGGGGGAACCAGAGGCCCCTGTGCTGACTCACGCCACCACAGTGGCCGTGGCACACGGCTGCCTGGCTGTCTCCCAGCTCCCACCCCAGCCACTGATGACCCTGTCCCTGCAGTCAGTCCCCCTGCACCACCAGGTCCAGCCCCAGGCACATCTTGCTCCAGACTCTCCAGCACCAGCCCAGACCCCGCCGCTGCATGCCTTGCCGGACCTCAGCCCCAGCCCGCTCCCCCACCCCGCCATGGGAAGGGCTCCTGTAGACTTCATCAATATCAGCACCGACATGAACACTGAGGTGGATGCCCTTGACCCAAGCATCATGGACTTCGCGCTGCAGGGTGAGGCCAGAGGAATGGAGTGATGGGAATGGAATGGGGAGGGGAGGGGAGGGGAGGGGAGAGGCCCGGGGGCCAAAGGGAGTGAGGGAGAGGACTGTGCTGCCTACATTTGCCCCACAGTCTCGTTCCCATAGCAACAACCTTTACAAGTTGAACATCCCTGATCCGGAAATCCAAAATGCTCCGAAATTCGAAAATTTTTGAGCCCTGACAAGACACTCAAAGGTCATGCTCGTTGGAGCAGTTCAGATTTCAGATGTTTGGTTGGATTAGGGATGTTCAACCTGTTATAGCCAATGGCAGCCAACAGGAAATGAGCATTTGCTGTATACCAGGCCAGAGCATTGCACAGGCATCACCTGAGGTCACCACCATCCACATTTCTGTTCTGCCGATGAGGACACTGAGGCAGAGAGAAGTGAAGTCACTCACTCAAGGTCACCTGGCTAGTAAGTGGCAGAGCCTGGAGTTAAACCTCAGTCTGTCTGGCCCCAAAGTTTTCATCAGTAACTGCTTCAACTCCCATGTGCCACCCCCACACCAGGTCACACTCTGACCTGCTGCCTGCCTCATGATCATCTCCGATAAATGGGATGTGATGAATGAACGAACAGGGGAATTTCCGGTTTCAGTGAAGGCTCACACTTCATCCACTCACTAGCACCGGTGCAGCTCTTATGTTTCAGCCAAGGGTGGAGACAGCCTCTGTCCCGAGTTCTGCGTCTAGCGAGGGACATGGACAGGTGGCAAGTCAGCTGCAGCTGTGAAGCGGTATATTTGCACCTCCCTGCCTTTCTTTTCCTGGATTGTTGTGTAGTTCAATGTGAAGAAAGGGAAGCAGTGTCTTGTCCCCCTGGCTTTGACCGTAATGATATCATGAGAACTAATGTTTCCACAAGTCCCCTTGTTTAACCCTTGCCACAGCCTTAGGAGCTGGATTCACTGATCATCTCCATCTTATTCTGAAGTTCTGAGATGGGAGTGTCCCAAAGACATTCGGTGGGAAGGTGAAGGTCCAGGGCTACAACTCTGGCCCTTCCATGGTTTTATTGTTTTTTGTTTTTTTTGAGATGGAGTCTCGCTGTCACCCAGACTGTAGTGCAGTGGCACGATCTCGGCTCACTGCAACCTCCACCTCCTGGGTTCAAGTGATGCTTGCGCCTCAGCCTCCCAAGTAGCTGGGATTACAGGTGTGTGCTACCAGGCCAGGCTAATTTTTATATTTTCAGTAGAGATGGGATTTCGCCATGTTGGCCAGCTGGTGTTGAACTCCTGGCCTCAAGTGATCCACCCACCTCGGCTTCCCAAAGTGCTGGGATTACAGGCGTGAGCCACCATGCCCGGCCCCATGCCCTTTTTCTACAACACATGACCTTAGACGCCACACATGGTCTCTGCCTCTTCCCTAAGATGGGGGATTCGAACTCGGGTCGTTTGATGTGAAGCCAGCTCACCCTAATGCTTTTGTCTTTGAAAGGGAACCTGTGGGAGGAGATGAAGGATGAGGGATTCAGCCTGGACACGCTGGGCGCCTTTGGAGACTCCCCACTTGGCTGTGACCTGGGGGCCTCAGGCCTGACCCCTGCCTCGGGTGGCAGCGACCAGTCCTTCCCAGACTTGCAGGTGACGGGTCTCTACACAGCGTACTCCACTCCGGACAGTGTGGCCGCCTCAGGCACCAGCTCCTCCTCCCAGTACCTGGGTGCGCAGGGGAACAAGCCCATAGCCCTGCTTTGAGCTGTCAGCCTCACCTGCCCCGGAACCCCGGCACCCGGCTTGGGCAGAGAACTGACTGGATCAGGGTGTTCCCAGAAGGCAGGTCCCTCATGGTCCCCGAAGCCTCTCCTAAACCTGTGGAGAAATTGCTGGCTGGACAGGGAAGCGGTTCCCCTCAGCAGCCCCTCTCTTCCTCGTGCCCCCCACTGGAGCTTCTGGGACAGTTTCTGGGGGCTCTTCCAAGTCAGAAGGATGGAGGAGGGTGGACAAGCAACCCAGCGTCCCCCGACTCCTTGACACTCCTCCAAGGCCTGAGCTGCGACGCCTGGCCATGTTGAGTGACACTTCTCCATCCTGGATCCTGGCTGGGTGACCTCAATGACCTGCACCCCATTTTGGGACACCTTTGTGCATTGAGGAGACACCCTGGGGTGAAAGCCCTTGAATTCATCCTCATGGGAAATGGCTGAGTGGATCAAACCTCAGCCGCAGCCTCCAGGGGCCAGGCCCAGAGCAGGAAATGGAGCCAGAGAACCTGGAGCCTCTCTCTCTTGGATAGGACAAGCTGAACTCTGAAATGGGAGCCAGTCCAGGTGGCCTTCAGCCCCACCTTTCCGATAGTCTATTAGAATTTTATTAGAGCAGATTCCTGGGCCATGCCGGGCACCGTGACCAGGTGTAAATTTATTTATATTTATTGTGGCCCAACCACCCCACTTCTTTAAACCCAGCCCGAGGCCTCTGGAATGAGACTCCTCCTCCCTCCCTACCTCCCAGCCATCCTAACTCCTACAGGCCAGAGAATGACATCTCTAACTGGCTCGTATTCCCTTGGCAGCCTGGGGCTACTTTTTAGAACCAGCAAGCACTGTTGATACTGTGAACCATCCTATTTTTTCCATATTAGAGACCAGATATTTTTCTACCTGTTCATGATTCACATCTCTTCTTGCATGTACCTAAGAGAGGCGGTGCCATTGTTTGGGGGCTTGGGGGGCTTTCAAAGGGGAAAATGCAATGGGAGAGGGAGGAACTGGAGGAGGGTGCTTTTGTACTGGGATTTGAGACTCTCCTGAGGGAATGAAAGCCAGCTGAACCATGTAAAGCTCGAACCACGTGGCGAGTGGTGGACAAAACTTCGATGCATGATATTTATTGGCACTTCCTCACCTCCCTTTGTCCTACAGCTGTTTTTATGTTTCTTTTTCTCTCCTTGCTAATTACTGACTCCCCAAGTGGCAAGTTCCTCAGATAGCTGGGTTAAAGGAGAGACAGGTGAGTGAGCTAGTCAATTGTGAAAAATGCTCTCCCAGCAAAGTTGAGACAAAACTGGAGAAGCTGCAGCCTCACGCACCATCCCCCTCTTTCCACCAGATGGATGTTGACTGTGTCTGGGAGTTCCCGAACCCTAGAGCCAGGATGTTGTTTCATCAACAGCTCAGCCAGCTGCCTGGGAGCTTTGGCATTAAGCCCCGCCTTGAAGGGAGAGCTTTAAGTTTTTCCTAGTTCTGGAACTTTCCACCGAGCATCCACCACCCTTAGACACAATCCCAGTGCTACCCGTCCGACCTGCACTGTCATCTGCTTTGTGTGATATGGCCCCCGATAAGGTGTTGAAATTGTTATTCATGAAGACTCCGTGTTTGAGTAACATCAAGACTGTCAGTGTAGAATTGAGTAACTGTCTTCTATCAATAAAGGCTGAACGGCAGCTCTGTGGCTTGTGAGAAGGTCAAAGGGAGATAAAGGATAATGACACTACTCACTCATCCCTTACAGGTGAGGTCCCATTTACAGATGGGGAAATTGAGGCCCAGAGAGGTGACACCACTGCACACCAGACCCAGGCATTCTGATACCAAGTTCCCATCGCACCAGAAACTGGGGGGAGTTTGTCATGAAGGTTACAATGAGCATGGCCTCCATTTACTGTCCCTGAGAACTGGCGCTTGACAGGCATCATTTCAGGCAGGGATCACGAATGCCATTTACCACTCAGAAAGCAGAGGCTTGGAGAAGTAGGGCTGGCTGAGTGTGTCCTGGAGCTCAGCAGCACAGCTCAGGTGTGTACCCATGTCAGAAAAGACAAGATGGAAACGGACGCACCCCTTCCAGCACCTGCTATATGCCAGGCCCCGTACTAGTCACTGCTGTCAATTAGCTCATTTGGTCCTCACAACAGCCGTAGTAAGCATGTCTGATTTGTTACTACACCCATGTCACAGATGAAGAAACTGAGGCTCAGGGGAATAAAGCAGGTGACTTGCTGTCCAAGATATAACAGGCAAACTATATATTAAATGAGAGTCTAACTCTTTTTATTTTTTCAGACAGAGTCTCACTCTGTCACCAGACTGGAGTGCAGTGGTGCAATTTTGGTTCACTGCAACCTCAGCCTCCCGGATTCAAGCGATTCTCCTGCCTCAGCCTCCCGAGTAGCTGGGACTACAGGCAACGCCACCACACCCAGCTACTTTTTGTATTTTTAGTAGAGACAGGGTTTCACCATGTTGGCCAGGATGGTCTTGATCTCTTGACCTTGTGATCCGCCCGCCTCAGCCTCCCAAAGTGCTAGGATTACAGGCAGGAGTCTAACTCTTAAGCCCACCCAGGAAGTGGCCTGCAGCCTCAGGGGAGACCAGATTCGTGCACATGCAACGTTTTATGAGTGAGGAAGTATGTCTGGGAGGATGGGCTGTGGGTGGTGTCAGGAAGTGCTTGGTGGAGGCCAGGCTCGGGGCAGGGAGAGGGTGCCTGCAGCAGCCCCGGCTTCCTCTGCCCAGCACCTGTACCACCCTCTCCTTGGCTTGGCTCCCAAATGACCCTGTGAACCCAGGCTGGCCAAAAGCATCGAAGCCCCCAGCCACCCTCTGAAATTGGCTGAAGTGGGGAATAAGTGACCTAGGCCATGGTGTTCACAGCCAATGAGCATCCCCCAGGGACTTTGCAGGAGCTAGGGGACAGGGGTACCCTCCATCTCCTGGGGTGCTCAGC
Organism: Macaca thibetana thibetana; assembly: GCF_024542745.1. NCBI lineage: Eukaryota > Metazoa > Chordata > Mammalia > Primates > Cercopithecidae > Macaca > Macaca thibetana. The sequence continues at coordinate 105,420,236 of NC_065588.1, read as the reverse complement.
TGGGAGAATGGAGCCCCAGCCACTGCGTCACCACCAGGAAAGGGCTGGGAGCCACAGCTGAGTCTGACTTCTGTTCCTGACCATGGGCAAGTGGGAGTCAGGTGTGCCGAGTCCAGGCAAAAATGCCCGGGTCACAAGCTCTAGGCAGAGCTCTGGTCACAGCCAGAGTGCCACCAATGCATGGTGTGCACAGCCAGAGCGCCACCCGGCCATGATGACACCAGAAGAAAGCATGCAGGAGACATGAGGGAAATGAGGCTCCTTCTGGGGCCGAGCAACTAATAGGAGAAAAACACAAACTGCCGTCATATAAGCACCTGCTGTGTTTTGCTGCACGGAGTTCAACACAGTCAGGCAGCATCTCCCTGGAACCGCACCACAGCCTGCACAACCAGTGGGATATTCCCATTTCCCAGATGAGGAAACTGAGGCTCCGAGATCATGTTTCTAAAGCTTTTCCTCCCCTTCTATGAGAAATCACTCACATTCTAACAACAAAAATAGTAACAGCATTCGCTAGCATGTATAGGGGGCTTACTCCCTGCAGTGTATACCGGGACACAATCTATCTTTATTTTCCTCCCCAGTCCTAATCCCTGGAACCTGCGAATATGTTATCAGGCAAGTGGGAATAAAAGATGCAGATGCAATTATGGTTGCTAATCAGCTGCCTTAAAATAGGGGGAATTGCCGGGTGTGGTGGCTCACACCTGTGATCCCAGCACTTTGGGAGGCTGAGGCAGATGGATTGCCTGAGCCCAGGAGTTTGAGACCAGCCTGGGCAATATACAAAGACTCCATCTTTACAAAAAAAAAATAAAGGAGTAGCCAAGCAGGGTGGTGCACGCCTGTAATCTCAGCTACTCAGGAGGCTGAGGCAGGAGAATCACGTGAGTCCGGGAGATCGAGCCTACAGTGAGCTGTGATTGCACCACCACACTCTAGGCCGGGTGACAGAGCAAGACACTGTCTCAAAAAAAAAAAAAAAAAAAAAAAAAAAAAAGGTGGAGGATTACCCCAGGTTATCAAGGTAGGCCAGTGTAATCATAAGGGTCCTATGGGTAAAGGAGGGAGGCAGGAGAGTCAGTGTCAGATTTAAAGATGCTGTGAGGATGGAACAGGGCCTCTAGATGCTGGAAAAGGCAAGAGAATGGATTCTTTCCCCTAGAGCCTCCAGAAGGACCACAGCCCCACCCACTGACACCTTGATTTTAGCCCGGGGAGACACATGTTGGGCTTCTGACCTCCAGAACTGTAGGATGATAAATTTGTATTGTTTTAAGCCACTAAGTTTGTGGGGATTCTCACAGCAGCCATAGACAATAAATACATCCCCATTTTACAGAAGAGAAAACAGGTTCAGAGAGGCTAGGTAGCCTAGGCATGATTAGGAAAGAGTAGAGATGGGATTCAAATGACACTGTGCTTCCCCACGGTCTCTTACCACATCTCAGAGGGCTCAGCTGACACCATCTGTTTGCTGGTTTATATAGGAACAAAAACTCTCCAAGGTTACGTGACAGGGATTTAACCCCAGATCTGTAGGTCTCCCTGCCCCTCCATGGCACTGTAATGGCTTAGTGTAGGCTCATAATGGGCGGTCAGTGGAAGTTCAGGGAAAGGAATAAGATGGATCAGAAGTAGGGGATGAGGTGGTGGAGCTGAGCATCGCCTCCTTTGGAGGATGCTGGTTGTGTTACTGTTGATCCTATGGGTGTAGACGCTGGACCTCTGGTCTCTGGAATCAAAACCCTCAAGAGTCCAGGGGAAGCAGGACAGAGATCTCACTGGTGGCTGAAATGTGGGCAAATCCAGCAGCAGCCAAAGAGCCAGGCTGGGTCATCCCCAAGGGGTGTCCAGTCCATGAGAACCTGTCCAGCATCTTCCACAGCCACCCACAATTTGCCACAGGACAGAAGCAAACACTCTCGGGAGAGGGACAAGCAGGCTCATCTCTAGGACCCACATTCTCTGACCCCAAGGCTGCCCAGGCTTCCTCCTGTGGGATAAGTGATCCCGACAGGTGGAAGCATCTCTGATCTTCTCCAGGGGGGCGCTTCCCACCTTCCATCATTGACTAGCGTCTCTGGTAACCACAGAAATGTGGTCAAACTTATAGACTACCAACATCTCCTGGGGCCTTTTAAGATCTAGATCTCAGCCTGGGCAACATAGCAAGACCCCATCTTGGCCAGGTGCAGTGGCTCGTACCTGTAATCCCAGCACTTTGGGAGGCCAAGGCAGGAGGATAGCTTGAGCCCAGGAGTTGGAGACCACCACGGGAGACATAGCGAGACCCCATCTCTACAAATAATAAATTAGAAAATTAGGTGGTCATGGTGGTGTGTACCTGTAGTTCCAGCTACTGGGGAGGCTGAGGTGGGAGGATAGCTTGAGCCTGGGAGGTTGAAGCTACAGTGGGCTGTGATAGTGCCACTGCACTCCAGCCTGGGCAACATAATGAGACCCCCGTCTAAAAAAAAAAAAAAAAAAAAAAAAAAAAAATCTAGCTCTCCAGATCCGTCAGGGATTCTGAGGCATGGCCAGGCGCTGTGGCTCACACCTGTAATCCCAGCACTTTGGGAGACCAAGTTAGCTGGATCACTTAAAGTCAGGAGTTTGAGACCAGCGTGGCCAACATGAGGAAACCCCGTCTCTACTAAAAATATAAAAATTAGCTGTGTGTGGTGGCGGGCCCCTGTAATCCCAGCTACTCAGGAGGCTGAGGCAGGAGAATTGCTTGAACCCACTAGGCGTAGGTTGCAGTGAGCTGAGATTATGCCACTGCGCTCCAGCCTGGGTGACAGAGTGAAACGCCCTCTCAAAAAACAAAACAAAACAAAACAAAAAGAGCGAGAGAGACTGAGCTAGAGCCAGAGTCAATCTGAGCTTTTGAAACAAGCACCCCTGCTACGCTTGGGAGCTGGCCAAGGGAAAGGTGAGAAGAGTCTAAGACAGAGTGAGGAGGGGATCATAGGGTGAGCCTGTGAACTGAGATAAGGCAGATCCGAGGGCTAGGGACACAGAACATTCCTCTGACTTGGACTGAGAAAGGCCTTGCACTTGTGCAGCCTGCAGGTGACCCTGGCAACAACTAAAGGGAAGAGGAGGCTCCCAGAAAGGTTCAGGCAGTGGGAGTGAGATGGGGAAAGATGAACAATGTACCTCGGGTGCCGCCTCACCGAGAATGAGCCTGGCTGGCCGGCTGCTTCCTTCTCCACGGACCTCCAGGAGTTCTGCCACCGCCTGGGTCTGCGGGAGTCTGGATTTCGGCGTCATTGCAGAATGGGGAGCAGGTGGGAGAGAAGGGAGGGAGGCGTGGCTGCAGTGGGGCGGGGCCAGCTGGGTGGGCGAGGGAAGCAGGAGGCAGAGGAATCGGATGTCGGGGTCACAGGTGGGGTCTATATATCCCGTCCGTGATGATCAAGGCATGCAAGTAAAAAGGTGCAATGACTTTTGAGTTCAATTGCTTCTAGGCTCCACCCCTTAGATGGTTATTATCAAACAAACACATAAAAACCAAAAACAAAAAGAGGAAAACAAATAGTATTGGCAAGGATGTGGAGAAATTAGGGAAGTTTGTGCATTGTTGGTGGGAATGTAAAATGGCACAGCAGCGTTGGAAAAACAGTATGCTGATTGTGCAAAGAATGAAAAAGAATTACCACCAGGTCCAGCAATCCCGTTTGCTTTTTTTTTTTTTTTTTCCCCTGACATGTAGTCTCGCTCTGTTGCCCTGGCTGGAGTGAGTGGTGCTATCTCAGCTCACTGCAACCTCTGCCTCCTAGGTTCAAGCCATTCTCTTGCCCCCCACCACACCTGGCTAATTTTTGTATTTTTAGTAGAAATGGGGTTTCACCTTGTTAGCCAGACTGGTCTCGAACTCCTGACCTCGGGTTATCCACCCGCCTCACCCTCCCAAAGTGCTGGGATTACAGGTGTGAGCCACTGCACCTGACTCTGTATACCCATTTTCATAGCAGCAGTATTCACAACCACCAAAAGGTGCAAGCCACCAAGTAATTCATTGATGGATGCATGGATACATAAACTGTGCTCTTAAAAAGGAAGGAAACTCTGACCCATGCTACAACATGGATGAACCCTGAGGACATTATGCTAAGTGGGATAAGCCAATCACAAAGAGGACGAATACCCTACGATTCCACTTATATGAGGTACCTACAGTAGTCAAATTCATAGATACAGAAAGTAGAATGGTGGTTGCCAGGGGCTGGAGGGGGAGGGGAGTGGGGAGTTAGTGTTTAATGGGTACAGAGCTTCACTCTTGCAAGATGAAAAGCATTCTGGAGATTGATTCCACAACAGTGGATTGTGGATGCACTTAACACTGCTGAACTGTATGCTTAAAAAAGGTTAAGATTTTGTTATGTATATTTTACCACAATAAAAACTTACAAAATACAAAATACTAGACCAGGTGTGGTGGCTCACACCTGTAATCCCAGCACTTTGGGAGGTGGAGGTGGGTGGATCACTTGAGGTCAGCGGTTCAAGACCGGCCTGGCCAACAGGGCAAAACCCCATCTCTACTAAAAATATAAAAGTTAGCCGGGCGTGGTGGCATGTACCTGTAATCCCAGCTCCTTGGGAGGCTGAGGGAGGAGAATCACTTGAACCCGGGAGGCAGAGGTTGCAGTGAGCCGAGATTATACCACTGCACTCCAGCCTGGGCGACAGAGCAAGACTCTGTCTCCAAAAAAAAAAAAAAAAAAAAAAAAAAACAAGAAAACGTGTAGGCTCTTTGCCTGTGTTTCCTACACAGTACTCCGTCCAAAGATATACCCCATTGGTCAGGGTATTACAAAATACAGAACATCATCAGGAGCATCCTCTCACCTCACCTTCCAGGAGAGGACCACCTCTCTATCAGCAGACTATTCTCCAAAATCCAGCCCTGGTTCAGCAACCAGAAACACCTAGGGATCCCTAGCTCTGTGTTTTAGTTAGAAATCTGTTTCATATATGTTGCACAAAAGAGAGAGAACAGGGGCTGTCAGAGCACAGAGGAGGGCTCCCAACCCATGGGAGAGGTGGTCAAAGAAGGCTGCCTGGGGGAAGTGCCATTTGAGTTGGGTGTTGAGGGATGAGTAGGAGTCAGCCAGACAAAGGCCAAGGGGGAAGAGGTTCCCCAGGAGAAACAGCCAGTGCTCACCTGGAGGTGAACTGACAGTTTAGACAGGCTGATTCGTGGTAGTAACAGGATGCTCTCGCATAGCTGAAGTTGGGCCCCAAGACTCATGCCATGCCTTATAGGACTGAGTGATACTTCTGTCCCAAGGGCACTTAGTACAGGGAAGTGGCATTTTGGGCAGATCTCTCCAGACGTCAAGCAGCGTGGCTCGGTGCATCAGCTGCACAGCCAGTGCCCAGAAGAGGGCGGGTTGGTCCACACTGGTTGAGTTAGCAGAAGCCATAGGGAGGCTTTGCTGTGCATGGTGGTCATTCAGAACCTTTCTGTGGCCTGTGTGGATGGTCCTTGTTCCCTTCTCTATCATGTTCCTGTCACAGGGACTCTGAAGGTGGACCCTGGATATTTCTGGATTTAACAGTCACTGTTTTGACTAGTTGTGGCCCTAAACATCTTGTGGTTAGCCACTTGCAATTTCTACCTGTTGGGAACTCCAGGATACCAGTCCCCAAGGGCAGGAGTGGGTTGCCTTGCTCGTGGCGGTGCCCTGTCACAGTGCTCGGCCTGTGGCACATGCTCATAAAATAGTGGACAAAAGCATTTTTCTGGGGCTGTGTGCATTGTGAGAACTGGGGTTCCCTCTTTGGCCACACAACTGGCTGCTTCATTTCAACACAGCTCTGTTGATCTGGATGTGCTCTCAGCTGCAGAAAAGCTCAGGAAGTGATTTACAAAACAAACAACTGGTTTTGAAATGCAAAAATAACTCTGGAGAAATGTATTAATGTCTGCACTTTACTCTGAAATGTGACAAAATAATAGCATGCATTCACAGATAAAGGAGAGATGGACAGATGGAGAGAGCGGTGTTAAAGAAGGTACAAGCACAGTCAGATGTCAACGGTGGCATCGAGATGGTGGGTTAGAGTGAGTGCTATGAAATATTTTGACTTTTTGGCATTTGGAAATTTTCATAATAAAATGTTAGGGGGCGGACGCGGAGCGTGCTTTGGACACCATGAATTTTGATGTTATAAAGGGCAAACCAGTACGCATCATGTGGTCTCAGCGTGATCCATCACTTCGCAAAAGTGGAGTAGGCAACATATTCATTAAAAATCTGGACAAATCCATTGATAATAAAGCACTGTATGATACATTTTCTGCTTTTGGTAACATCCTTTCATGTAAGGTGGTTTGTGATGAAAATGGTTCCAAGGGCTATGGATTTGTACACTTTGAGATGCAGGAAGCAGCTGAACGAGCTATTGAAAAAATGAATGGAATGCTCCTAAATGATCGCAAAGTATTTGTTGGACGATTTAAGTCTCGTAAAGAACGAGAAGCTGAACTTGGAGCTAGGGCAAAAGAATTCACCAATGTTTACATCAAGAATTTTGGAGAAGACATGGATGATGAGCGCCTTAAGGATCTCTTTGGCAAGTTTGGGCCTGCCTTAAGTGTGAAAGTAGTGACTGATGAAAGTGGAAAATCCAAAGGATTTGGATTTGTAAGCTTTGAAAGGCATGAAGATGCACAGAAAGCTGTGGATGAGATGAATGGAAAGGAGCTCAATGGAAAACAAATTTATGTTGGTCGAGCTCAGAAAAAGGTGGAACGGCAGACGGAACTTAAGCACAAATTTGAACAGATGAAGCAAGATAGGATCACCAGATACCAGGGTGTTAATCTTTATGTGAAAAATCTTGATGATGGTATTGATGATGAACATCTCCGGAAAGAGTTTTCTCCATTTGGTACAATCACTAGTGCAAAGGTTATGATGGAGGGTGGTCGCAGCAAAGGGTTTGGTTTTGTATGTTTCTCCTCCCCAGAAGAAGCCACTAAAGCAGTTACAGAAATGAACGGTAGAATTGTGGCCACAAAGCCACTGTATGTAGCTTTAGCTCAGCGCAAAGAAGAGCGCCAGGCTCACCTCACTAACCAGTATATGCAGAGAATGGCAAGTGTACGAGCTGTGCCCAACCCTGTAATCAACCCCTACCAGCCAGCACCTCCTTCAGGTTACTTCATGGCAGCTATCCCACAGACTCAGAACCGTGCTGCATACTATCCTCCTAGCCAAATTGCTCAACTAAGACCAAGTCCTCACTGGACTGCTCAGGGTGCCAGACCTCATCCATTCCAAAATATGCCCGGTGCTATCTGCCCAGCTGCTCCTAGACCACCATTTAGTACTATGAGACCAGCTTCTTCACAGGTTCCACGAGTCATGTCAACACAGCGTGTTGCTAACACATCAACACAGACAATGGGTCCACGTCCTGCAGCTGCAGCTGCTGCAGCTACCCCTGCTGTCCGCACCGTTCCACAGTATAAATATGCTGCGGGAGTTCGCAATCCTCAGCAACATCTTAATGCACAGCCACAAGTTACAATGCAACAGCCTGCTGTTCATGTACAGGGTCAGGAACCTTTGACTGCTTCCATGTTGGCATCTGCCCCTCCTCAAGAGCAAAAGCAAATGTTGGGTGAACGGCTGTTTCCTCTTATTCAAGCCATGCACCCTACTCTTGCTGGTAAAATCACTGGCATGTTGTTGGAGATTGATAATTCAGAACTTCTTCATATGCTCGAGTCTCCTGAGTCACTCCGTTCTAAGGTTGATGAAGCTGTAGCTGTACTACAAGCCCACCAAGCTAAAGAGGCTGCCCAGAAAGCAGTTAACAGTGCCACCGGTGTTCCAACTGTTTAAAATTGATCAGGGACCACGAAAAGAAACTTGTGCTTCACCGAAGAAAAATATCTAAACATCGAAAAACTTAAATATTATGGAAAAAAAACATTGCAAAATATAAAATAAATAAAAAAAGGAAAGGAAACTTTGAACCTTATGTACCGAGCAAATGCCAGGTCTAGCAAACATAATGCTAGTCCTAGATTACTTCTTGATTTAAAAACAAAAAAAAAAACACAAAAAAATAGTAAAATATGAAAACAAATTAATGTTTTATAGACCCTGGGAAAAAGAATTTTCAGCAAAGTACAAAAATTTAAAGCATTCCTTTCTTTAATTTTGTAATTCTTTACTGTGGAATAGCTCAAAATGTCAGTTCTGTTTTAAATAACAGAATTGATAACTGAGCAAGGAAACGTAATTTGGATTATAAAATTCTTGCTTTAATAAAAATTCCTTAAACAGTGAAAAAAATAAAAAATAAAAAAAAATAAAATGTTAGGGGAAAAGAATGACCCTGAGGAAAAAAGGCCAACTGACTTTTGGAGCAGATGAAGGCAAAATAATAAGATAATAAAATAAGAGATTGAGGAGGCCAAAGAAAGGAGTAGAAATGGGGACAACCCAGCCCACATTTACATTTGTGATGTGGAGGAGCCCACTGTGCATGCAGAAATGTGAGGTTCCTCTGAGTGGTTTAGGGGCTACAGAATCTGCCAATCAAGGGCCGCAAAATCTGCCAATCAGGAAAGAGGGCAGCCCACCCTCGTGTGGGCTCTTGGCATGAAGAGCATGAGGTTTTTGATGAGGATCTGAATGATGGCGTTGGCTGCATTAGCCAGGAAGCCAGGGAGGCAGGAGGAGTGGAGCTTGGTCTACAGGATGCTCTCATGTTTTGGGATCTAACCCTTGCAAAGGTTCAGGACTTACGGAAAGGCATTAAGCCCAGGGGGACTGGGTCTGGGCCAGCCTGGGTTCCTGGCCTGGCCCCTCCTTTTACCAGCTATGTGCACTTGGAGAAGTTGGCTCATCTCTGAGCCTGGATTTTCTCGTCTATAAAAATGAGGATAGAGGCTGGGTATAGTGGCTCACACCTGTAATTCTAGCACTCTAGGATGCTGAGGTGGGAGGATCACTTGAGGCCAAGAGTTTGAGACCAGCCTGGACAACATAGCTAGACCCCGTCTCTACAAAAACTGAAAGAGTTAGCTGGGCATGGTGGTGCATGCCTGTAGTCCCAGATACTCGGGAGGCTGAGGTGGGAGGATCATTTGTGCCCAGGAGGTTGAGGCTGCAGTGAGCTGAAATCACATCAATGGACTCCAGCCTGGGCAACAGAGCGAGACCCTGTCTCATAAAAAAAAAAAAATGAGGATTGAGTGTATGTAGCAACCACCTCCAAGGGTCACATGAGGATTGTGTGGAAGGAGGCCAGAAACTGGCACGTGACCAGTGGCCATCGTGGGGAGTGTTCAGTTAGCACCCAACCTGCCCAGCAAGGCCTCTGTCCATACTCAGTGGTCTGATCCTTTCTCCCTTGCCCTTGTGACTAGCCACACTAAGTCCTCCAAGGGAGAAAAGCCTTGTCAGGAAAAGCACTTTCAGCTGATGTCCACAGAGTAAACTCCAGCATCCTTAGCGGCAGATGGCAGCTTGTGTCCGGGTTTCAAATCCAGATGAAAACGAAAATTGACCCGTAGTCTTCAGGATGCAAAATTAAATCAGAGCTTCCTTCTCCCCATCCCAGAGGGTTGCATTTCAGCTTGTTCTCAGCTCCTCACCTCCCTGCCTGGAGGGTCTGCTGATGCAGACCACCATTAGGTGCTGCTGTGGGTGGAAATAAACTGCTGTCTTCTGGGCTAACTGGGCCATCTCTGGGGCTAAGGATAGAGCTCCAACTCAAACTAGTGCAAGCATTAAAACAAATAAACAAACAAAAACCATGGATAGGTTCCTGGGACTGGGCTACTGACTTCAGGCATGGCTTGATCCAGGCATCCAAGTACCACCAACAGGACTGGGTCTCCCCCTCTATCTCTGGGCTTGGCTTTCCCCTGCATTGGTAGGTCCTCTCCACATCAGCATTGTCAGCCATCCCTAAAGAATTCTGATCAGCCCTACTGAGGACACACGCCCATACCTGCGTCAGTCACTGTCAGGGGGAATGGAGAACTCTCATTGGCCCATCCCTGGTGAGGGGGAAATGCCTGGAAAAGGTGTCAGGCAGAATCAAAGTAACAGTTGTTGTTCTGTATTTTGGAGAAAACCGGAATAGTCTCTGTGTGCTGAGAAGCTGTGGTGGGGGCTTCTGCCACAGTTTCGGTCCATGTACAACCGACTCCTAAGTGTGGCTTAAACCTGCCCACCAAGGACCTAGGTCATAAAAGGAAAGGGCTGGGTTCTGGAGCCAAGCCGACTTATTCCGTCCCTGCGGAACCATGGACAAATGCCTTCACCTCTCTGTGCCTCAGCTTCCTCATCTGCACAGCAGGGGTGGATCATGGTGGTGGAAAGGAATGGAACTCACATGTGAAGTGCCTGGGCCAACCCCCCGCCCCCTTCTTCCAGAGAAGCTCCCTTTTTGCCTGTGGCATTGACTAGGCTTACATGTATTTTTCTAAAACATTTTTTCCCTAAAGCTTTCAAAAAGGGATGACTTTGTCCAATTCAGTCCAGCCTTCAGCTCCCTTCACTGCATCCCTGTCTGCCCCTGTGATGGGAACTCACTCAAAGTCTCAGCTGTGGTGTCAGGAATGGAGGGTACAAAGGTGAACACCTACCTTTGGAGGAGGCCACCTGCCTTCTCCAGTCCAGACAATAAAGTCAAGGCCAAAGTGTTTCCTTCAAAAAATAGTTTATTCTGCACATTTCCTGGTAGGCTCTCTGCCCACCGTTCCAGGGTAGCAGCTACTCATAACGTGCCTTTCTCTCCAAAACCAAGAGGGCCTTCCCAACAGAAAAACCTTCAGTTCCCAAAGCAGCATCAATTCTTCCCCTCACCCCAGCAAACCTCAGGGTGGAATAAGGAATAATTCACCTTCTCCCATCCCTCACTGCCCCACCACACCTTCATTTGCCAGGGCCGTCACTGGCTAATGGTCAGATTTTGTCTTTTTCAACTTGGATACCCTCAAGCATCCCAGCTTTTGGAGGCTTCCCTGGGTGACTTCATGGGCTTCCACATTGACCAGGCATCATATACAGCATCCTCGGACAAACCGCCCATCACAGCAGTGGGTTGTGGCCAACTCCCTTCACTCCCCCACTCCACCCCAATGGGAGAAACCAGAGGATTGCAGGGCCCCGGGCTGTGCCGCCTGCAGAGCCAGGAGCTGCTGGATGCATTGCAACATCCTCCCTGAGCAAATCGGTATGGTCACCACAGTCCAGTCCTTAGTCACCGACAGCTCTGCCCCTCGGTCAGATCCCACCATCTGTGCTCATCAAGCCAGCAGGCAAGGGAGCAACAGTGACTCAAGTGGCCCTCCAAGGGAGCAGTGGTGACCGTCACAGACGTGACATTTGTGAGCAAGCTGGGCCATGGGTGTGGCAAGGGATTCCTCTCCGCCTCTGTGCTCCCCACTTGGGCAAGAGAAGGGTGCCTGCACAGGCTGGGGGCCAATCCTGCAGGGGGAAGGGGCAGTCCTCATTTTCCTTGGAGGGAAGAGGCAGGCAGAGGACCTCGAGCTATGCGAGAGGATCCTCCAGAAGCCCTGAAACCTCTGGCCGGGCACTTCCATTCATTTTGCTTTCCCTCTCTCAAAAAGAGAATCCCTGGCAACCAGTGCTAAACATGGCCTACCAGTGGAGCCCTCCTAGTGATTCACTAGGGCCATTTGGGGAACAAAATGCCATTTCATTCTTGCAATAAAAAATCATCTGGCCAAAGATGGTGGCTCACGCCTGTAATCCCAGCACTTTGGGGGGCCAAGGTGGGTGGATTACCTGAAGTCAAGGGTTCAAGACCAGCCTGACCAACATGGTGAAACTGTGTCTCTACTAAAAATACAAGAATTAGCTGGACATGGTGACGGGCACCTGTAATCCCAGCTATCTAGGAGGCTGAGACAGGAGAACAGCTTGAACCTGGGAGATGAAGGTTGCAGTGAGATCATGCTACCCCATTCCAGCCTAGGTGACAGAGTAAGACTCTGTCTCAAAAAAAAAAAAAAAAAAAAAAAAAAAAAAAAAAAAAAAATTTCATCCATACATTTTCCTGGGTGACTAGACAGTATCCAAAGAAACATCATTACAAAAATAGGTTTTTCTCTAGTCCTGTCTATATATATATTTTTTTTCCTTGGCCCATTTATTTGGCTGAAATATATGAGATGCTTACATCTAGTGCTGGTCTCAGAGTAAAAAAATAAAAGATTTCATGATATGATGATATCCAAGAAGCCTGAAGAACGCCTGGATCCCACAGGCCAGGCACTGTTTTGCAAAAGGAAACAGGGATGTTTTAGCTTGATTAGATTTAGTGATGCAATAAAAATGCTGTCTTCAGAGACAAAACAAAAGAAACTTCCCAGCTATGCAGAGGAGGTTGTTTGTGTTTGGGAGAGGCACTCCTGGGCCTTTTATTGAGACAGGTGTCAGCTCGGAACCAGCAGCCCTGCAGAAGTGCCCAGGATTTTCTTTTTTTAAAAGCAGGTCTTCAAGGTCTGCTGAGGGCCTACTGATGGTGGGTGTGGGTGGTTCCTCTTGCTGTGGTCCCGGGAATGGCGGGGCAGGCCGGGGTCAGGTGGAGGCCGGGCTGTCCATGGTAGACAGCAGGTGGATGACCTGTGCCCGCTCAGCTGGGCTGATGTGCTGGCTCAGGTATATCACACAGTCCACGGCCACCTCGGGGTTTTCTTGAACCAGGCTGTGAGGGAGGTGAGAGGAGGGCTGGGGTCACTCCAGCCACTTTTTCAGTGGCCCCTAGGATGGCAGACTCCTTGTGTGGGGCCACACCCCAGAACCCAGAGCTCCCAAGTCCCTTCCTGCTGTGGTCCCCAAGGGGGCGATGGTCCTGTGCAGCAGGAGGGCTGTGACCTAAAGATCAGAATGTCTTGAGGCACCACTGTCCCTACTGGTCACTGCTGTGTCACATGACCTAAGACAAGACACTGCCCTGAGTCTCAGCTTCATCCCCAAAATGGGGTCCCCTGTGCTGGACTCCCTCCTTCACAGGGGGACTGCATGGCAACTGGGGGAGGGGACACTGTGGAAAGGCCAACACTGGCGTGGAAGCCAGCAGCCTGAAGGCTAGTGGTTCCAAATGTGGGTTCTGTGACTAACCCTGCTCAAGCTGTGACTTTGGATAAGTCCATATTCCAGCAAGGGTCATGAGTTGGAAGGATCTCACACTGTCTTCATAGCACCCCTGGGCTCTCTGCCCCACCCCGGCCACCGGGCTGGGAGACCGGGCATTGGGGAGTATGGTCTCTTTACTGGGGGCCGGGTGGGGGCCCAACCCCAGACTGTGGCTTTCACCACACGACCCTGGCCCTGAGGCCCTGGGACTGCACAGTGTGGCGGGTTCAAGTGGCTGCCTAGGAGTGGGCAGCTGGGGGTCAATGCTGGCTCGGGTCCTTGCCAGGAGCCTGGGAAGCAGGTGCGGCGGCTACTCACCCTCGGATGGTCTTGAGGACAGAGTCGTGCTTCAGGTACGTGATGTTCTCGCGGATGGTGGAGCGCGGGCCGTCCTCCACCTGCCAGTGCTGTTCTAGCCACTGCACAACCACCTGGTTGTTGTCCCACAGGTAGGCCTGGGGAGGGGGCAGAGGATGCCTCAGAGAGGTACCCAGCTGTGGGCTGGCTGCCTCAGCCCCCAGCACCCTCTGTGCCCACCGGCCTCGTTCTCACCCCAGGCCCACCTTGACAGCCCCCTCCGTCTCCACGAACCAGCGGCGCAGCATGGACTGGATGTGCACGTGACTCAGCTCCCCGCTGGCCCGCAGGATCTCCTGCTTGACCTGGTCCTCCAGGAGGAGGCGGCGCAGACGCCAATACAGGAAGGTGCGCGCGGTCTTCCACTCCAGGATGTCCTGCGGAGGAGCCAGGCTTGAATCCCCAGAAAGGGAAGGAGGAGATGGGCTGCTGGCTCTGACCACACCCATGACAGTGGCTGCCCGGGACTGGGCCCAGGCTCTGAGATCATTCCCAAAACATCCCAGGCAAGCAAGCTGAGGCTCAGGGAGGGGAAGGCACCTGCTCAGAGCCAGGACATCACCAGGACTCCAGATGGGCCATAGGTGAAAAAATGTCCCCCATAAAAACCCAGCACCCACCTCTACCTCAACTGACACAAACACAGGCTTGTGTGAGGCATGAGCCAGTTGGGAGGGAGAACAATGCAGCAAGAGAACCAGTGAGTAATGGACATGGGTAGGAGGTGACTGTGGGATGTCCTTGCAATAGTGAGGGGCGGGGTGAATGCTGGACAGGAACAATGATTTCTACCCCTGGTCCAGGTCCAAACTGGCCGAGCCATCAGACTTTGTTGCTTATTAGAATCTCTTGGGGATTTTAAAAATCATGACTGCCAGGCTCCTGTCCAGGTGTTTGGATTTCATTGGTCTGCAGTGCCATCTGGGGATCGGGATTATTTTAAAGCTCCCAGGTGTCTCCCATCTGCAGCATTTGACCCATCCCAAGCCCCCCTGAGCCCAAATGTCCTCCACGTTTTGGAAAACAGGGTAGGCTCTTTGCACCCCACACGGCAGCTGTGGCTCTCACAGATATGACGCCCTTCTCCAGCATCCGGCCGGGCGTGTCGTGGAAGTCGGCGAACTGCACCGCCACCTGGTGGTAGATGGGGAGCAGCAGGTCCTCGCGAGCCTTCAGCCGGCCCTCCAGGTCCCTGCGGTCTTTGTCTGAGAGATCAGGTTCCCCTGCAGGTGAGCAGAAAGGCCAGTCAAGTCACGGAAGGTGGCCATATGTGGTGGGGTGGAGATTTTTTTTTTTTTTTTGAAGAAGGCACAAATCAGGATTTGCAGGACAGGCCTTGCCTCATGAGAGGTCTGAGCTTTAACTCTGATATTACTCCTGCTGCTACACAGGCTGCTCTCAACCCCCTAGGTCCCCCAGAGTCCACTGGCCTCGCCCCCACCCAAGGCCCATCTTGACGGCCCCCTTTGTCTCAGATCAAATAGCTAGTACAGTCTCAGAAATGCACTCACAATTGCAAGACAGCATTCAACATGCAACTCTACATTTTCCCCTTCCATCAGACCTACTGTGCTTACAGAATACTATATCAATTACTATTTTTAGTACATATTGTAAAATATTGTAAAGGAATATTATAAGCAACTCTATGCCAAATTGACAACTTAAGATGAAATACACAAATTCCTTGAAACACACGAACCACCAAAGCTCACCTAGGAGGAAATAGATAACACAAATAGTCCTATATATAACAAAGAAGTTGAATTTATAGGTAAAAACCTCTATCAAAAACAAAGAAATAATGCCAATTCTGCACAAACTCAGAAAATAGGAGCGAACACTTCAACTCATTCTATGAGAGCAGCATTACCCTGATACCAACCAAAGAAATTACATGCACACACTGTAATTAATCTTGTGAATAGCACAAGACACTGACACTTAAAATGGATATTTAAAGAGAATTACATCTTGTGGCCAGACGTGGTGGCTCATGCCTGAAATCCCAGCACTTTGGGAGGCTGAGGCAGGCAAATCACTTGAGGCCAGGAGTTCGAGACCAGCCTGGCCAACATGGTGAAACCCCATCTCTACTAAAAACACAAAAATCAGCCAAGTGTGGTGGCACACACCTGTAATTCCAGCTACTTCAGAGCCTGAGGCATGAGAATTGCTTGAACCTGGGAGGCAAAGGTTGCAGTGAGCTGAGATTGCACCACTGCACCTGGGCGACAGAGCAAGACTCTGTCTCAAAAATAAACAAATAAATACATAAAGAGAATTATGTCTAAAGATGACAAGTGAAACAAAGCTGTCATTCAAACAAAGTTAGTAAAATATCTTATGTCTGATTGGGAATTCTAAAGGAACATTTTGCCACCAAAATTCTGATATTCCCCATCAGCCCCAAATACTTCAATTGCTATCTTTTGTGTATTCTGAGACATAAATTGACGATGGCATTATATATCTATCTATATAGATAGATATTTAATGTTAAAAAGGTTGATTTAGAAATGTGAATGTCCTCCAGTTATGGTGGCTCATGCCTGTAATCCCAGCATTTTGGGATGCTGAGGCAGGTGGATCGCTTGAGCCCAGAAGTTTGAGAGCAGCCTGGGCAACATGGCGAAACCCCCTATCTACAAAAATACAAAAATTAGCTGGGCATGGTTGTGCGTACCTGTAGTCCCAGCTACTCAGGCTGAGATGGGAGGATGGCTTAAGCCCAGAAGACAGAGGTTGCAGTGAGTTGAGATTGCACCCTGCACTCCAGCCTAGGCAATAGAGCCAGACCTCGTCTCAAAAAAAACAAAACAAAACAAACAAAGATAAATGTGAATATCTTTAAAAACCTCACAGTTATTATAGCTGTATTTTGATATTTCTTCATTTTATTTTTAACATCCTAGAAACCCCCAGCAATGGGACCGGCTGGGGCTTCTCTTGACCTCTGAGAGGTGAAGCCTTTGGGACCCCCTTACCTAGCTGTTCCATGAGCTTCTTGTAAGCTGGATCGATCCTTCTCATGGACTTTATCAGATCTTTCTTTCGGAACTTAATCTCCACTGTCCCCTCTGGCTCCAGAACACCCCCCCTTAAAAGAGAAGAGGCAGAGGGATGGGGGTGTATGAGGCATTGCCCAGCAAGCAACGGCTAATGGATGTTGGGGGAGCCGGAGGGAAGAGAGCCAGATCTGGGGGTCAGTTCTCAGCTCTTTTACCCCTACACATGCTGTGTGCCCTTGGGCGAGTCACTTTCCCTCTCTGGGCCTCCGCATCTTTACCCACAGATGTAAAGACTGAGCCAACTGTTTAAAATAATGCTTTCTGAACTCTGGAAGGCCCCTTTCGGGTCTAAGAGTGTATGACTTTTTCCATGGCAGCATAACCCTCCTGCTCTCCAGCCACAGTCCTCTCTAACTTTGCTAATTTCTGTTCTCCTAGAGGTGGGGCACTGTTTCTGATCACTTTAAATCTCACAGAAGCACCTTGAGAGCCCAGCATGGTCTTGTGTGAGCTGTCCTTCCATTTCCAACATACATTTTCTTTTCTTTTCTTTTCTTTTTTTTTTTCTTTTTTTTTTTTGTTGTTGTTGTTTTGTTTTGTTTTAGACAGGGTCTCACTCTGTCACCCAGGCTGGAGTGCAGTGGCACTATCTCGGTTCACTGTAATCTCTGCCTCCCGGGTTCAAGTGATTCTCCTGCCTCAGCCCCCCGAGTAGCTGGGATTACAGGTGCATACCACCATGCCCAGCTAATTCTTGTATTTTTAGTAGAGACGGGGTTTCATTGTGTTGGCCAGGCTGGTCTTGAACTCCTGGCCTCAAGTGATCTACCCACCTCAGTCTCCCAAAGTGCTAGGATTACAGGCGTGAGCCACCACACCTGGCCTCATTTCCAACATTTTTATTTACTCCTCATTCTCCCCCTGCCGCTTTTTGCTTTTGACAGCTTAGAAGCCCTGAAGAATACTATCAGTAGCTTTGAGCTTCCTGGTGGCCAGCATGAAAAGTTAGCAATGACTCCATTCAAGTGCTGCTCAGTATCCTGAGTCTTCCTGGAGGACTGACCTCAGCAGTCCCTGACAAGGGTCTAAGTGCCCTGAATGCAGGACAAGCTTGGCCCATCTGCCACCATATCATAATGTCTAGCAGAATTAACAAATGAATGAAGGAGTGAACACAGGAATGCTGTGCCTATATTTGGAGCAGAATGACTATTGAGGCCTTTACATCCTATATAGCATGTAGTTTTCACTTCAAAGTCATCAGTCACTGTGCTGTGAACATTATTGTCATGATCCTTTCTGTAAGAATCTCTAATAAATTCCTCCTAAGGAAAGTGCCAAGGAGGTTAACTCTCCTGCAAAGAACCAGTATCCTCTCATGCAGATATTCATTCAGTCATTTGTTTAGCCAGTATTTTCTGACCACCTACCAGGAGTTAGGCACTGTGCTAGACCCTGGGATTTAAAACTGAATAAAACATTTCCTATAGGAACTCATAGCTTTGGGAGAAGCTCAGTCTAATGAGAGATACATGGCTCATCATATTTCCCTTTTCATCCTGGCTGCCAGGAAGCTCAAGTGCTTTCGGTCTTTCCTTTTTATTTTTTGATTGCAAACTTCCTTGGGAAGGAGGAGTATAAACCATGAAAGAAGAGACAACATTCCTCCACCACCCACAGGTTCCAGCCACTGCACCCCTCCATGATCCCCCAAGGTCATGGGTTCTCAAGGCTGGGAGAACAAGAAAAGGTTAAGCCAGGCTAAAGGCAACACACCCACCTGCTCTCTTTGTCCGCATACATTTCTATGCACAGCGGGTTGATGGTGGCATCTATGACCACCCAGGAGCCTCCCCGGAGCTCCGCATAGGGTGGGATATAGATCAGGATGGGCTGTTTGTATTGTCTGAGGCCATCCACGATGTAGGCTCCAAACTTCAGCACCTGATCATACATGTCTGAAAAGCAAAGCAGCCTCCCAGTTTGGCAATTTCAGGGCCCTCACTCATCCACACATGAAACCCACTGCCCTAGTTGTCCTGGGGGTCCTGAGAGAGCGAGCTCAGCTAGGAGGCTTGGAGAGCACTGGGCTGGGAGTCGGGAGCACTGATCGCTCTCTAAGTGGCCGTGTGACCTTGAACAGGTCATTCACCCGGTATGGGCCTCAGTGACCTTATCTGTGAAGGCACAGGGAGAAACCAATCTCTAGGATTCTTTCCAACTGGAATTGAGATGCCCTCACCCGTGACTGTCCCCGCCCTGCTCCACCATTTCCAGCAAAGAAAACCCTCGCTAACAGTCACACTGATCCTTCCCCAATGTGCACAGGCAACATGGCCCTTATTTCCCACCAAGACACATTTCTCCAGGTCCCCAGGCACCCTGCATGAAAACAAGAATGCAGTAATAACAGCACTGACAATCACACTGCATGCCAGCAATTAGCTCATCAGACCTTTACCTCAGCCCTCTGAGGTTGGTTCTGTTCTTAACCCCCTTTTACTAAGGAGGGAAACTGAGGCTCAGTGATGTCTCCCAGCTAACAAGGACTCACAGCAGGTCTGCCTGCCTCCCATCCAGCTCTGTCCTCAACACCCCAGTGGTCTAACAGCCACTCTCTCCCAAAACATGCTTGGTGGCTTAAAAAGTCCTCACACAATTGTAAGGTCACATGAGGCTCAGAGCCGCTTTCTGCAGAGGGAAGGGCGGACAAACATCCTCCTCACCTTGCCAAATGGAGAGGTGCCTGCCCAGGTCACCGGACAGCTCCTGGGGCTGCCCCAGTCATGAGGCTGGACCTCATGGTGTGACCTCTAGAAAGTCACACTTTGCCTCCAACCCTCAGTTCCACATTTTTTTTTTTTTTTTTGAGATGGGGGTCTCACTCTGTTATCCAGGCTGGAGTGCAGCCTCAACCTCCTGGGCTCAAGCAATCCTCCCACCTCAGCCTCCCAAATAGCTGGGACAATAGGCATGCGCCACTACGCCCAGCTAATTTTTTAAACATTTATTTTATTTTTTGTAGAGACAGGGTCTTGCTATACTGCCCAGGCTGGTCTCAAACTCCTGGCCTCAAATGATCCTTCTGCTTTGGCCTCCCAAAGCACCGGGATTACAGGTGCCTGCCACTGTGCCCAGCAGTTCCTCATCTTTAAAGCAGGGTAGTGGGGCACCTGAACAGTCTTTTGTCCTCAGGGTTGTTGGGAGACACAGCTAAGATGATGATGGGCACAGACTAGGACATGAGCGTCACCACCCAGAGGGTGCTGTCCTGGGTGCTGACCCCAAGGCTTTGGGGTAACCACAGGCAGGGAGGGGCTTACCTTTCATGCCACCGGAGAACCCCCTCCAGTTGGCAAAGATCATCAGGGGCAACTTCTCCCGGTTGAAGTCCTTGATGGCCTGGGCGGTTTTGTAGGCTGAGTCTGGGAACCACACCTGCCCTGCCTGCTGAATTATCTGGAACACAGAGCTGTGGGGATCAGATGCCTCTGCGCAACAGCAGCCCAGGACACAGGGACGGCTGCCGCAGCCTCGCCCTGGATAGCAGGCGATCTGATCTGTGCTGGCCCCAGCACCAGAGCCAGGGCTCAGAAGGATAGAAGCCCCATCTCCTCGGCTCAGGACCAGGCTTGACCCTCCCATTGCAGCCCAGCAAGGTTCCCGTGGCCCTCATTTCCAGGCTCTGAGGGGTGCCGAGCTCGTCAAGGTCACACTGAGCTGGGGGAAAGCTGGCCCTGGGACCCGGCCCTCTGACTCCTGAGCTTCTCAGTCTGTGCCCTGGCCTAGTGCAGAAACAGCAACAGGGGCAGGGCAGGAGGCGGGAAGGGTTTCTAGGGACCTTTATCATCTGCTGAGGAAGAAGCAAGAAGGTGCAGCCCTTTATGCAACCCATAGAGAAAGTGTCAGAGAAATAGCCACTAAGCCCCCCCAGGGCCAGGGACTGCACTGGGTCCCCTGCTTCTCCACCTGAGCTGGCAGGGCAGGGATGGGACCCCCATGCCCAGGACCCACTCTCAAGACAGTACTGCTGGCTGAACCAGCAGCCACAGCTCCTGGCCCCCTCACCTTGGCCTCAGAATCCAGGTTGGCAGGGTCTGCAGGGACCACCACCTCCACAGTCCGCGTCTCCACAGCAATCACTCCCACGGGAATCCCCCCAAGCCTGGAAAACGAGCACTGGTGAGCCAGACCCTGGGCAGCACCCCAGACGCATTTGGGGACCTCTGGGTGTGGGGGTGAGGGCGTGTGGAGGAGAATGTTCTTTTTAATCTGGTGGATTATTTTATTGGAAGGCAAAGAAAAAGCCCCAAAATGGTGAGAGCCTTGAAAGGTAGCAGACCTATTGGTGCCCTTTTTGGGGCAAGAACCATCAGAGGAGGGCTGGGATGGTGTGGGGCCTGGAGCAGCATGAGCCACTAGAACTTTCCGTGATGAGGGCCACGTTCTCCATCTGCACTGTCCAATACAGGAGTTGTGGGCTGCACGTGGAACGTGGCAAGTGTGAGGAACTGAACAGGTCATCCTCTGTCACTTTGACTTAGTTCAATTTAAACTGAAGGAGCCGGGCATGGTGGCTCACGCCTGTAATCCTAGCACTTTGGGAGTCTGAGGCAGGAGGATTGCTTGAGTCCAGGAGTTTGAGACCAGCCTGGACAACATAGTGAGACCCTGTATCTGCAAAAAATAAAAAAATTGGCTAGGTGTGGCGGTGCACACCTGTGGTCCCAGCTACTTGGGAGGCTGAGGTGGGAGGATTGCTTGAGCCCAGGAGGTCAAGGCTGCAGTGAGCAGTGATCATGCCTCTGCACTCCAGCCTGGGTGACAGAGCAAGACCCAGTCTCGAAATAATACTAATTATAATGAAACTAAAGAATCACATGTGGCCAGCAGCTACTACACTGGACAGCATAGGTCTAGACATCAAGTTGCACTTGGGAAGGGCGGAGCGATGTTGAACTGGACAGAGACTCAGCTCAGGGGATGCCATTACATCAGTTACTTGCTACTGAACTGTGCATCACTACATGGTTCTCATTTACCCCACAAGGCAGGGGTTGGGCAGAGCAGTCTTCAAAGTGTTTTCACATGGAAGGTGGAATGGATTTTTTTTTGCTTTGCTTTTAAAAATATAATTTATTTTATTTTACTTTATTTATTTTGAAGATGGAGTCTCGCTCTGTCACCCAGGCTGGAGTGCAATGGCGCAATCTCAGCTCAATGCAACCTCCGCCTCCCGGGTTCAAACAATTCTCCTGCTTCAGCCTCCCGAGTAGCTGGAATTACAGGCGCGCACCACCACACCCAGCTAATTTTTGTATTTTTAGTAGAGACAGGATTTCACCATGTTGTCCAGGCTGGTCTAAACTCCTGACCTCAAGTGATCCACCTGCCTCGGCCTCCCAAAGTGCTCGGATTACAGGGGTGAGCCACTGCACCTGGCCAGAATTCATTTTGTTAATAAGTAACATATATTCATGCTAGAAAGACAGGAAAACAAACGTTAAAAAAAAAAAACAAAAAAAAACTTGAGTCACCCCACATTACCATACTGTTAGCATTTTCATCTATTTCCTTCTAGTCTTTTTTTTCTAAACAGTTAGAAGTTCAACATATTTCGGAGACTTTTGGATACTGATGTCTTTTCCACTTGGCATCATAGAATGAGCAATTTCTTCCCTTAACATTAAATATTACGAGGAGCTCAAGCAATCCTCCGGCCTTGGCTTCCTGAGTAGCTGGCACTAGAGGCGTGTGCCACCACAATCACCTGATTTTAAAATATTTTTCGTAGAGATGGGGTCTTGCTATGTTGCTCAGGCTGGTGTCAAACCCTTGAGCTCAAGTGATTCTCCTGCATTGGTCTCCTGAAGTGCTGGGATTACAGGCATGTGAGCCACTGTGCCCAGCTGTACTTTATTTATTTATTTATTCATTCATTCATTCATTCATTCATTCATTCATTCATTCATTTATTGAGACAGAGTCTCCCTCTGTCACCTAGGCTGGAGTGCAGTGGTGTGATCTAGGTGTGCTGCAACTTCCGCCTCCTGGGTTCAAGTGATTCTCCTGCCTCAGCCTCCTGAGTAGCTGAGATTAAAGGCACCTGCCACCATGCCCAGCTAATTTTTGTATTTTAAGTAGAGATGGGGTTTCGCTATGTTGGCCAGGCTGGTCTTGAACTCCTGACCTCAGGTGATCTGCCTGCCTCGGCTTCAAAGTGTTGGGATTACAGGCGTGAGCCACAACGCCCAGCCCTGGATGTACTTTAGTATTTATTGCCCAAGACGTAAATGACAGCAGCCAGTCCCACTTATGGAGTAGGTAGGACATTTTAAGTGTTTCACCTATGTTATTGCATCTAATCATCACAATAATCTTTTGAGGTAGAATTATTATCCCTATCTTACAGATGTGGAGGACCAGAGAGGGTGAGTGGAGATGGGGCTTGGCCTCAGGTCCAGCACAGAGCCTGGACTTACAGCTGCGACATCGTACCAGGAACCTGAGTGATAAATGATGAGGATGCAGCTCTGGGCTCATTATAAGGAGGAACTTTCAGGCAGGTGGAGCTGTCCAAAGAGATGGAGGCTACAAGGCTGAAGGGTGAGCTGCCCAGCTCGGAAAGCATGCAAGCATTTCAGCCTCCCACCAACACTGGCATACAACAGGGCTCCTGTCCATGGCTCCCCTACAGTGGAATTCAGAGTGCCAGTGTCTGTGAAGTTTTCTGAGGAGAGCACGCAAGGCCACCTTCTGATGCCCAGTGGAGTTGTCAGCCCTCGTGGCCTGGGGCCTGATTACAGGCAGGGGTCCCCAGCCTCAGGAGGAGGTTGGCTGAGATACCGCACACACAGACACTCCAGAAACCATCCCCCAGATTGGTTTTTTCTTTTAGAAAATCCTGAGGCCCAGAAGAAAACTGCCCCTGGAGGTCCGTGGTCTCACACCTGGGGGTCCCAGTGCCTGGTGAGCCAGACATGGGCAGCCTGCTCCCGTCTTCGTGATTACCTTGCTCGTCCTGTCACCACGGTCTGCGCCCAGGGTGCCATGATTTCCTTGAAACTGCCATGGTCAAAGAATCCGCTCTGCCACGTTCCCTTCAGCGCTGTGGGCAGAAGGGCAGAAGCCCAGGCTGGAGGGCCAGGTGGCCGGGGGCCCCCAGGACACACCTGGCTGCGTAAAATCTCCCTAACGACAGCCTGGCTTTAACCTCATAGCCCAGATACCCCTTTCTACCTACAACCACACAGGTCCCAACCCCTTTCCCCCCTTCCCAAAACACCTCAAAAGACAAACAAGCTGCAATAAATATACCAAGTCAAGAATTCAGTCCACACGGAGTATCTGACTACCACCCACAGCCAGCCACTTCCAAACGCGCTGAGATTCTAATCACAGTCTCTGCCCTCTCTTCCGAAGATGCAGAGAGTGGACAGACACCTCCGGAAGGTGGGATTTCAGGAAGGGATCACCTGCCCCGAAAAACTCATCCCTCACCTGCTAGCTGCTGGCTGTAGTTTAATAACCACTCAATTGGGAAAAAAGTTTCAATTTCCCAGAGAGAGACAGAGAGAGAATATGATGATGTCAACAACAGCCATCGGAGGGAAGGAAATGACTTAAATCCATGCGATAGCATAAATGGCTGTGGCTCTGACCAGGAGGCACAGCCAGAGTGGGAGGCGTCTCAGGCGTGGGAGGCCCGGCACCCAGGCACGCAACAGCCCAACTTCAGCATCTGCCGAGGACTGGCCTGACAGTGAGAAGCTGAACATTTTTTAATGGAGATAAGTAGTCCCCTCTGTGTTTACAGGCCAGAAAGCCCAAGAGAAATGAAAAGAGAGAGAAGGAAGCCACAGGGCTCCTTGCACTGGCCGGAGTCTGGCACGCTGCCGAGGGTCACCTCTCCTGCGTCGCACTGCCGAGGAGCAGCCAAGTCTAAAGGTAGCAGCATGTGAAATTCTAGATTTGGGATACAGTGACAGGAGCAGCTCAGCTTTCCTGTTGTGTTCTGGTTGCTCAGAATGAAATAATATACCTCCAAGAGAGAAACTCATCCCTTTCAGAGAAAAGGAGAGAATGTGTATATGCAAAAATATGTGTGCATGTGCATGTGTGTTCACGTGTCCACGTGTGTGTGTGTCTGTGTGTGTAGGTATAGAAGAGGCCAAACTGGCCAGGCATGGTGGCTCATGTCTATAATTCCAGCACTTTGGGAGGCTGAGGTAGGCAGATCACTTGAGGTCAGGAGTTCAAGACCAGCCTGGCCAACATGGTGAAATTCCGTCTCTACTAAAAATACAAAAATTAGCTGGGTGTGGTGGCAGGCACCTGTAATCCCAGCTACTCAGTAGACTGAGGCAGGAGAATCACTTGAACCCAGGAGGCAGAGATTGCAGTGGGCCAAGATCATGCCACTGCACTCCAGCCCGGGCGGCAGAGCAACACTGTCTCAAAAAAAAAAAAAAAAGAGAAGAGACCAAATTACCTATCCTGTGTAAACTCACAGAGTTCCTTTGTAAGAGAGAACGAAAGAGAGAAAGATGGAGTCTTCTCTTTGAAACTCTGATGTTTCAGCACTGAATTTTCTACTGATGAGACAGTGGAGCAGTTAGAGACCACGGAGCATGGAGCATCAGGGGAGGGAGACCACGACCACCATTGCACCCCACCTCCATCTATTAGCTCCAGAAATTGGAGGCTGTTTCCACCCCTTCTGGGTCAATGGCTGAGGAAAAGCCTGGAATAAAATCTCTATTTCTCTACTCTCCCTGCATTTGATTTCAGGTGTACCTCTCTGGGATATGAGAACAAATATCAAGCCTTCTACCTAAGTGCTCCTTTGTCTCAAGCCCTAGAAAGAAACCCAAGACGAGGTCCTAGGCAAAATGCTTTAGAACTTACTTGGGTGAGGCCTTCCTGCAAGCATCCACCGGGGGTCGTAGGGAGCTCTGGATGGGAGGAATTCAATTTCTCTGTCAATGGGGTCAGTGGGTGTGATGATAGGGACAGGGCTGTGATTATCCTAAAAAAGAAAGCCAAGTCTCTGACTCAGTCTGTGGTGCTTGTCAATAATGCCTCTGATCAGCACTTTGCTCCTCTGACTATGATTATGCCTGGTTATGCACCAATATCCCCTCCCTAGGGCTCCTGAAGCCACTGCTCTGATTGGAAAATGCCAGATAAGGACTGGCCGTCCCATGGATTCTTCTGAAATCTAGTTTATGAACTCCTGAGTGTGCTTCCCGGTTCACATGGCATCACTGATGCTGGGAAGTTAAAGAAACACAGGAAAGGGTTGCTACTGTTATATATGGTCAGAGAGGAGGAAAAATATCTTAAAAGAAAGAAAAAGAGAAAAAGAGATTGGTTGCGCAGAGTGGTAACAGATGGCATGCAGATGGGGAAAAGGGGCACATGGGAATACAAACTGATATTTGTGACTTGGGGTTCTTGGCAGAAGATCTGGAATGATCTGAACTCTGGAAACCCAACATCTCAGAAATGATTATAATAAAGAAAGAAAACCTCACTCATTTGTAAGGAATGTTACAGTTAACCAAGAACTATGCCCACTATTGTCCCCTTCTTACTTTGGTGAGGACCTATCAAATGCTGTGCTCTAAGTATCACTTCACTTAATCGTCATGATAACACCATGAGTTAGGTACTATTATTATTCCCGTTTCACAGATGAGAAAACAGGCTCGGAAAAACTTAGAGACTCTCCCAGTGTCTTATAGCTACTGAGGAGGAATCCAGGAACCAAATCCAGCCTGATTGTAAAGCTCGAAGACTCAGTATTGTCCAGTGCTGCCTCTTGTCAAGAGGCAATACTACGTCCTTCTAAAGGATCAACAGCTAGCATCCTTACAACGGCATTAGTGCCACCAAAAGAGCAAAGGACAGCTAGTATAGGGCTAGGCGTCAGAGAGAGAAGAAAAAAGGAGTAAGAAAAATCAACCCCAGCCACATGTGCAGTGCTTCCTGCTCCCCAGCCTCCCACACCACCCAGGAGGTGACAGGGACACAATTAGCCCGTGAGCTTGATGATAGAGTCTTCCAGGCTCTAAGCTGCAGGGGGAGTACTGCACCTTTGGCATATAGGACAGCCACTCCAGAATGGTATAAACCCCCTCAAAGTCATCTGGCACGGTGATGTGGGAAACGCCATTGTAATGCATGATCTGAACGCCACCCAGCTGGTTGTTGGATGTGTAGACCTCTCTTCCCAGGACCTGCTTTGACACAACATGGTTAGCAACATCCTGCATGGTGCAGGGCTCTACCACCTGTTTGGAAATCATCTCAGCACTTCTCAATCCTGGCTACACATTAGAATCACCCAGTGGATTTCAAAAATCCTGAAGCTCAGGCTACATTCCGACCAATTATATCAGAATCTATGAGGCTGGGACCCAGGCATTAGTTTTTGCGTTTTGTTTGTTTTTTAGTTTCTAGGTAATTCCAACGTGAAGCCCAATTTGAGAACCGGTGATGCTGCTGACTGCTACCTTGACCATCTCAAAAGCAAAACCCTAGCTAGAGTTTCTGATTCAGCAGGTCTGCGGCAGGGCTCGAGGATTTGCTTTTCTAAAAAGTTCCCAGCTGATGCTGATGCTGATGCTGTTGGTTCAAGAACCAGACTTGGAGACTTAGGCTGGGATTTGAGCAGACATTAAGCATAGAGACTTTTCAAAATGGAAAATGTTTTAATACAGTGAGAATAGTAGAATACAAAACTGTGTATCCACTATAAATTAGCCACATAAAGACAGAAGATGAGAGCGAGCTATACCAGAATGATAGAAGCTGCAAAATTACTTTTCTGGGGGGTCCTTTTCTAATTTTCTGCAATGCGTTATGGCACTTTAATAATTTCTTTTAAAATATCAGTAATACAGGGAGTTAGATCCACCGGAATAGCCTAAAACTATTTTTTTTTCTCATAAGGAGCCCAGATAACTGCAAATAGGAAAAAAAGAGTTCTTGCATCAGTAGGAATGAAACTGGTTTCATATTGAGAAAAATACCTGACCAGAGACCAACGAGAATGTTAAAATGACTCCTGCCCCCAAGGATCCACTCCACACAGGCCCCTTTTTCGTCACCTTGTTGAGAGCACTTGCTCCCGTGAGGATGATGTGAGAGTTCTCCACCTGGATCACTCGCTGGCCCAGCCTCACCAAGTAGGCCCCGATCCCAAGGGCTCGGCAGGTCACCTGTGGAGAGAGGAGCCCTTCTGAATTCTGGAGAGGGGCGAGGGACCCACCCCCACAGCAGCGAAGAGTCCAGGAACCTGCTGGGCCCAAATGGAAGTTATGTTTTGACCAACGGCAACCCAATTTGAAGCCAAACCTCAGTAGAGGCAAAAGCCACTACTTCGTGCCACTTTATTGAGCTTGGATTCCTATATGGAAGTAACACGGTTAACAAAGACTGCCGTAAAGACAAGCAGCAGACACTGAACACTTCAGATCTTAAGAGGCTTGTGTGTAGCTCTTCTGAGCTTGGGCATTCATGGGCCATTGCAGCCTCTTAACAACCAAAAGTACACGTAGGAGTGCATGTAAAAACCAGTGAAATCCAAGTAAGGTCTGTACTGAGTTAACAATATTGTGCCAGTGTCAATTTGCTGGTTTTGATAATGTACTAGGGTTATGTGAGTGCCATGGGGGAAGGGGGGTGAAGGGTACTTGGAATTTCTCTGTAATATCTTGTAACTTGTGGTGGATCCTAAATGACTTCAAAGTAAAAAGACTGTACATATAAGCTAGAAAACAAGCCCAAGGAAGATGCCTATGACCAACATTTACCACCTTGGAAACTGAAGATTCAACATTGCATGTAAAAATAAGGCCTTCCAAGGCAGTTTATCATTAAAGAGCGCGATTACTCCTGCTGCTGCTGCTGCTGTTAGAGTAGGTAGGTAGGCAGACATGAGCAGGGCAGGAGAGGAAGGCAACCATCAGGTGATAGTTAGGCAGTTGTTAAAGTGTCTCTCTAAAATAACAATTGGTCACAGCTGGCTCCAGGGACAGGCAGGCTCCTGATAGATGGAAAACACTTGAAGCTAGTATCAGTAGCTTCCCAATCAGATCTGTTGCTGGGCAGGTGGGCTCCAGTGTGCACACTAAGAGGCAAGCTGGCAGAGTTTATCTGCTACGTGACCTGCTTCTAGGAACACTTGACTGGTAAGGGAAGAAGGCCTCCAGTGAGCATGCACACAACTTCAGTAAACACACTGCATGCGGCCCTCCTAAGTGCTGGCAGGCCACTTGCATGCAGACAGCCCACCCCAAGGGAAGAAACACAAACCCTAGAATCAAGCCAATGCATAAAAACCCAAAAGGGTCAGATGAGGCACTTGAATCTCTCAAGTTGCCTTGCTTGGCTCTCTTCCGAGTGTACTTCATTTCGTTCTTGCTCTAAAACTTTTAATAAACTTTCACTCCTGCTGAGAAACTTGCCTGGGTCTCTTACTCTGCCTTAGACCCATACAGATTCACCACCACCAACACCACCACCACCACCGCCGCCACCACTACTGCTACTATTGCTAGTACTAGAATTACTACTAGTACTACTACTACTACTGCTACTACTACTGTACTACTATAGTACTACAGTAGTACTACTACTAGAAACAGAAAACATTTTTGGAAAGACCATGGGGATGGGATGGGGACTACTCCTTATATGCCAGTTAAAGTCAGATAAAAGTTATTCTAAACATTCAATACCTTTAAAATAAGATGAGATCGGACCCTGATTCAAACAAATCACTAGAAAAGGGTATTTTGAGACAACTGTTAAACCACACTGGGTTCCAGTGATATTGCTGATTCTGTTGGGTGTAATATTTGTATTTCAGTTATGTTTTTAAAAAGCAGGGGAAGAGGGTGGGAGTCCTTATCCGTTAAAGATCTACCCTTACACTTTGGGAGGCTGAGATGGGCAGATCACGAGGTCGGGAGATCGAGACCATCCTGGCTAACACGGTGAAACCCCGTCTCTACTAAAAAATACAAAAAACTAGCCGGGCGAGGTGGTGGGCGCCTGTAGTCCCAGCTACTCGGGAGGCTGAGGCAGGAGAATGGCGTAAATCCGGGAGGCGGAGCTTGCAGTGAGCTGAGATCCGGCCACTGCACCCCAGCCTGGGCGACAGAGCGACACTCCGTCTCAAAAAAGAAAAAAAAAAAGATCTACCCTTAAGTATTTGTGGATGAAAAGACATGATGGGGGCTGGCTTTAAAATACTCTAAAACAGGGTGCAGGTGATGGGGGTGAGATTGAGGAAATAGCAGTGGGGCGGCATGTGGTAACTGTAGGAGGTATGTGATGGGCACATGGAGTTTATTATTGATTCTCTCTAATTTTGTGACTATTTTAAAGTCTCTATAATGGAAAGTTGAAAAGTAAGAGAAAATAGAAGAGGACTCACCAAGCTAATGGTGACGATCTCTTCGTAAGCCAGAGAGGACTCCCCAGCAATCATGCCTGAGCCCCTCAGATTCTCCACGCCCAAGCCATCATCTTTCCCGATGATATCCGTGATCATGTATCTTCAAAAGCAAACACAGGTTAAAGGCTGGGCTCTAGCCCAGAAAAATCCAAGGTGGTTGCATTTTCCAAGGAGGGACTGACTGGGCAGCGAGGTGAGAGATTGGAAGCAGACAAAGCATCCAGAGGCAAAATGAAATTGGCATCTAGGACCCTCACAATGGGTGCTGAGATTTCTAAAAGGGCAAGTACAGAATCAACAATCATCACCCTGCTCTGTAATCCCAGCACTTTGGGAGATCGAGGTGGGCAGATCACTTGAGGTCAGGAGTTCGAGACCAGCCTGACCAATATGGCAAAACCCCATCTCTACTAAAAATACAAAAGTTAGCTGGACGTGGTGGCACATGCCTGTAATCCCAGCTACTCGGGAGGCTGAGGGAGAAGAATAACTTGAACCTGGGAAGTGGTGGTTGCAGTGAGCCAAAATTGCACCACTGCACTCCAGCCTGGGTGACAGAGCAAGATTCTGTCTCAAATAAATAAATAAATAAATAAATAAATAAATAAATAAATCATTCATCACCCTGCTCCCATCTGTGAAAGGAAAATAAAAACTAGGACCACAATTCACAATGCCAAAAGGAATAATTTAAGCTGAAGCTGAGTCGTGCAAGCTGCCTTTCCTTTCGTTCCTTTTGTAAGCAGATAGATACAGATAAAAGGTGAAATATCTCCACAGGTCGTTCCTTTATGTCCGCCTTATCTTATAGAAAGTGCTGACTTACTGAGCGCAAGAAGAATACATAACTGACTTCCCCTGCCTGCGCCTTTTCTCTTGCAACATGTGATTACCAGAACTTCCCTCTTTCCCCTCCAGCCTGCTTTTCTCCTTTAAATACTGAAGGCCCCCAAATCATCTTTGAAGAAAGGCACAGGCCACAGATGGTTTCTATGATTCCATGTTCTTTGCTTCTGGATGTGTCCTTAACCTTGGCAAAATAAACTCAATTGATTCAGACCTGTCTCAGATACTTTTTGGTTTACACAAAAAAAGATGTCTGCTTGTGCAAAGGCTGTCTCAGTGAAATGTCACCCTCAGCCCATATTCCTCCAATGGTCTCAGAGAGATGGGGGTACACAGAGGAAGCCTGTTCACAATCAATCAATCAAAGATTTCAGGGCCACATAATAAGCATGAGAAACACTGTCCAGCCAGCCTCTGTTAGAGATTCACAATGCACTTTAGCATGTGTGATGGTTAATATTGTCAACTTTAGGATGCAAAGTATTGTTTCTGGGTGTGTCTGTGAGGGTGTTGCTAGAGGAGATTAACATTTGAGTCAGTGGACTGGCAGAGGAAGACCCACCCTCAATGTGGGTAGGCACCATCCAATCATCCAGCTGCCAGCGCGGCTAGAAAAAGCAGGCGAAAGAAGGTGGAGTAAGTGGCTTGCTGAGTTTTCTGGCTTTCATCTTTCTCACACTCTGGATGCTTCCTGCCCTCAAACATCAGACTCCAGGTTCTTCAGCCTTTGGACTCTTGGACTTATGCCAGTGGTTTGCCAGGGGCCCTCGGGCCTTTGGCCACTGAAGCCTGCACTGTTGGCTTCCCCACTTTTGAGGCTTTTAGACTCAGACCTAGCCACTACTGGCTTCCTTGCTCCTCAGCTTGCAGACGGCCTATCATGGGACTTCACCTTATGATCGTGTGAGTCAATTCTCCTTAATAAAGTCCCTTTCACATATACATATATCCTACTAGTTCTGTCCCCCTGGAGAACGCTAATACAGCATGCTACAGGTACTGAGAAGGCCTGCAATAAAGATATTTATGAGATCTCATTTAACCCAGTGTTTCCCAAACTCATCTGACTATGGAATTTCCCCCCAACTTATCACTAACATTGCAAAAAAACCCAGTCTGGGAAAATCCTGAATCAGTTAATCCCACTAAGAAAAACATAACTTGTGCTGGAAAAGATAGTCAGCAGCCTTTGAATGCTCTCAAAGAACAGACCTCTCTCTGTCCCACCCATACCTTCCCAGTTTGCCAAGTCACCGCTACATCAGTTTGGTCATAAAAACTGAGCCTGCAGCTCCTAGTAGATTCACAAGAATCCATTCTCATTCTCCCTGCATGAAGTGCTATTTTTGTGAAAGGAGTCACTCATCTTAGAATGACAAGGATGGATTCACCTTGGAGAGTATAACAAATGTTTAAGGCATCAGTGCCCCCAACAGGCATTGGTTCCCATCATACAAACACCACCACCCCACTGGAAAATACCGCCACAAGCCCTGAGGAAAGAAGACAGCTTAAATTAACCACAAGTAAATTAAGGAGCTACCTGATAAGTTATTTACCTGGATTCTCCTCCTTCCTCGATGTGTTTACAGTGGACAGAGTTCAGGGAGCTGATTCTGGTGTAGTCTTGGGGAGTCAGGTACAGGTATTTAAATCCCTTAAAAAATATTTTAGTGAGGCTATGAATCCAGTTCCCTGTACTGAAAGCCACTGTTTTTTTTTTTTTTTAATGTGAACATTGTAGGGATGGATGTTAATAACATGTTAGTAACATGTCAATGACACATTAATACATCTCATGTAAATACCATATTAATAACATCCATAAACTGAAGTTCTGTTTTGAGCTAAGCTCTCCTCTAAGGACCATCTCATTTTTATTTCTTACTGCCAGCACCCCAACATGAAATTTTAATTTTAAAGATACACTGTTTATCCACTGTTTACATACTCTGTATATGTATATATGTTAACAAATATTTTATTGCCACCCCAAAAATTATTTTTCTGTCTTCTTGGGGGTAGTGGGCAATACCACCCCCAGAGAAAGCATGCTCTGAATGGAAAGGATGACTGTCCCCTGTCGTTTCACATCTCAGAAGGCGTGTGTTTCCCCATTCATCTTGCCTTTTACGGCAGCTGGTAGCTACACAACTCCCCGAAGATTTTTTTTTAATTGAGGTGGGGGGTCTCACTCAGTTGCCCAGTCTGGAGTGCAGTGGTATGATGATCACGGCTCGGTGCAGCCTTGAACTCCTGGGCTCCAAGTGATCCTCCCACCTCAACTTCCCAAGTAGCTGGGGCTGACTACGGGCATGCACTATCACGCTCACCTAGTTTTTTAATTAGTAGAGATGACGTCTGGCTATGCTGCCTAGGTTACCTAGGTTGGTCATGAATTCCTGGCTTCAAGCTATCCTCGCACCCAAGCCTCCTGGGTTGCTGGGATGACAGGTGTGAGCCATAATTCTAAGAACACTATGAGGCCAGGGAGTTGACAGTCACCTCTGCATCCTCAGTGCGCACTGCATTCAGGAGCACACAGCATATATCAGCTCAGGGTTTATAGACGTCTTTCATTATTCCCGTAAGGAGCCTTTTTATATCTTTTTTTTCTAATCACCATTCCCATCCCCCCCACAGTGAAATGTTAATATCACTGATATACTGTATGCCTGTTTATACACCACATGTATACCTGTGCTTTATACATAAGTGAGATTTTTTTTCACCTCTTGCAGGTGCTAGCACTCCTATTGAAAATACAGTAGTAGCTGAGCAGAATCACCCTGCCCCGCCAGCTTCACGACGTACTTTGTGGGGGTCTTCTGGGTCCACCCAAGCCACGTGGAACATGTGTTTGATCTCCTCTGCCATGCCAATACGGGCGCCACTGTTGGCTGCCACGTAGATTTTGGGAATGCCCTCTGCCCGGGCCATCTCAGATGCCCGCAGGTACAGAAGGTCCTCCCCAGGGCCAAAGGATCCGATGCGAAAGGTGATATCGTTGCCGATGACGATCATGTCCCGTCCTTCAGGGTACTCCTGGGTCTTAAACCTCATTTTGAAGGCCACCATGCCCAC
Source organism: Macaca thibetana thibetana (assembly GCF_024542745.1). Taxonomy (NCBI): domain Eukaryota; kingdom Metazoa; phylum Chordata; class Mammalia; order Primates; family Cercopithecidae; genus Macaca; species Macaca thibetana. The sequence continues at coordinate 105,386,322 of NC_065588.1, read as the reverse complement.
CTGGCAAGGGGATGAATGCACAAGGAAAATGAGTTTGTTTCTCTGGGGGAAAACTTTTTTTTTATTTTAGTTATTATTATTATTTTTGATACAGGGTCTTGCTCTGTTGCCCAGGCCAGAGTACAGTGGTGCAATCATAGCTCATTACAGCCTCAACCTTCTGGGCTTAAGCAATCACCCCTGCCTCAGTCTCTCGAGTAGCTGGGACTATAGGTGTGCACCACCACACCTAGCTAATTTTTAAATTTTATGTAGAGACAGGTTCTCACCATGTAGCCCAGGCTGGTCTTGAACTTCTGACCTCAAGTGATGCACCCACCTTGGCCTCCCAAAGTCCTGGGATTACAGGTGTGAGTTACTGCACCTGGTCCAAAAATATTTTTAAGGGGGCGACTCCAGCCAGGGGCTAGGCTCTGCTGTTACCTCATTTCCACCAGGAAGTCGGTTCATCTCCACCAGCTGGCCCTGAGAGTCCAACACTAATTCAGTGTATGTCAGGATGTCTTTGGGATACTTGTCTGGGGAGCCCCACAGTTTAAAGAGAGCCTGGGGAGAGAAGAGGAAAGAGAAAAAGCTTGAAGTCATCAGTAGGGAGGAACTATCTTTCCCAGATGGAGATGATGTGTCATGATTCCAGGGCGAATTTTGTAGTTCACTCTCTTTTCAAATCATGAAATATTTAAAGCACCCATCCAGTGGCTCTGTCAAGTCTTGATTTTTCCATAGTTGTTTAAGGTATTTGAAAGAAAGACGAGAGATGCGACTGAAGCCCCAGCTCATTCTTCCTCCCACCTCCAACCCACAGGTGACCATTCCCTTGAATTCAGTGCCTACCAGTCCTATGCATGCTTTTTTTCTATTTTCCTTCATCCTGTATGCATACATTGGAAACACACAGTATTATTTTGCACTGCCAACTTTAAATAAATGGTACCACACTGGACACATCCTTCTGCGAATTACTCTTTTTTTTTTTTTCCCCCACTCTTGTTGCCCAGGCTGGAGTGCAATGGCGCGATCTCGGCTCATCGCAACCTCCACCTCCCGGATTCAAGTGATTCTCCTGCCTCAACCTCCTGAGTAGCTGGGATTACAGGGATGCACCACTGCATCCAGCTAATTTTGTATTTTTAGTAGAGATGGGGTTTCTCCATGTTGGTTAGGCTGGTCTCGAACTCACAGCCTCAGGTGATCTACCCACCATGCCCTCCCAAAGTGCTGGGATTACAGGTGTGAGCTACCACACCCAGCTGCAAAATTACTTTTTCTATTTCTCTTTGTTTGAGAGATTTATCCATATTGATAAATTTAACTCTGGTCTGCTGTTCAGATTTCCATTCTCTCTCTTTCTCTCTCTCTCTGTATATATGGAGATATAGATATAGAGACAGACAGACAGCCGGGCGCGGTGGTTCACGCCTGTAATCCAAACACTTCGGGAGGCCGAGGCGAGCAGATCACCTGAGGCCAGGAGTTTGAGACCAGCCTGGCCAACATAGTGAAACCCTGTCTCCACTATAAATTAAAAAATTAGCCAGGCACGGTGGTGCACGCCTGTAATCCCAGCTACTCCAGAGGCTGAGACAGGAGAATCGCTTTGAACCCTGGAGGTGGAGGTTGCAGTGAGCCGAGATCTCGCCACTGTACTCCAGCCTGGGTGACAGAGTGAGACTCTGTCTCAAAAAAAAAAAAAAAAAGATAGATGTGTACACACACACACACACACACACACACACACACACACACACACGTGCATACACCTAGGAGTGGAACTGTAGAATTTCTGGGACACAGGGAATGTGAAGCTTCAACTTCACTGATATTATTGCTCCCAATGTTTTTGAATCCCTTCACAAGCACAGTAAGAACGTATAAGGACTCTTCTGCTCCATATATTGTACAGCATTTGGTCTTGTAAAGTTTTTTTGAGGGTCTTGTTGTGTCACCTAAGCTGGAGTGCAGTGGTGTAGTCATGGCTACACCTCACTGCAGCCTCAAACTCCCAGGTTCAAGTGATCCTCCCATCTCAGCCTCAGTAGCTGGGACTACAGGCATGTGCCACCACACATTTTTTTTAAATTTTTTAAATTTTTTGTAGAGACGGGGCTTTGCCATGTTGCCCAGGCTGGTCTCGAACTCCTGAGCTCAAGCAATCTGCCCACCTCAACCTCCCAAAGTGCTGGGATTACAGGTGTGAGCCACCACACTGGCATGTACAATTTTTTAATGTTTACTCAACTGCTGTGTGTGAAACCATATTGTGGAATTAACCTGTACTTCACTGATTATTACTGAGGTGAGTGCCTTTTAATATGTTTATTAACCATGTGGGTTTCTTTTTGGCAAGCTTTCTGTTTATAACCCCTACCCATATTTTGTATGGTTTTGCTTTCTTTCCTCATTGATTTATAAGCGTTCTATAGATGAGCTACTTCTAATCCCCTGCTGATCATAAGGCACCAAAATGTATTCTCCCAATCTGGGACTTGTCTTTCCTCTTTTGCAGGAACAACTTTTAAGTTTTAATGTAAATTTATGGGTCTTTTCCTGTATAGCTTATGCTTTTCACTGACTCCAGGTGGCTTTAATCCTCTCAAAGTTTATTTTTGTTATTGGATGTGGCAGAGATCGAAGTTTATTTTTTCCAATCAGATAAGCAATTTCCCGAAGATCATCCCCTCATTCACAATCCCACCTCCGCATTTTATCAATATTCTATTTATGAGTGGGTCTGAGTCTAGGCTCCCTGTTCTGTCTAGTTCTGTCACACTACCACACTGTCTTAATTACTGTTGTCTTAAAATAAAGTGATGACATCTGCTAAGATGACTCCTCCTGACTCTGTTCTTATTCAAAATTGTTTTTGCTATTTATGAGCTTTTACTTTTCCATATGAATTTTAGGATCAGCCTCCAAGTTTCACCAGAAAAACTCTGGAATTACATAGAATTTATTAATTTGATAAAAACACAACACTGAATCTTCCCATCATTCGTGAGCATGGTATATCTCTCCATTAATTTAGGCTTAATGTCACTCAATGAAGTTTTAAAATTTCCTCCATAAAGATCTTAATTTTTAATTTTTTCCTAGATAAATTTATAGTCTTGTAAATGGCATTTTTTTCTCCAATTACATTGTGCAATTACTGCTAGTCTATTGCAATTACAAGTGATCTATTGCAATCGCAATTATCGATTGCAATTGATAATAATGCAATTATTTTTTGTACACTGAAATCTTATGTCTAGCAATCTTGCTGTATTCTGTAACTGCTCCTATAGATTCTCTTGCATTTCTTATGGAGACATTTAGATCATCTGCAAAAAAAAAATCATCATTTTGCTTTTTTTCTTTCCTGTCTTTACATTTCATTTCTTTTTCTTGGTTATTGCGTTGTCCAGGAACTCCAGTAAAAAATGTATAACAGAAGCTGCGATAATGGACATTTCTGTCCTGTACTTGTCTTTAAAGAGAATACTTCTAACATTTCACCATTAGATTCTATTAATTTTGGGTTAATATCCTCTGTCAAGATAAATAAATTCTCTTCTATTCTTAGTTTGTTAAAAGATTTTATTATAAATAGATGCTGTCTTGTCAAATATTTTTTACATCTATTAAGATAGTTTTTTCTTAATCTATTAATATGGTAAATACATGAATAGACTTCCTAATGTCAAATCATATAAGACGACACAGGATAAACTCTACTTTGTCTAAACTTGAAAAAAAAAATCATTACTGGATTTCATATGTTCATATTTTATTATTTTTATGACTGTGTTCATAACAAAATAACCAATTTCCCTTTTCCTGAAGTTCCTACCTGGGGTTAATCTTAAGGTAATAACTTGAAAAAATGAGTTAAGAAGCACTCACCTTTTAAAAACTCTCTAAACAATCTAAATACAGAGAGAACTATCTGTTTCCTAAAGGTTTGGTAAAATTGTTATAAAACTATCTGGGCCCAATTTTTAAAAACGACTGATTTCTTTAATGCTTATAAGTATTCAGATCAGATTTTAATTTATTCTATAGCCATTTTTTATGAGATCTATTTTCCTTGGAAAATTTCCACTACATCTAAGTTTTCAAATGTATCAGTCATCCATAGCATTCTGCTTCTTTATCTAAAAAAGAGACAATGGATTTGCTCCTGGTTTAGTCATGTTTCTTCTCTTATGGCTCTTGAGGTCAAAGGCTAAAGGATACAGACAATGACATTCTTAATCATAAGAGTTTCCACTTATTAAGCACCCACTGAATACACATACTTTTCCAACCACCTTATGTGGTAGGTACTGTTATTAACCTTATTTTACAGAAGAGAAAACTGAGGCCCAGAGAGGTGAAGGAACTTGGCTAGGGACAACAGGAAGCAAGGGGACAGATCCAGCATTCGAGCCGAGGCCTGAGTGACTCTAGAGAGCAGCTTTTCCTATTCTTCCGTATCCTCTATGCATGAGGCATGGGCACAGGTAGGAACAGATGCTTCCTGCCTACACTGGAAGGTCCCTGACCTCGGTTTCATGAACGTCATTCACAAAGCAATGGTGGGAAGTGAAGAGACATTCACATCACCAATGTCAGTGGTTCAGGCTCCTTTAAAGTCCCTATGGCATAAATATATAAAGGCATAAAAAATACTTAAAGAAAATGCACCCAAATGTTCTTTCACGCATTGAGGGTGGGAAAATTACATATGAGTAAAATTTTATTTCCTTATTCTTACCTTTCCATAGTTTCCTATGTATACTTTAATCATCAGAAAAACATAACAAAATATTATTTTTTTGTTTTTGAGACAGAGTCTCGCTCTGTCATCAGGGCTGGAGTGCAGTGGCGCCATCTTGGCTCACTGCAGCCTCCACCTCCCAGGTTCAAGCGATTCTCTTGCCTGAGCCTCCCGAGTAGCTGTGACTACAGGTGCCCCCCACCATGCCTGGTTAATTTTTGTATTTTTAGTAGAGATGCGGTTTCACCATGTTGGCCGGGCTGGTCTTAAAACGCCTGACCTCAAATGATCCACCTGCCTCAGCCTCCCAAAGTACTGGGATTACAGTACTTTGTGATCCCAGGTGTGATCACTGTACCCAACCCAAAACATAATTTTTTAAGAGTAGACTAAAAATTACTCAAAGGCAGTGACCCCTCCTCTTTCCTAGAGCTACCTAGACTTCGAATGGTGCCTGGCAAGTAGTAGGTACTTACTAAATGACCATTAAAAAGACCAGAAGGAAACACATCAAAATGTTAAGCAATTTGTCATCAGAGTATGGGAATAGGAATTATTTTTTCTTTATTCCATGCTCCTTTATTTTCTGAAGTTTCTATATCCTATTACTCTTATCATTGGGATAAATTAGTCTTATTTGAAGAAAAATACTATGAAGTAGTTCCCAATATATTAATTTCTTTTTCTTCAGTGAAGACCTTGTTCTTTTTTTTTTTGAAGATGGGGTTTCACTTGGTCACCCAGGCTGAAGTGCAGTGGTGCCATCATGGCCCACTGCAGCCTCGACCTCCCAGGCTCAGGTGATCCTTCCTGCCTCAGCCTTCAGGTAGCTGGGACTACAGGCATGTGCCACCATGCCCGGCTAATTTTTGTATATTTTGTAGAGATGGGGTTCTTCAACTTCTGGGCTCAAGCAATCCTCCCTCCTTGGCCTCCTAAAGTGCATGAGCCTCCGCACCTGGCAAAACCTTGTTCCTTAGACTAGGTTTTTTTGGTTTTTTTTTCCTTTGAGACAGAGTCTCGCATTGTCACCCAGGCTGGAGTGCAGTGGTGCGATTTCGGCTCACTGCAAGCTCTGCCTCCCGGGTTCACACCATTCTCCTGCCTCAGCTTCCAGAGCAGCTGGGACTACAGGCGCCCGCCACCACGCACGGCTAATTTTTCTTTTTTTTTAAGTAGAGACGAGGTTTCACCATGTTAGCCAGGATGGTCCCGATCTGACCTCGTAATCCTCCCGCCTTGGCCTCCCAAAGTACTGAGATTACAGGCGTGAGCCACCGCACCCAGCCTAGACTAGGTCTTTAGAAGGAGAATTAAGGATGGGCTTTGGTTCTGGTGGAATCTGCTGGGAGGACCCGGGTGGTACTGCGTCTGAGCCGCCGGACTTGCCTGTCTGAATATTTCTGGGAAGTCATAGATGTAGGTAGTTCCCAGGGACTGGGCCTGGAATCGCTTGGCCTGGAGCAGATCCTTGGTGACGTAGGGAGTATTGATCAGCATCCCGTGCTGGGGCCCTTGCTTGTTGCCAAAGGAGTGAAACATGATCTGGATCAGAAAGGAAGGAAAACAGAGAGTGAGAGAAAATCACACTACTCCCCCAATTTATTTCTGCCCAGTCCTCAATGAAAATGCAGATGGGGGAAGCAAAGCAGGTCGCATGGCATAACAAAGTGAGTGCCTGCGCTAGGTAAAACTCTCTTCTTCACCACTGTGAAGAACCAGAACAAGAAGGGACAACAGGGGCTGCGGATACACAGTTCCAAAAATACAGCGATCAGGGCATCACATATTCCCAACAAACAGGCGTTCATGGAAACACTGGTGATATCCGAATGTGGTCCATGTTGGTGTGAACAGTCCTGTGCCAATGTCAATTTCCTGTTTTGATCACGTACAATGGTGAAGTTCAACATTAACATTGGGGGAAACTGGGTGAAAATCCTCTGCACTATTTTTTTTCCCTCTGTACTAATTTTGCAACTGCTTGCGAGTCTTCAGTCTTCAATTATTCCAAAATAAAAAGTGCATAGCCAGGCACAGTGGCATGTGCCTATAGTCCCAGCTACTTGGGAGGCTGAGGCCAGAAGATTGCTTGAACTCAGGAGTTCAAGCCCAGTCTTGGCAATATCTCTTTAAAAAATGGCATGTATATATACATATATATTTATGTACACACATATGAATTTAACTGGCAGTCAAAAGAATATTTAATTCACTTTACAAAAGTCCGAGAACATGGTTGGGAAAAGTATTTCCCTAAGTGAACCAATCTAAGGACTGCATTATAGTCAACCATAGCAGTGTACAACTTATCCCAAATACGGCCACATGGCCAGGCGCGGTGACTCATGCCTATAATCCCAGCACTTTGGGAGGTCAAGGTAGGCAGATCACTTGAAGTCAGGAGTTAGAGACCAGCCTGGCCAATATGGTGACACCTCATCTCTATCAAAAATCCAAATATGGCCACAGAATGGATTAAACTTGGAGATTCACTCTCCTTCTTAGGTGAATGAAAAACCAAGATTCAAAGGCTAACATATTTAACATAACACTCAGAGGGGGCTACCCCAACCCAGAATGACAAGGCAGAGAAAGGCAAGACCGCCTCCAAACGCCTTCTTAATCTACAAATGGATGGCCCAAGCAGCCTGCTTCTGCTTTGACTTAGACCCGCATGGCACGAGCCAGCCTTACATTTCCGGATCTGGAGTCAGTCACTTCTTTGTAGAGGCTGATGTCCAGGTAGTAGCCCGACTCATTGGTGATGAACAGGCGGATGGGAACAGCGCTGCCGGTGGTGGTCTGGCGTATGTTGATCTTGACTTCAGCCTGCAGCACGCGGAGTTTCCACAACCGGCTGCCGTAGCGCATAACCATGGAGCGCACGGACTCCTCGATCTGCCCGAAAACACAGCAATTCCAGTTTCAGGGCCCAGACATCCCAAGGACATTTGCAATAGCACTGATACTAATAAGAGGATGAGATATACTGACTGCAAAAACGCCTGGGACATAGTATGTATCCAACAAAAAGTTTAATAACAAGCAACGGCTTTTGCTAAGCGTTTAAAACTCTTTACCTCACTGCGCCCTTGTAAGTACTCAAGAGAGGCGAGCTTTTTTATCCTTCATTGACAGATAAGGAAACTGAGGCTGATAAGTGACTAAGCTAGTACTGCTACGTTATATTATCTTTACACGTCTTTGACTCAAGCCATTGAACTGCTTCCTTCTGGAACTACGTGAACTAGTGAGGCCAGAGCAGCCGCATGGGTTCCCTGAATCCCCCAGACACCAAACGGATGTATCAGAACTTCTCTTTTTAATAATATTATTGTATTAATTATTTTAATAATATTAAATAATAAAATAAAATAAATCATGTAATTTATATATGTTGATATTTTATTATCAATATTAATTTTATTAATAATTTTATTATTTTATTTTTTAATTTTTAAAATTTTTAGTAGAGATGGGGTCTCTCTATGTTGCCCAGGCTTCTCTTAAATTCCTGGGCTCAAGCAATCTACCCACCTCAGCCTCCCAAAGTACTGGGATTACAGGCGGGACTTGTTTCATTCCAGAATCACCACCATAAAAGTCTGTCTGCTCGCGAAGAGCCACCTGACAGGGAACACTCAGCCACAGACCTCACGGTCTCACGCCTCTCCCCACCCACATGCAGTCCCCAGTGCAGCCTGGAACCAGGGAAAAGACAAACGTTTGTTTTGCAAGACATTTTGAGCATCCTTGTCGTCCTTAAAGTAAAGCACTCACGTGCAGGGCATGGCCAAAACATAGCTCTAGAATTGAATGGCAGAAGGTTTGTTCTCCTCCTGCAGCAACCAAGGCTCAAAAAAGCATGGATTCATCCTGGAATCCAGGTCTCGAGTGGCAGGACACAATACCCTGAATCAGCATGGCTCAGAGGGTAAACCCAGAGCCCGGTGAGAGCCCCCCCGCAAAGGCGAGACCTTCAAGGGGTCCATGATGACAGTGGGCACGAAGTTGAGGAAGATGTGGTTGCAGTCGGTGCGCACGCTGGTGTTGTTGAACGCCACCTCCAGCTCGTCCATGGCCTCCAGGAGCAGCCGCTCACCCTCGTTCTGCAGGTACTCGAAGGAGGCTTCCTGCCAAAGGGCGGGAGGGGCAGCAGCTCAGGCCAGGGGTGCAGGTCCACTCCCAACTGGCAGGAAACTCAGCCCCAAAGAGGCAGAGGCAGGAGGAGAACATTCCCCTCCTCCAAAAAGTGTGCCAGGCAAGAACAGCAGAGCCCTGCCTCTTAGAGGCGAAGGGACTGCAAAGCTGTTGAGTGTATTGACATGTGTCCTATTTTCTGCATTCTGACACTTTGACACCTGGGGCCTTGCTGACCCTGGATCACCACCTGCCCTAATTACCCAGGGCCAGATGCCTGAGAACTAGAGACAGCTTCTACACCCCAGGGTCTGCTGAGATGATTCACAGCCAGTCCTAAACCTGTTTACTCAGCCTCACCCTTTTCTTCTCCAGGAAACCACGATCAAGGCTCTCACCCATGTCTTCCGTGTCTTCCCTTCCGTCCCTCTGCTGCCTGACCAACCCCAGAGCCTCCCCATGTGGCCCCGTGGCAGGGACAGCCCCTTCTTCTTGGGAACTGTAAGAAACTGTCTTTTTGATGGCAGTTTTCTCCTGAGCTGTTGGCCTCACCATACCTCAACAATAATAAAACCTATCAAAATAGCTTGACCAGGTGCAATGGCTCACATCTATAATCCCAGCACTTTGGGAGGCCGAGACGGGTGGATCAGTTGAGGTCAGGAGCTCAAGCCAGCCTGGTCAACGTGGTGAAACCCCGTCTCTACTAAAAATACAAAAATTAGCTGGGCATGGTGGTAGGCACCTGTAAACCCAGCTACTCGGGAGGCTGACACAGGAGAATCGCTTGAACCTGGGAGGCAGAGGTTGTAATGAGCTGAGATCGCGCCACTGCATCCAGCCTGGGTGACAAGAGCAAAACTCTGTCTCAAAAAAATAAATAAATAAATAAAACATCTAGTTGACTGAGGTAGCAAAAAACTGCAGGTAGCTTAATATCCATCAACAGGGCTGGGCGCAGTGGCTCACACCTGTAATCCCAGCACTTTGGGAGGCTGAGGTGGGCGGATCACCTGAGGTCAGGAGTTTCAGACCAGCCTGACCAACATGGAGAAACCCTGTCTCTTCTAAAAATACAAAATTAGCTGGGCACTGTGGCACGCACCTGTAGTCCCAGCTATTTGGAAGGCTGAGGCAGGAGAATTGCTTAAACCTGGGGGCGCGGAGGTTGCAGTGAGCCGAGATCGCGCCATTGCACTCCAGCCTGGGCAACGAGAGCAAAACTCCGTCTCAAAATATATATATGTGTGTGTGTGTGTGTGTGTGTGTGTGTATATATATATATACACATCAACAGGGGATTAGTAAAAGAAAAACAAAAAAAAACAATAATTACACACGGTACATTCGTGCAAGGAAATAACATGGGGTGGACCATTCTTTATTAACAAGAAAGAGGTCCACAAGTAACTGACCAATTAAAGAATAACATATTCAAATGATCTGTCCACTCTGAGCTCTGATCTGCAACTTATGCCTACAACTCTAGGTTTTAGGGATGGGATTATGTCTAGAAACAGTCAACAATTGAGCTGGCCCCTCAGTGACAGGATTTTGGGTCCATGCACTAGAGGTTCTTAAAAACAGTTTTCAGTCTTATTTAAAATTTTCACAATATAATCATGGATTTCTTTTCTTTTCTTTCTTTCTTTCTTTCTTTCTTTCTTTTCTTTTCTTTTCTTTTCTTTTCTTTTCTTTTCTTTTCTTTCTTTCTTTCTTTCTTTCTTTCTTTCTTTCTTTCTTTCTTTCTTTCTTTCTTTTTCTTTCTTTCTTTCTTTCTTTCTTTCTTTCTTTCTTTTTTTTCTTTTTTTTTTTTTTTTTTTTGTGAGAGGATCTCGCTGTATCCCCCAGGCTGAAGTACAGTGGCTCCATCTCAGCTCACTGCCACCTCCACCTCCCGGGTTCAAGCAATTCTCATGCCTCAGCCTCCCGAGTAGCTGGAATTACAGGTGTATGCCACCATGCCCAGGTAATTTTTGTATTTTTAGTAGACACGGGGTTTCACCATGTTGGCCAGGCTGGTTTTGAACTCCTGACCTCAGGTGATCCACCCACCTCAGCCTCCCAAAGTACTGAGATTACAGGCATGGGCCACTGTGCCCAGCCATGAATTAGTTTTCTAAATGCAAGAAACAATGGAAAATGATCACTCAGTTGGAAAATATAAGAAATTCCCTGCACACACCAGTATTTTTCTATCCTGAAATTTTCTTCTCATGCACAGAGATCCACATAATACAAGAAACAGATCCAAGTGCCACCAGCCTGGACGTGATCACAGGCCACTTTGCTGTCCGCCTCCTGCCCTGGACTGGAACATCACAAGGGCAGGACCCTGGGTGTCTGGTGTACTCTGCATCCCCAGTGTGCAGCCCAGGCCCCAGCACAGAGCAGGAGTGTAAGGAAGGGAGGGCCAGGTTCTGAGAGAGGAAGAAATGGTCTGCGACGTCTTACCTTTGTAATCAGGTCTGAGTGCCTGATGATGGCGCGGATGAAGAACCTATGGTCCGTCACTTCCGCCCCTTCCTTCACCTTGGCAGCACCCAGGTAAAGGTGCATCTTGTGGTTGGCACAGGGCACGGCGGTCAGATCGAAGTTACGCATCCGGCTGAGCTCCAGTTGGAAGGCCAGGGCAGGCTCCAAGTGACGGTAAATGCGATCTTCTGCAAACTGTAGGCGGACCAGAGAGAGAAGACAGACACACATACACAGTTTGACATTGGAGCTGCGTGTCTGCTTGGTCCACGCCCTACTCTGCAGACCCCTGGTGTCCATGGGTTTGGCATTCAGGAATGCAGCATTCATGATGTCCCTTAATTGTAAGCTGCGCCCAGGGCTCCAGATATTTGGGGTTTTGCTAAGATCTGAGGAGAACTACAGGCACTGCAAGCCTGGTGTGCTGGGTGCAGCGCTGGCTCCTGAGGGAGCCTAGCTAGTCCGTATCACCTGCCAGCGTGACCAGGCTGTTCTCCATCTGTCACAGCCTGTGGCAATTCTTGTGAAGCCACTAACCCCTGGTTTCTTGGTGGAAATTGGTTTCCAAAAAGAAAACAACTGACAGTACTGGAAACTAAACTGAAAAAAAAAATGAAGACTTTAAGAAAAGGATGGGTCTTAGCTAGAAAAATAAAGCTTTGGATAAATTAAAATGCAAAATGCTGAATTTGGTGGGGTCTTGAATCAGTGCTGGGAATAAACCTACCTGTTCTGCAACAGGGATTGGTGAACATTTTCTTAAATGGCCAGAGAGTAAATGTTTTAAGCTGATGGATCATACGGGCTCTGTCACAACTACTCAATTCTGCTACTGTTAGAGTGAAAGCCAGAGCAGACAATGTGGAATCAAATGGGTGTGGCCATGTTCCAATAAAACTTTGTTTGTAAAAACAGGCAGCTAGCTGGTCTGCAAGAGAGTTTGCCAACCACTGTTCCAGAAGAGCATAAGAAAAAGAGTTTGGAAAAAAATGTCTTACTGAGTACATCAGCAAGTACTGAAATTATTCAAGCAAGACAGAAACCTGTAGTGAGGCTAAAAGGGCAAGATTCTCAGGTCTGAGGGCCATGCAGGGAACAGAGGGCTCTCAGTGGAAATACAATCCCAGAGGAAGACTGCAGTCTACACAAAAGTTGCTACATTCTTGAATATGGGGATGCCTGAAGGACTGCAGACTTTATTCTTCATGAATATCAAAGATGCCAGGGAGCTGGGAGGCACAGTGGCATGTGCCTATAGTCCCAGCTACTTGGGAGGCTGAAGCAAGAGGATCACTTGAGCCTATAAGTTTGAGTCCAGCCTGGGCAACATAGTGAGACCCTATCTCTTTTTTTTTCTTTTCTTTTTTTTTTTGAGACAGAGTCTCACTCTGTCACCCAGGCTGGAGTGCAATGGCATCATCTTGGCTCACTGAAACCTCAACTTCCCAGGTTCAAGCAATCCTCCCACCTCAGCCTCCCAAGTAGCTGGGACCACAGGCTTGCACCACAATGCCAGGCTGATTTTTTTTTTTTTTTTTTTTTTTTTTTTTTGAGAGGGAGTCTCGCTCTGTCGCCCAGACTGGAGTGCAGTGGCCGGATCTCAGCTCACTGCAAGCTCCGCCTCCCGGGTTTATGCCATTCTCCTGCCTCAGCCTCCCGAGTAGCTGGGACTACAGGCGCCCGCCACTTCGCCCGGCTAGTTTTTTTTTTTGTATTTTTTAGTAGAGACGGGGTTTCACTGTGTTAGCCAGGATGGTCTCGATCTCCTGACCTCATGATCCGCCCGTCTCGGCCTCCCAAAGTGCTGGGATTACAGGCTTGAGCCACCGCGCCCGGCCTGATTTTTTAATGTTTTTGTAGAAACAGGGTCTCACTATGTAACCCAGGCTGGTCTAGAACTCCTGAGCTCAAGCAAACCTCCTGCCTCAGCCTCCCAAAGTGCTAGGATTATGGGCATCAGCCACCATGCCCGGGCCCCATCCCATCGCTTAAAAAATTAAAAAAGATGCCAGAGAAGAGAAAACATCATTACTTTTGGCCATACCTCATCTCTTGCTCTGAATGTGAAAAACTTGGGAAATTCTTTCTGCAAAAAGAAATCCACACACAAGACAATTAAATCAAGCAAGATGCATTGAAATATTTACATACTTATTTAGTGATTGTAAATGATTACATTCACTTCTAGAATGAATCATTTGGAAATCCTTCTGTTTTCTAATGATTGATCTCTTTCACCCAAATCTACAAAATAAATATCAAATAAATGGCACACACCAAGGCTTGGAGAATGGAAAAGACTCACAGGGATGAACTGTGAACTAACCTCTTGGGCAATCAGGAATGTGATTCGTCGGAGTCCGTAATCCACAAGGATATTTTTCTGCATTAAAAACCAAAGACACAACGGAATATTATTTGGCCATAAAAAGAACTGAAGTATTGCTGCATGTTACCACACAGATGAACTGGTAAACATTATGCTAAGTGGAAGATGTCAATCATAAGAGACCTCCTGTGGTCTGATTCCATTTATATGAAACGTCCAGAAGAGGCAAATCTACAGAGACAGAAAGTAGATGAGTGGTTGCCTGGGGCTGTGGTGGGGAGAGGGTTTTGGGTCGGGGACAGAGGGGAGTGACTGCTAACAGGTACAGGGTTTTTCTATGGAGTGATAAGAATGTCCTAAAATTGATTCTGGTGATGGTTGTGCAACCTGGTGAATATACTAAAAATATACTAAATTGTACACTTTTTTTCTTATTTCTTCTTAAAAAAAAAAAAAAAAACGGGACACATGTGCAGAACGTGCAGGCTTGTTACACAGGTATCTATGTGCCATGGTGGTTTGCCACACCTACTGACCTGTCCTCTGAGTTCCCTCCCCTCGCCCCCCACCCCATGACAGGCTCTGGTGTGTGATGTTCCCCTCCCTGTGCCCATGTGTTCTCAGTGTTCAGCTCCCACTTACAGGTGAGAACATTTAGTATTTGGTTTTCTGTTCCTGTGCTAGTTTGCTGAGGATGATGGCTTCCAGCTTCATCCATGTCCCTGCAAAGGACATGATCTCATTCCTTTTTATGGCTGAACATTGCACACTTTAAATGGGTGAATTGTGTAGTATGTCAATGATGTCTCAATAAAGCTGTTATTTAAAAGATAATTTAAAAATATCACATTGTATATTGTAAATATATATAATTTTTTTTGAGACAGGGTCTTGCTCTGTCCCCCAGGCTGGAATACCACAGGCTTACAGAGCAACCTGCTGTTATTGGCACACTTGGTCATCGATCTAAGTAGCCATTTTAAAACTGCCATTTTCTGGATTATTCCAACAAAAACATGCCCAGAAAATCTCCCAACTATTTATTGGGTGTGCCCTCTGTACCTGGGACTGGCTAAGTCGTGAATATACCTTGTCATCGAATCACTGCAACACCATGAGTGAGAGAAATGCTCCCCCCACGTTCAGCCACATCTGCCCAAGGTCGCCAGCTATGAGGCGAGCAGAGCTAGAGTGGGAAGCCAGGTCTGTGGCTCTGAAGTGCTCAGCAGGTCTGCCTCCCCAGGGGCCGCCTCAACGAGCCTAGCCCCTCCTCCTTCTCCAAGAACCCCCACCAAAACCAGAGCCTTGCCCAGAGTACCTTGGACTGTACGAACGTCTGTAAAATCGGCACCAGTGCCTCATCCTCCAGGTGGTCTGCACACTGGATGGACACATTCAGAATGTGGATGGGGTCTTCTCTGAGGCTCTGAGAGGGAGAAGCAAGGGGTAGGGCTGGAAAGCCTGGGGGCCACGGCCCACCCGCTCCCTAGGTTGCTCCCCAGGCTTAGACGCTTACCTTGCAGTCATCCTCGGAGTACAGGGAGGTGCGGGCCTCGCTGAAGAGGGGGGTGTCTTTGGGCACGTTGGCGAAGCAAGAGATGACTTCATCAAAATTTCTGGGGGTGCGGGTAGAGAGGGAGGGCTGAGGGGCTGCTGACCCATGGGGATGAGGTCAAGCTTCCAAGCCAGGCAGCAGGGAGCGCCAGCCCCTCCCAGTTTCCCAGCCAACACCCTTTGATCTTATCCAACTCTCCAGAGCTCAGGAGGTTCCCGTCTACTTTGTCCAAAGCACCCGTGAGGGGGTCCTTCCCAAAACGGAAGAATGAAACTAAGTGATCTGTGATCAGGAATACAGGGAAGGATTCCAACGCTTTCGGGCATCAGCTGGGCTTGGATTAACTCTTGGCTCCCATTTTTACTGGCTGGGAGATCCTAGAAACCTCATCTCACCCCTGAGTCAAAGAAAGATAATAAGAGTAATCCCAATGACTCATGAGGCTGTTGTGAAAATTCCACAAGATACTCCAAGCACAAAGCAAAACACATGGTGAAGGGCTGAAAACAGACCAGTACAGTAACTATCGAGAGCTAACATTTAGTCACTATTCTATCTGCATACCAATTCTACTTTAAATATGTTATTTCACACATATTCTCTCATTTAATCCTCATGGCGTCCCTGTGAAGTGGGTCCTTTATCATTCCCATTTTACAGATGAGAAAGCGAAGGTATAGAGAGGTTAAATATTTTGCTCAGTCTCTCAGTTAGAAAGCACAGAGCCAGAATTCAAACCAGCAAGCTGACATGCAGGCTCACACTCTTGGCTACGATGCTATTATTATTCTGTTGTTATTGACGCGCTGTGCCATGTGTCTGGGTCTCTCCCACCCCATCTGTCCAGTGAATGGTTGGGGGGATTCAAGGGAAGCCTGCCCAGCCCCCATGCTCAGGGTGTTTGGGAGACCGGGCCACACTGGGTACCTGGTGAAGTCCTCGAATCTCCTGAAGGCTACCATGGCCCCCATGCGCTGGCACAGTGGGGAGAAGCCGCTGTCCATGAAGAGCTCTGTGCTGTGCCTCAGCAGGTCAGGGTTGGGGATGCTGATGGGCACGGTCATCCTGTAGGGTGATGGCAAGTGGGGGATGAGGCAGCTGCTTGCAGACCCAACGCTACGAGCTGTTCCTGCTCCTGAAGCTTCAGTGAGCTGGACCAGATTTAGAGCTCTTCCAAAGCGGGGCTTAAAATGGGCAGGGGATAAGACAATGGCTGGGGCCGGGGCCTGAGGAAGGTCTCATCTGATCCCTCAGGACCTAGTGAAGAGTAAGAGCTCAACAAATGTAGGAATCAATGATGCATGCATGAGAGTCCAGTCCCAACACAGTCCCAAGGGGAGCCCGAAGTGCTGAACTTGACCACAGAGAAGAAATACTCCCAGCATCAATTTCTCCTGGAGAAATCCACCAGCCCCAGGCAGCCGGTGAGGGAGTCAGGTTGTTCCTGACAGACACTCCAGTCCTCTGCTCCCTCTAATCCCTCCCCTCCATCAAACTTGTCCTTGAGACAAAGTCAGCAGCCTTCTGGAGTTTAGACGATGATGCTCCCAGAACTGGCTGCTCACCAGCAGCAAACCTCAATGGGCCACCTGAGGTTGTCAGAATTGGGCCTTGGAATCAGCTACCGGAGAGGTAATCATATGGTGTGCAGGAAGTCAACACAGCAGGCCCCACACTGCTCTTCTGAGAAAGGAGACCTGCTTGCCCTTGGCTGGCATCTGGGAACTTGGACTTGGGGAAGGTTCCTATCATTCCCTGAAGGTGACAAGGGTGGCTCACTGCGCCTCACCCGTTTGCACAAACAGTGTGGTTTATGCTGAACACCTGCTTTCTTCTGCAAGCCTGAGATTTTGATGCAGGGCAGAGGGTGGTGTGACCAGCCACCAATCCCTGGTGCAGAGCTGGAAGACAACCCTTCACTTGTGTTGTCACAACTCCTTGCTGGGGGAATGAAGTGCGCCCTGCATGAGTCCACTGGGAGAGGACCCTGGCAGCGCACTTGCTTTCCTCTGGACTTCACCCTGATGCCTTCTGCCTTGGCTAACCGCTCGGTATCCTTGCCCCCTAATGAGTCAGTGCTATGAGCATGACCACGTCCTGAGACCTGTGAGTTCTTCTAGGCAATGATCGAACCTGGGGGTGCTTTTGGGGATCCTGACACAGGTGTGTGCATTCCTGTTGGGTGCTCTGAAATCATGATCATGGCCCCTCTGCTCCCCGACAGCTCAATCCAGGGGTCACAAACTTGCAGTGGCAGTGTGGCTGAATGCCGCTCACAGAATGACTTTGGGCCATGCAGCATTTTAATAACATACATGAATTAACATGCATTCATGTATTCATTTAACATGAACCACCTGTCCCTATTGAAAAATGGAAGGACTTCAGGTCAAAAAAAAAAAAGTAGATTTCCTGCTTCTGCTGGAAAAAAACAATGAGACGTCTGGTTGTGATGGTCAGTTTCCTGCAGGGCAACAGTGGGGAGAGCTAGGACAGCAGCCCCATAGCAGGGGGATGTAGCCAGTTCCCACCCAGCGCAGAGGTCCAGGCTGCAGCTGGCACAAAGCCCTGCCAACCTCTCACCTGACCTTCCCTTGGGTCTTGGTGACCTAAAGCACCACGTGCCTGGCCCTACACACACAAGTGTTGAGGGCCAAGCTGGGCCGTCTTGGGGGTAGACTTTATTCCTCATGGCTCTTTACGGAGGCATCAAAGGGCTGGGTGGTGGGGGCACCCACAGGCAAGGTCTCTTCACAGGCCCAAAATACATTTCTGGCACTGACAGCAATTGTGAGAATCTTAGATGGCGAGGAATCCCCAGGGTCCTCAATGTCTCTCTGGGTCAAAAAAGGACCCTGTGCCCATACTGAAAATCACAACCGATAACCTGGATATACATGTAGATCACAAGGCATGACCCACAGCCCTCAGAAGAGCCGCCCTTCCCTTCCTAACAGGGCTGAATTGCTGAGACAATAAGATCAAAAGAGAAGGCCAGGCACAGGGACTTGCGCCTATAATCCCAGCACTTTGGGAGGCTGAGGCAGGAGGATCACTTGAATCCAGGAGTTCAAGACCAACCCGGGCCACATAATGAGACCCCTATCTATGCAAAAAGAATATTTTTAAAGAATTAGCCAGGTGCGGTGGCGCAAGCCTGTAGTCCCAGCTACACAGGGAGCTGAGATGGGAGGATCACTTGAGCCCAGGAGTTCAAGGCTGCAGTGAGCTATGATCATGCCACCGCTCTCCAGCCTGTTTAGACTCTGTCTCTAAACAACCAAACAAAAAAATCAAAAGAGAAAAGAATTCCTTCTCAGGAGTAGACAGCTACAAAATATCTTATACCACCACTGCTCCCCAAATCCCCAGAATGACCCCAGGCTGCAAGCAGTCAGTCCCCTTTCTCTCAATGGGGTAAAATGTCACAATCCTATTTTTGGAAATTAGAAGGGTAAAAACAAATAACTAGGAAAGGCAGTGCCTCCTGGGGAAGCCCCCTTGTCTTCATCCAAAACATGGCAGCATCTTTCTTCTTAAAACCAACAGGAAAAGAAAGTTAGCTTAAAAATCCCAAGAGGCCAGAAAAATCCCTGCTTCACCAAAGCATGAACCCTATTGCCTGTACAGATCTGATCAACCGAACTCCCAAATCACAGTGACATCACTGCAGCCATAGGCAAGGCCTTAGGCACCCCCATAAGAACCAAAACCAGAGGGGCGAGGGAGCGTGAGAGAGAACGCTTTGAATCCCAGGGAGACATAATTACTTTAAGAGAAGGTATCGCACTCTACCTGACCTAAATGGCATTAATACTTTGGGTCCTGAAACAAGATGGATTGAAAAAAAGACTGTGAGTGAGGAACTCAGACACATCTGCTATTCTTAGGTGAGCCAGGCATGGTGGTGCCTGTAATCCCATCACTTTGGGAGGCCGAGGTGCACAGATCATTTGAGGTCAGGAGTTCCAGACCAACCTGGTCAACACGGTGAAACCCCATCTCTACTAAAAATACAAAAAAAACTATTGGGGCTTGGTGGTGCATGTCTATGGTCCCAGCTACTTGGGAGGCTGAGACAGGAGAATCGCTTGAACCCAGCAGGCGGAGGCTGCAGTGAGCTGAGATCGCGCCATTGCACTCCAGCCTGGGTGACAGAGTGAGACTCCATCTCAAAAAAATTTAAAAAAAGATATTCTCAGGTGAGAACACTGAGGGGATCTACTGAACTACAGCTCTTGGACAGCAGACTACAGTGGGCACAGACAGGACAGTGTGGGTGCCTCCGCACCTGGCTCAGAGGGCTGCTGAAGGCTGTGGAAAGGAATTGGAGGTGAGAGTGTGGCCTGGGCTCAAATTCCCACTCCACATGTACGAGCAGCTCAGCCTAGGTCAGGTGATGGCCCTGGGCCCCCATCTGTAAAACGAGGATGAGAACACATTTTTGGCTGACAGAGGATAAGAACTGAATAAAATAAGAGTGTGGACTAGGCACCATGGCTCACGCCTATAATCCTAGCATTTTGGGAGGCAGAGGCAGATGGATCACCTGAGGTCAGGCGTTCAAGACCAGCCTGGCTAACATGATGAAACCCCATCCCTACTAAAAATATAAAAATTAGCCAAGCATGGTGGTGCGTGCCTGTAGTCCCAGCTACTCGGGAGGCTGAGGCAGGAGAATCGCTTGAATCTGGGAGCTGAGATTGTGCCACTGCACTCCAGCTTGGGCAACAGTGCGAGAGTCCATCTCAAAAAAAAAAAGAAAAGAAAAAAAAGAGTGTGGGAGCGCTGAGCAGAGTGCCCAGGCCAATGGCATGCCACTAGATGGCAATAACAGAGTTAGTCATGGTCATCCCCGGGATCACTCACAGTCAACAACTTGCTTTGTGCCAGGCACTGTCTAAAATGCTACCTGTGCCTATCTCATGACTCTTCCCAATGGCTTGGGTGGCACTGTCCACTAGAACTTTCTACTATGACAGAATGTTCTAGAACTCCACTATCACATAATATGGCAGTCATGAGCCACACGGTATGACTGAGAAGCTGAATTCTTTTTTTTTTTTTTTTTTTGAGATAGAGTCTCGCTCTGTCACCCAGGCTGGAGTGCAGTGGCACAATCTCGGCTCACTGCAACCTCTGCTTCCCAGGTTTAAGCGATTCTCGTCCCTCAGCCTCCTGAGTAACCTGGGATTACAGGGGTGTGCCACCACGCCTGGCTAATTTTTATATTTTTAGTAGAAATGGGGTTTCACCGAGGTGGCCAGGCCGGTGTTGAACTCCTGGCCTCAAGTTCCTGATCTGCCCCTTTCACCCCTCCGAAGTGCTAGGATTACAGGTGTGGGCTACTATGGCTGGCTCATTTGCATTCTTTGTTTTTTCTCTTTTTTTTTTTTTTTTGAGATGGACTCTTGTTCTGTCACCCAGGCTGGAGTGCAGTGGCACAATCTCAGCTCACTGCAACCTCCGCCTCCCGGGTTCAAGCAGTTCTCCCTCAGCCTCCCGAGTAGCTGGGATTACGGGTGCATGTCACCATACCAGGCTAATTTTTGTATTTTTTTTTCAGCAGAGATGGGGTTTCACCATGTTGGCCAGGCTGGTCTTGAACTACCGACCTTGTGATCCACCCACCTAGGCCTCCCAAAGTGCTGGGATTACAGGTGTGAGTCACTGCGCCTGGCCTCTTTTTTTTTTTTTTTTTTTTTTTTTTTTTTGCTTTTTTTGAGACAGAGTCTTGCTTCTTCACCCGGGCTGGAGTGCAGTGGGGAAATGTCAGCTCACTGACTCACTCCACCTCCCGGTTCAAGTGATCCTCCTGCCTCAGCCTCCCCAGTAGCTGGGATTACAGGCATGTGCCACCACACCCGGCTAATTTTTGTATTTTTAGTAGAGACAGGGTTTCACTATATTGGCCAGGTTGGTCTGGAACTCCTGACCTCAAGTGATCTGCCCGCCTCAGCCTCCCAAAGTGCTGGGATTACAGGCGTGAGCCAGCATGCCCAGCGCATGTGCATTCATGTTAATGTAAATAGGCACACATGGCTACTGTACTGAACAGTGCAGGTGTAGGAGGTGGGCTCTGCATTATCACCATGTTAGAGGGGAGAAAAATGGCACTGCAGGGAGCTCCCAGAGGGGAAGCGCTTATCGCTGATGTCTCCCCAGCAGCGTGCCCAAACACACTTGCCAGGTCGTTCCAGAGACAGGACGACAGAGGTCAGGGAGAACAGAAACACAGGCCATCCCTGGGTGTGTCTCATTCCATACCGGTTTGGGTGGGAGGAGGGCAGCATGAACTGGAATTCTACCACGCAGGTGCCGTCCGGGAGCTGCCGGTGCTGCAGGCTGTTTAACTCATAGGCGATGTAGCCCCTCCGCACGTAAACCTGACAAGGCAGAAGCACACGGACGTTCTCTTAGGGGGCACTGCAGAGTGTCCTCAAAAGCTGAGGGCACTTACAGGGAAGGGGTACCAGAAATGACCTCTAAAAGGTCTATCTCTAGCAGGCCGGGTACAGTGGCTCACGCCTGCAAAAATTAGCTGGGCGTGTTGGAAAAACAAAACAAATCAACAAAAAACCCCAAAAGCATCCTAGAAAAATCTCTAATTGACACAAATAGTATTTAGCACTTTAAAAAGTCACTATAAGCCAAGCATGGTGGCATGCACCCATAGTCCCAGCTACTGGGGAGGCTGAGGCAGGAGGATTGCTTGAGCCTAGAAGTTCAACTCCAGCCTGGGCAACATGGCAAGACCTGTCTCTAACAAAACAAAAACTGTTTTTAAAGTAACTACAGAAGAGGTGTATTAGGTCTCACTGTCAGAAACAAAGAGCGAGGCCTGAGAAAGATTCTTCCAGAGGTGAAACCCATAGAAGGATAAAAGCTGCAGGCCCAGGAGACCCTGTGGCTGTAACACGCTAACAAGCCCAAGATGGTCTCCATGAAGACCCAGTAAACCTTCTCACTGTGTGACTCACAGGCTCCCAAGGATGCAGAAGAGAAAGTGGGGGCAACAGGGGACTGAGACTGAGCTCAGAAGGTAAAGAGTATTGGAAAAACTACTGCCAGCAAAGCAGTCCCAGGTAAGAGGCCCATGTTTAAAACACAAGACATCATCTCATATTTTCTTAAAAGGATTCTAAAAGGGCAGATTTACTGGGAGGCTGAGGCAGGCGGATCACTTGAGGTCAGGAGCTCCAGACCTGCCTGGCCAACACGGTAAAACCCTGTCTCTACTAACAATACAAAAATTAGCCAGGTGCGGTGGTGCACCCCTGTAGGCCCAGCTACTGGGGAGGCTGAGGAAGGAGAATCACTTGAAACCGGGAGGCAGAGGCTGCAGTGAGCTGAGATAGTGCCACTGTACTCCACCCTAGGCACCAGAGCGAGTCTCAAAATAATAATCATAATAAAAGAGCTGATTTAAAACTCCGATTTCCTGGAACCAACACACCACCTCTTGGTTCCTGAATTCAAGAAGACCTGAATTGTTGCTCCCAGGAGTAAGACCACCTGGATCACCTGGCTCTAATCTGGGTTTTGCTACCATCCACGCCCTTCTACCTCATCACTTGGGGGGCAGGGGGTTCACCTTAAGTTGTCACCTGGGTTCCTCTAGCTCTGGCGGTTCCAAGCAGAAAAGTCTTTCAAAGGTATTTAATGCACGTGAGTCAGAAAGTTTAGATGAGGTGCCTCAGACTTGGCTCTCAGGGATTAGTATCTAATGTGCCCTGCCTGGAAGAGGCTGGAATGACACATGAGACAGCAGTGGTGACTAGCATGGAATCTGGAATGAGACAGACCCAATAATGCAAAACCTGGTTCTGCCACTTTCTAGCTGTGTGATGTTGCATAAGTCGCTTCACCTCTCTGAGCCTCAGTTCCTTCCTCTGTAAGATGGGACTATTAACATACCTACCTTGTATAGAAAAGGATAGGATCACATTCACAAGGCGTGTGGCCTAGGGTCAGGTGCATGGTGGCGGAAGTGAACAGCAGAACTGGCACGGTCAGTGCTGTTCTCTGGGCCTCTCCTACTTACCTCCAAGGATGCCATGCACACGACTTTGTTAGCGTGATAGAAGAAAGCAGGCAGGACGTCGAAGATGGTTGTTTCTGAAATTATTAACTTCTATGGGAAATGAAAAGGGGAAACAAGGAAAAGTAAATGTAAACAAGTTTCAGGTTTTTCTTTGTTTTTGTTTATTTGAGATAAGCTGGAGTGCAGTGGTGTGATCATAGCTCACTGCAGCCTCAAACTCCCAGCCTGAAGTGATCCTCCCACCTCAGCCTCTTGAGTAGATGGGACTACAGCGTGCACCAACATGCCTGGCTCTTTTTTTGTTTGTTTGTTTGTTTGTATGTTTTGTAGAGACAGGGTCTCACTATGTTGCCCAGGCTGGCCTCAAATTCCTGGGCTCAAGTGATCCTCCAGTCTTGGCCTCCCGAGTGCTGGTATTACAGGCATGAGCCATCTGCGCCCAGTCAGTGAGTAAGTTTTTTAATCACCAGTCTGATGAGTGGGGGCGGTAGAAACAGGGAGAAGTCATGCTTCGACCACTAAAAGCAATCAGTGCCCTGCAGTGCACTGGGTTCCTCCCGTTTAATCACGGGAGAGCTGACAGTGAAGAACTCTGGGATGATGGCACCTGGGACAGGTCTCCCAACAGGCACTGAGGGGGTACCTGAGAGCGTGTAAATGAGCCAGAGTCCAGAAACAGGGAAGATGAGGCCATCACTCAGCCATGGGAGGGCTCACAGCTTCCAGATATGCTCCATTATGGCTAAGGTTTGTAAACTGCACCAGGTGAGCCCCCGCTGCTGTCACACTGTCCTTCCTGCAGGACTGGGCTCCGTGCCCACCTCTCCTAGAGTCTCCCCAGGTGCCCCCTTGGGCAGCCCTGGCCACGTTGGGCTAAACTGCCTGCATCTGTGACTGTGCCCTGCACCCCACTGAGCACCTGGAGGGGCAAGAGGAGCCGCTTCCCCAGCGGCCCCCACCTGGGCCACAGTGTGTGCTCTGCAGAAGGTGAAAGGAAGGAGACGGGCTCACCTTGAGGTTCTCGGGGCAGAACTGATGGCCGTACATGTCAATGGCAGACAGGAAAATGGACTCCACCTGGTTGTGCCGCAGCTCATAGGAGGGGAGGTGGGAGGCAATCAGGATCTGCAGGGGGAGGGACGGGGGGCTGGTGTGAGCCAACCTCCCAGGGGAGAAGGCAGAGGCTCGGACACGGGCCGGCAGCGTGGTGGGACCCTGCATGGTGAGGGCTGAGCACAGTAGGGGCCACACAGGAGGGTGGGGGGAAGCGCACATCATGGGGACCGCACCTCGAAACCCTACCTGCCGGGCTCTGAGGGCCACTTTGCAGTGCTCGCTTTTGCTCAGCTGAGTGAGCTCATTAAGGATGGAGGTCAGCTCGTCCGATAGGGAAGGGTCTGGGCCACACAGCTCATCCTTAAGGGACAAAAAAAGAAGCCAAATGGCTTTTCTCCAGCCCAGGGAAACATGCAGCACTCATCTCGGCTGGGGGAGCGCCCGCCCCAAAAGCCAGACAGCTGCTCCGCTCTCCAAACAGGCCCGGCACAGCCTGATATGCAAATCCTCACCACTTTCTCCTGTCATTCATTCATTCATTCATTCACTCACTCACTCACTCGGCCACCCATTCATCCACCCCAAAACATGCCCTAAATGCCTGGTAAGAACAAACAAATACAACTAAACCCCTGCCTACATTACTATAAATAGCCAGTGATAAGGCCAGGTGTGATGACTCACACCTGTAATCCCAGCACTTTAGGTGGCTGAGGCAGGAGGATCACTTGAGCTTAGGAGTTTGAGACCAGCCTGGGCAACAGGGCAAAACCTCATCTCTATATAAAAAAATATATATAAAAATTAGCCAGGCATGGTGGCACGTGCCTGTAGTCCCAGCTACTCGGGATCCGTTGGGAGGTGGAGGTTGCAGTGAGCTGAGATTGCACCACTGCACTTCAGCTAGACTCTGTCTCCAAAAAAAAAAAAAAAGTCAGTGATTATCAGGTGCATACTGTGTGCCAGGTGGCTAGTAAACAGCTAGACCCTTTATATACAACTCCCCAAATTCTCCCACCCCCATGAGGAGTTACTTACTTTGATTCCCATTTTACAGATAAGAACACTGAGGCTCAAAGAGGCAATATGCCTCACCCCAAAGCCACCAAACGTGTGCAAGACAGAGCGAGATTCTAACACAGGACTGTTCTGCCCCCAAAGCCTCCCGCTCTTTCCCCTACACATTGCTGCCTGACTTAATGGGTTCACAGTTTCAGAGGAGAGGGACGTGGGGTTGAATCTTACAGGAGGGAGGAACAGTGTGTCTGTGTTGCATCCCTCCGCTCTGCTTCTGAAAGAAGAGCCTTTCTGCTGGAGACCAGGGCTGGGTGCAGCTGGTGTTCGCATCTCCTCTTGTGCCCTAAGTGCATGCGGGGCCTGGGAACGGCTCAGCGCAGGTGCTCCCTAACCACCCACTGAAGACAGAGCAATGAATGCTAAATATCAGAGCTCCTGAGCAATGTGCCCCCATTCCCTACCCCAGGCATCCACTAAGCCTGGTCTTCCAGAAGTCACCAGACGGTACAGCTATGGGGCATTTTTTTCTACATGTGTTTCTGCATTTTCCTATTCTAATGAACTGATATTGATTTTATCATCAGAAACAATTTTAACATATTGATATTTCATACACAAACACACAGGAATGTCAATGCTGAAGAAATGTGGTAGGAAAGTATCTAAATCTCCTCTCCCTTCTCTGATTTACTTTCTATTACCAAACGGTGGTGGCATAACTCTCCACCAATCCCCTAGGCTTGTGGCTCCCAGGGCAGGACAGCACAGGTGCTGGCCAGCACCTAGACTGGTGGTTTTCTAAGAGGTGAAAAACTCAAGAGTTGTTTGTGTGAACATTTTTTAAATTCCCACATACACATCTAAGCGTGAACGTTAAAAAATCTGACCATTGCCTTCTACATACTACTACTACTACTAATAATAATAATAACAAAAATATTTTTCTAGGCAGGGCACGGTGGCTCATGCCTATAATCCCTGCACTTTAGGAGGCCAAGGCAGGCAAATCACCTAAGGCCAGGAGTTCAAGACCAGCCTGATCAACATGGCAAAACCCTGTTTCCTACTAATACTACAAAAAAATTAGTCAGGTGTGGTGGTGCATGCCTGTAGTCCCAGCTACTCCGGAGGCTGTGGCAGGAGAATCACTTGAACCCAGGAAGCAGAGGTTGCAGTGAGCCGAGACTGTGCCACTGCACTCCAACCTGGGTGACAGAGCAAGACTCCGTCTTGAAAAAAAATAAAACAAAAAACAAAGAAAAAACATTTTTCTTTCTTGTTAACTTAGCGAAGCAGTGTCATCTTGTAAATTTTAGTCCACAGAATCATGTTTTGTTGCTTTGTGTCACTAACGAAGTCCCATGACCAGTGAATTGGTGTCAGAAACTAGGTCCCTTTAAAAGCCTCAAAAAAATTCATTTCAAAGTAACCATTCAATTCGCAAGTCTTTGTTCAAAACCTCTCAGGTACCAAGTGCCATCAGGAGCAGAGAACTCACTGTTTTCTAACAAATGGGACCAAGAAAGTCAGAAGAATAATGAATCTCACATTTATCTCCAGACTGTAATTGGTTCAACATTTGTAGCCTCTATCATCAAGGAGGTCCAGGCAAATGTCCCAATTCCCAAGAGCTGGGGGCTGCTCCACCCATCTTGCCTTGGCTGTCCTCTGGTGTACGTGACCTTTCAGGACTTCATGCCCAGAAGAGAGTCAATATGGGCACAGAGGAACGACCAGCATAATAACCCACAGACCCAAGCCCCAGCCTTTGAATGACAACTCGCTGTAATAGATTACAGGCATATTGTGCTTGACAAACACTCGAACTCCAGGAAACTCCATCCAAACAATGTATTTTGAAAAGCATTATATTATTTTAGCAATAGATCTCCCCACAAAGAGTGGATATCTCCTTGGGTGTAAGTTCCCAGTCCTGGCTGCATGTTGCAATCACTTGGGGAGTCCTCCCTCCCAATCAATTTTTATAAACTTCAAAACTACAGAAGAATTGAAGATGACTATGTTGAAAACCCCAGAGTAATCACCTACATTCACTAATTGTTAAACTTTTACCATATTATCATATTTGATTTTTCTCTAATAAGAACGTGCATGTGCATACACACACTCTCTCTTTTTCTGAAAGTCAGTTGCAGACACCACAATCCTTTATACTATTTTAGCACATATCTCCCTCCCACCTACCTACAGAACCATTAAAACACCACAGAAACTGAACATTAAACCAATAATATTGTCTAATATACAGTGCACATTTAAGTTTCCCACAGGGAAACTTTCAAAAAGCACTAATGCCTGGGCCCCACCCCTAGAAACTCTGATTAAATTGACCAAGGGTGGGGCATGGGCAATTGTATTTTTTAAAAGTCTCCCCACCCCCTAGGTGATTCTAATGTACAACCAGGATTGAAAGCTGCTGTGTGAGATTTTTAAATGGTTCTTTACCAAAAACCCCAATATTTATTAATGCAATTTGGATAGGGGATAGGGTACTAACTGTCCTTTAAGATCATGGCCAAACTCTGCCCACTGACTGTTTTTGTAAATAAAGTTTTATTGGAACATAGCCATCCTCATTCATGTATCTATTGTCTGTAGTTGTTTTCAGGCTACAGTGGCAGAGCTCACAGAGCTGAGTAGTGGCTACAGGGGATGGACGTCCTCAAGCCTAAAATCTTTACTATCCGGGGCCCTTCACACACACACACACACACACACACACACACACACACACACACACACACACACACACAAATTTGCCAGGCCCATTGTGGTGGCTCATGCCTATAATCCCAGCACTTTGGGAGGCCAAGGCTTGTGGATCCCCTGAGGTCAGGAATTCAAGACCAGCCTGGGTAACATGGCAAAACCATGTCTCTACTAAAAATACAAAAATCAGCTGGGCATGGTGGCGCATGCCTGTAATCCCAGCTACTCCAGAGGCTGAGACAGGAGAATCACTTGAACCCTGGAGGCGGAGGGTGCAGCGAACAGAGATCGCACCACTGCACTCCAGCCTGGGCGACAGAGTGAGACTCTGTCTCAAAAAACAAACAAACAAACAAACAAAAAAGATAGATAGAAGACAGATAGATAGAACCCGGGAGGCGGAGGTTGCAGTGAGCCAAGATTGTGCCATTGTACTCCAGCCTGGGCGACAGAGCAAGACTCCGTCTCAAAAAAAAAAAAAAAATTGCCAAACCCCTTTCTACCATAAGCCAAGTCCAAGTCTCTTTTACTTTGCTGATCCTACATTTTCCAAGTCAGTTGCCAGGGACATATCAAAGAATAATATTTTTAGTCATAAAAGACTGCTATTATTGGCCAGGCACAGTGGCTCATGCCTGTTATCCCAGCACTTTGGGAGGCCAAAGCAGGAAGATTGTTTGAGCCCAGGAGTTCAAGATCAGCCTGGGCAACATGGTGAGACCTCATCTCTACAAAACAAACCAATACACAAACAAACAAACTAGCTGGGTGTGGTAGTGTGAGTCTGCAATCCCAGCTACCTGGGAGGCTAACGTGGGAGGATGGCTTAAGGCCAGGGGATAGAGGCTACAGTGAGCCATGATGGTGCCACTGCACTCCAGCCTGGGCAACAGAGCGAGACCCTGTTTCAAAAGAAAAAATAGACAAAAAACAAAAGACTGCTATTATCAAGTGAAAAGAGAAACAAGAACAGAGACTCCATACCTCTTCTTCTTCACACACAGGACTCAAAATCCAATATCCCACGGCTAATAGTTCATGACTCTCGAGTCAGACTAGTGGTTCAAATCCTGGCTCTACATTTAGGAGCTGGATGCCCTTGAGTAAGTGGCTTAATTTCTCTGTGCTCTGCCAAAGAGCTGTGACAGCAGTACCCACTTTCTAGGACTGCTGTGAGAATTAAATGAGCAACTGTGTATTTGGAAAGCACTTCAAGAGTACCTGGCACAAAGTAGGTGCTTTGCATTAGTCATGATCTCCCCAGGGGCCAACAAATCCCACCCGTTGCCTGTTTTTGTATACAAAGTTGGGTTTTTTTGGTTGTTGTTTTTTTGAGATAGGATCTCATTCTGCCACCCAGGCTGGAGTGCAGTGCTGTGATCACAGCTTACTGCAGGCTTAACATCCCAGGCTCAAGTGATCCTCCTGCCTCAGCACCCTGAGTAGCTGGGATGACAGGTGCATATCACCACACCTGGCTAATTTTTGTACTTTTTGTATAGATGAGGTCTCCCTGTATTGCCCAGGCTGGTCTCAAACTCCTGGCCTCAAGTGATCCTCCTGTCTCAGCCTCTCAAAGTGCTGGGATTACAGAAGTGAGCCACAGTGCCCAGCTTTAGTTTTTTTTTTTCCTAAGAAATGGAGTCTTAGAATATTGCCTAGGCTGGACTTGAACTCCTAGGTTCAAGTGATCCTCCCACCTCAGGCTCCCAACAAAGTTTTATGGGAACACAGCCATGCCCATTCGCTTACTTTGTACAAAGGCAGTGTTGAGTGGTCAAGACAGAGACCACGGCAACCTGCAAAGTCTAAAATATTTACTTTCTGGCTTACTTTTTCTTTTCTTTCCTTTTCTTTTCTTTATTTTTTGAGACAGTATCTTGCCCTGTTGCCCAGGCTGGAGTGCAGTGCCACGATCTTGGCTCACTGCAACCTCTGCCTCCTGGGTTCAAGCGATTCTTCTGCCTCAGCCCCCCAAGTAGCTGGGATTACAGGTACGCGCCACCATGCCCAGCTAATTTTTGTATTTTTAGTAGAGACGAGGTTTCACCACATTGGCCAGGCTGATCTCGAACTCCTGATCTCAAGTGATCTGCCCGCTTCAGCCTCCCAAAGTGCTGGGATTAGAGGCATGAGCCACCGCGTCCGGCCACTTTCTGCTCCTTGTTAGAAAACGTTTGCGGACTCCTGACCCACCCCCGGTTGGGTAACAGGCCTTCTTCCTGCTTACGATCAGCATGATCACCAGCTGGTTCTTCTTGGCCACCTGTGCGTGGGAGAAGATGCAGTCCAGCACCTGGGACATGTCTGGCTTGAACTGCTCCCTGAGGTTTATCACACACTTGTCGTAATGGGCTAGGGGGAGACAAAACACCACGCAGAGGTAAAGTTCAGGCTCCTCAGCCCCCCACCATCCCACTGGTGTTGGCATCAGCATCTCTTGCCTTGCTGAAAATGGTGCTCGACATGCAAGTATCTTCTCAGGAGATCCAACACCACTGTTTTCATATAGCCGCGGATCCCGCTGCGGTATCTGGGGAGAAGGGAAGGCTGCTCTTAATGCTCACACCCCTTCCTTGAGTACCTGAATATTTAATATTTTCTTTTTATGATTTTTAAAAAGAGAAAGGATTGGCTGGGCGGGGTGGCTCACACCTGTAATCCCAGCACTTTGGGAGGCCAAGGCAGGCAGATCACGAGGTCAGGAGATCGAGACCATCCTGGCCAACATGGTGAAACCCTGTCTCTACTAACAATACAAAAACTAGCTGGGCGTGGTGGCAGACGCCTGTAGTTCCAGCTGCTCGGGAGGCTGAGGCAGGAGAATCACTTGAATCTGGAAGGAGGAGGTTGCAGTAGCTGAGATCGCACCATTGCACTCCAACCTGGGTGACAGAGCAAGACTCCGTCTCAAAAAAAAAAAAAAAAAAAGAGAGAGAGAAAGGATTTTAGAAAGGACATGGAGATGGAAGGATCACTGGAGCCCAGGAGTTCAAGCCTGGGCAATATTGCCAAGACCCAATTTCTACAAAACAAAACAAAAAATTAAGGCCAGTCATGGTGGCTCACGCCCATAATCCCAGCACTTTGGGAGGCTAAGGCAGGAGGATCATTTGAGCCCAGAAGTTCAAGAGCAGCCTAGGCAACAAGGTGAGACCTTGTCTTTATAAAAAAATCAAAAAAATCAGCCGGGAGTGGTAGCGCATGACTGTGGTCCCGGCTACATAGGAGGCTGAGGCGAGAGGATCACTTGAGGCCAAGAGGTCAAGGCTGTTGTGAGCTACGATCGCACCACTGCACTCCAGCCTGGGCGATAGCTTGTCTCAAAATAAATTTTAAAAAATTAATTAATTAACTAGTTAATTTTAAAATAATTTTTTTTAAAGTATCTAGAGGCAGCCTCTAATCCTGAGGCCTTCAAAGGATATGGAGTTGGTTCATCTGCAGGCCAGAAAGAACACTGCCCTGCCCAAGGTCCCACATCAAACTGGAGGCAAAACCGGAGTAGATCCCAAGCCTAATACTTGGGAGGGCGCCTTTCTGGCCACAGAGAAAACAAAAACAAAAACAAACAAACAAACACACAAACCCCTTAATAGATTTCGGATACTGAACAGGGTAGCCAAGTTTAGCAAGCTTTAACCATTAAAACAAAATTTTTCAATCACTTACCCAATGTATAGAGACCATTTTAAAAAGACAAACTGGAAAAACATTTACCAAAAGATCTCCATGTAAATTTTGCTTCTCTCTTTTTTTTTTCTTGTTTTGAGACAGGTTCTTGCTCTGTCACGCAGGCTGGAGTGCAGTGGTGCAATCACAGCTCACTGTCATCTCTGCCTCCCGGGCTCAAGCAATCTTCCCACCTCAGCCTCTGCAGTAGCTGGGACCACAGGTGCCCACCACCATGCCCGGCTAATTTTTGTATATTTTGTAGACGGATTTCACCATATTGCCCAGGCTGGTCTCGAACTTCTGAGCTCAAGCAATCCACCTGCCGTGGCCTCCCAAAGTGCTGGGATTATAGGTGTGAGCCATCGCACCTAGCCGCTTCTCTTTTAAAACAAAGTTTTAACCTGGATGTTCCTCCAAAAATCTGAACGCAGGGGTCAAGTTTCTCAGGAGATGTGACACTGAGTTGTGGGGAAGTAGAAACTAGCTTAACTGCAGCATCACCAAATAACAACAAAACAGATCAAGATGCTAAAAGACTCTCTGATCCGAATGTGATTTTAAAACACATACTTATACAACACAGGACAGAGTTTTAATACTTACGTTCAGCACAGAAAATTTGCCAGAAAATTCAGTTAATTTATTAATGATTCATTTTTCCTAGATGTTTCTCTGAAGCTTAAAGGATGGGCTTAAGGTTAGCAGTCGATGTGTTTTAAGAGGACTCCCTTCCTAGCCCCTGGCTGTGAAACTTGCAGTTTGTGGGGAATCCACACTAAAATCTCTCCCTGACAGCTGGGGAGCTCCTTGAAAAGAAGGCCGGTTTTCTACAATCTTACATTCTTTGTACCTGGGAGTTTCTGGCACATGGGAAACATGCCTGGAATTTATTGGTTTAAATCCAATAATGCTTTGATTCCTCTTTTTCTTTTTCGTAAAAGACAAGGTCTTGCTCTGTCCCCCAGGCTGGAGTGCAATGGCATGATCACAGCTCACTACAACCTCAAACTCCTGGGATCAAGCAGTCCTCTCACCTCAGCCTCCTAAGTAGCTAGGCCTATAGGTACACACCACCATGCCTGACTCTTTTTTTTTCTCTTTTTTTTGGACAGACAGGGTCCTGCTACATCACCAAGGCTGGTCTCCAACTCCTGGCCTCAAGTGGTCCTCTTGCCTTGGCCTCCCAAAATGCTGGGATTACAGGCATGAGCCGCAGCACCTGGCCCTGATTGTCTTCATAAGGAAAGCTTTCTTGCTAGGTGGATTTTTCGTGATAAGTGGCAGAAAATCCTTTTGTCGGCCAGGCGTGGTGGCTCACGCCGTAATCCCAGCACTTTGGGAGGCCGAGGCAGACGGATCACAAGGTCAGGAGATTGAGACCATTCTAGCTAACACGGTGAAACACGGTCTCTGCTAAAAATACAAAAAAGAAATTAGCCGGGCATGATGGCAGGCGCCTGTAGTTCCAGCTACTCAGGAGGCTGAGGCAGCAGAAGAATGGCATGAACCCAGGAGGCGGAGCTTGCAGTGAGCCAAGATCGTGCCACTACACTCCAGCCTGGGCGACAGACTGAGACATCATCTCAAAAAAAAAAAAAAAGAAAAAAAAAATCCTTTTGTCATCAGAATAGTCCTGCAGCAGAAAACCCCTGTACAATAAAAAACTACTTGAGACAAATTCAAATTATTCATCCACTTTTCTTTGCAATTGTCCCAAAAGCCACAATGATAACAATTTGTGCAGTCTTTTATCACACATAAAGCTATTTCGCCACATTGTCTCAATCTAACGTAACTATCAAGTATTTACTATTTGTCAGCACTTCACAAAACTTAATACATTTATAGGCCAGACATGGTGGCTCACGCCTGTAATCCCAGCACTTTGGGAGGTCGAGGCGAATGGATCACTTGAGGTCAGGAGTTCGAGACCAGCGTGGCCAATATGGTGAAACCCCGTCTCTACAAAAAGTACAAAAATTGCCCGTAATCCCAGCTACTCGGGAGGCTGAAGCAGGAGAATCGCTTGAACCTGGGAGGCAGAGGTTGCAGCGAGCTGAGATCATACCACTGCTCTCCTCTGTGGGAAGGAGCCTCTGTCTCAAAAAAAAAAAAAAAAATTCATTCCTTTATAATCCAAACAACTTGTCTTGAAAAGTGTTTTTATTTCCATTTTGCCAGCCGGCAAACAGCTTCACAGAAGTAAAGTGCCTTACCCAGGGTTCTGCTGTTAGTAATGGCACCGCAGGACCATAACGCACTTTCTCGCAGTGCAAGCCTGCCCGGAAGACAGCCCCAGAGCACCACCCTGGTGCAATGCATGCGATGATCAGGTGACAACCACATCCCATGGGGAGACCTAGGATTTACCTCTGGACCAACTGCACGATGCTCTGGGTGTTGAGGAAGAAGACCTCTCGGTCAGCCTTCCGCTGCAGGGTGGCCGCGTGGCAGTCCAGGATGGTGGCTATCTGGATGGGAAGACAAGACAGATCTGACTGCTGATGATCCACATGCCACACAGCAGTCCCCTAAAGCAGGGGTCCCCAAACCAGTACCCAAACCAGCACCGGTCTGTGGCCTGTTAGGAACTGGCTGAACAGCGGGAGGTAAGCAGTGGAAGAAGGAGCGAAGCTTCGTCTGTATTTACAGCCCCCGATTGCTCATATTACCATCTGAGCTCCACCTCCTGTCAGATCAGCGGGAACGTTAGATTCTCACAGGCGCGCAAACCCTGCTGTGAACCACGCCTGCGAGGGATCTAGGTTGCATGCTCCTTATGAGAATCTGAGGCCTGATGATCTGTTGCTATCTCTCATTACCCCCAGATGGGACCGTCTAGGTCCAGGAAAACAGGCCTGGGGCTCTCACAGATTCTACATTATGGTGAGTTGTATAATTATTTCATTATATATTACAATGTAATCATAATAGAAATAAAGTGCACCATAAATGTAACGCACTTGAATCATCCCGAAACCATCCCCCTCCCCGGTCCATGCTTGAATCATCCCGAAACCACCCCCGTCCCCGGTCTGTGGAAGAACTGTCTTCCACAAAACCGGTCTCTGGTACTAAAAAGGTTGGGAACTGCTGACCTACAGGACCCACCACAGCCTCCCAGGGAGGTCCCATCCAAGGCTCATTTGAAGATTGAAAATTCCAGGCCCAAAGCCTTCCAGCTACCCTGCAACACCCCTGTTCATCCCTTCAACGGTGAGGAATTCAAGCGCTCAAAATGCCAGCAATCACATGGAGAAGTGCACACATTCGACTTCTACCGGTCTGCACATATGAACGGGATGGGGAATGAGGAGATGGGAATGTCCCACTCTAGCAAAAACCAGGGTGCCGGTGGGGAAGGGTCCTGTCTTTATCATTAGACGTAATGTTATTGGTATATTGCCTTTGGCATCAAAAATATTTTTAAAGAAAAAAAAACCTGGATCAATGACAAATTCCTGAAAGTTCCAAGTGTGTACTTTTTCAGTTAGGATCCTCTAGAGTTTGGTTTTTGTTATTTTTTAGTTCAGATATACCTTACATACCATCATATTCCACCATCTCCCTTTAAAGTGTACATTCAGTGGTTGGTAGTGTATTCATAAAGTCGTGCAACTACCACCACCATCTAATGTTAAAGCATGTTCGTCACTCTAAAAAGAAACCTCGTAGTCATTAGTGCTCACTCTCCATTTTCCCTGCACTGCAGCCCCTGGTGGTCACTAATCTACTTCCTTCTTCATGAATGTGCCTATTCTGGACATTTCATAAAAAATGGAATCACACAGGGCTGGGCACCGTGGCTCATGCCTGTAATCCCAGCATTTTGGGAGGCCGAGGCAGGAAGATCACCTGAGGTCAGGAGTTCAAGACCAGCCTGGGCAACATGGTGAAACCACATCTCCACTAAAAAAACAAAAAATTAGCTGGGAATGGTGGTGTACGCCTGTAATCCCAACTACTCGGGAGGTCTCAAAAAAAAAAAAAAAAAAAGGAATCACATAATATCACATAATATGTGGTCTTTTGTGCCTGGCTTATTTCTCTTAGCACAATTCATGCTTCATCCACGTGGAAGCATGAATCAGTATTCTTTCTTTCTTTGGCTGGACAATATTCCAGCCCTTAGAACTGCTAACCTCTGAGAATGGCCTGAACGACACTGTCCTCTGGTTTCCCAAATCACCAATGTGTGGGCGGGTGGATGACGATGGTGAGGAACCCTCTCACCAGAGGGCAGGAAGGCCAATAGGCAGAGGGGCTCTTCCCAGTGCAAATGCCTTTCAAATGCCCCACAAAACCAACAACCACAACAAAATGAGCAACGCAAGGCCAGTGTGTAAATAACAGAGATATTTCATACTACCCTGGAATGGCTTCCATTCTTTTTTTTAACGTGTTCACAAATGCAACTAGATTAAGATGAGACATCTCAGTACATTCTTTTTTTTGGAGCGCAGTGGTGCAATCTCGGCTCACTGCAACCTCTGCCTCCTGGGTTCAAGCAATTCTCCTGCCTCAGCCTCCTGAGTAGTTGGGACTGCAGGTGCGTGCTACCATGCCTGGCTAATTTTTGTATTTTTAGTAGAGATGGGGTTTCACCATGTTGGCCAGGCTGGTCTCAAACTCCTGACCTCAAATGATCCACCTACCTCGGCCTCCCAAAGTGCTGGGATTATAGGAGTGAGCCACTGCACCCGACCTCAGTACAGTTCTTAAAATACTATATATATATATATATATATGGGGGTGTGTGTATATATATATACACACACATACACACACATGGAGCTCCCAGATGATCACCTACGAAATCCAGGGACGGAAAATCAAAGCTGCAAACCAGTGAAAAAACAAAAATAAAAAAACTTGCAGTTTCCTCTAATGATGTCAGCCAGTTTATTTTTTTGGGAAATGCTCACTCCATCTGCATCAACTCCATCGGAATCTTGAGTTTTACGCAATAAGACCTAAGGAATGTTGATGTTCATTCAAACAACTGTTGCTTTGAGTAAATGATGGGATTCTGCAGATGAGGCTTGAAAGGAAACCCTCAGCCTGATATGTTAGGCTATAAGTGGGTCTCAAGGAGTTCAACTTGATCAGAGGCCAGATATGGAGCCAGACTGGGAGCCGGCCCAGTGTGACCATCCTGGTGGGGTGGGGCTTGGTGGGGGAGCACGTACCTGCTGGCTGGGGAACTGGCACAGCACCGAGGTGATGTTGCTGGCATACTGGGCCATCACCCTGCGGACTGACTTCTCCACGGGGGCCGGGATGCGGCCTGCCACGCTGGTCATGATCTCCTGCAGCTCCAGCAGCGGCAGTGACGGATGCCGGAGGGTCATCATGAGCTTCTGCACCCACTCCTTCAACTGAAGCGGGGACCACAGCATCAGCCCCCAGCCCTGCATGGGCATGGGCACCACCCCCCACAACAGGGCACCCAACACAGCTCAACCCATCCTGACCCCATGCACTCAAGTGGCTGAAGATCCAGACCCAGCAGCCTCTGGGGCAGTCCAGAGTGGAACGGCCCCTGACCACACGGAATACTCAGTTTTCCCACATAGGAGGACCCTGACTCCCCCTCTCTGTGCATCAGAAAGCCAGCATTGGGGGATCAAACATAAGGTCACGTGATGAGTTGATGTTTCTTGTATACTAGCTTAGTACAGTGTTCTAGGACCTTTCTTTACATGTTCTCATTTGATCCCTAAAAGCAACCCTACAAAGGAGGTCTAATGATTTTGTCCATTTTGCAGTTGAGGCAACTGAAACACAGAGAGATTAGTTAAGTTAACCAAAGTCACTTAGCTAGTAAGAAGCAAAACTAGGAGGCAAACCCAGGCTGTTCAGCTCCTGAGACTGAACTGCTGCCCTATGCTGTTTCCAGGGTGTCTCAGTAGCCAATGCTGATGGTCTTTGGATGACGATGACAATGGGGCCAACGCCCCAGTGTGGTTGTGAGGTTTCAAAGTGAACTGATACATAAACTGCGAAGCACCCCAACTAATAAAGGTTGCAATTATTGTGGAGTGCAGTGGCTCATGTCTGCAATCCCAACACTTTGGGAGGCCAAGGCAGGAGGATCACTTGAGCCCAGGAGTTCGAGACCAGCCTGGGCAACATGGTGAGACCCCATCTCTACAAAAAATTAGCTGGGCATGGTGGCAGGTGCCTGTAACCCCAGCTACTTGGGAGGCTGAAGTGGAACGATTGCTTGAGCCCAGGGGGTCGAGGTTGTAGTGAGCACTGTTTCACTCCAGCTTGGGAGACAAAGCAAGACCCTATCTCAAAAAAAAAAAAAAAAAGTTGCAATGATGTCAATAATCATCAGGCAGCATAACATGGGGTGAAGAGCACAGAGTCAGAATCCTGATGGCCATGGTTCAGATCTCATCTTTGCCTCCTCATGTATGAAGCACGGCAAGTCTCTTAGTCCCTGTGTGCTTCAGTTGCCTCAACTGTAAAAGGAAATAAGAGTTCCTACCTTATCGGTTGCTGGGAGGATGAAATAACTGAACTTTTAAGTAGTTAGAAGGTGACACAGTGGGCATGGTGGCTCATGCCTGTAATTCCAGCACTTTGGGAGGCCGAGGTGGGTGAATCACCTGAGGTCAGGAGTTCAAGACCAGCCTGGTCAACATGGTAAAAACCCATCTCTACCAAAAAAAAATACAAAAATTAGCTGGGTATAGGTGGCACGTGCCTGTAATCCCAGCTACTCAGGAGGCTGAGGCAGGAGAATCACTTTAACCTGGGAGGCAGAGGTTGCAGTGAGACAAGATTGTGCTACCATACTCCAGTGTGGGTGACACAGCAAGGCTCCATCTCAAAAAAAAAAAAAAAGGGTGACACATGGTACATACTTGCTAAGCATTGGCAATTATTATCATCATCGCCATGATTTTCATCATCACTAGTCACTGTTATGAGCATCACGGGTCTTTCAAGGAGGTCTGCAAATCAGAGAACTTCTTGTTTCTTTACTGAGTGAATAGATGAGACCCAGCAAGGGTGAACGGCGAACAGAGGTGTGTTTCAAACAAAGGGCCTTGTCCGTCATCTCCTTAAGGGGGGTGACCCCCACTGACTCCTTCCTTAACGTCCTACTGGAGTATTCTCAGTTTTCAGCTGAACTGCTACAAGCCCAGTTTACGATCAAGGAGAAAACGTCAGGCCAATGTTTGCAATCGAATTGAGGAATTCCCTGAGGACAGGTCCTTCATAAACACAACAGAGGGGCTGGGTGCAGTGGCTCAGGCCTGTAATCCCAGCACTTTGGGAGGCCCAGGCAGGTGGATCACTTGAGCCCGGGAGTCTCAGACCAGCTTGGGGAACACGGTAAAACTCCATCTCTACAAAAATACAAAAAATTAGCCGGGCGTGGTGGGGTGTACCTATAGTCCCAGCTACTCGGGAGGCTGAGGTGGGAGGATCTCTTGAGCCCAGGAGGTTAAGGCTGCAGTGAGCCTGGGCGACAGAGTGAGACTTTGTCTCAAAAAACAAAATAAATAAAATAAAAACAACAGAAGACCGACCATTTTCTCATTTCTTACTAATGACCTCTGCTGTCATGGGGTAGACCTGACTCTCCACATGGATCTACACGCCTGCGCTCATAGGTGACTTTACCTTTATGCTAAAAATGGGCTCCGGCAGACAAAAGCCACTCATGACGTTGGTGAGGTTTTCCAGGACGCTGTGGAAGACCTGGTGCAGTTTCTCTCCAAGGATGGGCAGTGTCTGCTGGGCAGGGAGTTCTCCTGTGAACGGTTCAGCCTGATGAGACACCACAAGAATGACAGGTCAGGAAAACTCTGGGAATCCCAAATGGGACGGGGCAGAACAGGAGGTGGGGCAGATCCGCTGGCTTCCATATCAAGTGAGGATGAGGCCTGAGGAAAAAATCGAAGACAATGTACTGGAAAGTTAAAATGGCCAAACTCACACCCCTATGTGGGTTTTCCAAACCATTCCTTTTGAGTTCGAGACCAGCCTGGCCAACATGGCGAAATCCCATCTCTACTAAAAATACACAAAAAATTTTGCCAGTCACAGTGGCGCGTGCCTGTAATCTGAGCTACTCCAGAGGCTGAGGCAGGAGAATCAATTGAACCTGGGAGGCGGAGGTTGCAGTGAGCCAAGGTTGTGCCATTGCACTCCAGCCTGGGAAATTGAGTGAAATTCTGTTTTCCTCCACAGTCTGATCATGGCTTCTCCATCTGGGCCCCCACAGCCCAGGGCCAAGGGCAGTGTTCTAACTACACTCACCAAGTAAAATTACTTGATCTCCCAGTCTGTCTCACAAGCATTTACGTGAGGCTCAGGGAATGGGTGGCCAGGCCCTACCTTATTAACCCAGCACAGGAAATGTGTGCTGAAAGGAATCACAGTGCAGGTACCTGGACCTGCCCACTGATCCAAAAAGGCCCAGTCTATTCCTAGCTTTGGGAACTCCCTAAAGAGACTAATGATGCCAGGCGCAGTGGCTCACCTTTGTAATCCCAGCACTTTGGGAGGCCAAGGTGGGCGGATTGCTTGGGGCCAGGAGTTCAAGATCAGCCTGGCCAACCTAGTGAAACTCCATCACTACTAAAAATACAACAATTAGTCAGGCATGGTGGCACAAACCTGTAGTCCCAGCTACTTGTTTGTGCTTGTTTGTACTCAGACTACCCGGGAGTCTGAGGCAGGAGAATTGCTTGAACCCAGGAAGTGGAGGTTGCAGTGAGCCGAGATCATGCCACTGCACTCCAGCCTGGGTGACAGAGTGAGACTCTGTCTCAAAAAAAAAAAAAAAAAAAAAGAGAGAGGCTAATGAAAAGAATTGTAACAACAGTCATTTGCAGCAACATGGATGGAACTGGAGGATATCAGATTAGTATGTGAAATAATCTGGGCACAGAAAGACAAATTTAGCATGTTCTCACTCACATGTGAGTGTAGAAAATTAAAACAAATGAACTCATGGAAATAGAACGTAGAATGATGGTTGCCAGGGTCTGGGAAGGGTAATGGGGCTGGTGGGAGTGGGGATGGTTAATGGGTACAAAAATACAGTTCAATAGAATGAATAAGATCTAGTATTGAGGCTGGGCGTGGTGGCTCACACCTGTAATTCCAGCACTTCAGGAGGGCGAGGCAGGCGGATGACCTGAGGTCAGGAGTTCGAGATCAGCCTGACCAACATGGTGAAACCCCGTCTCTACTAAAAATACAAAAATTAGCTGGGCATGGTGGCAGGTGCCTGAAGTCCCAGCTACTCGGGAGGCTGAGGCACGAGAATCGCTTGAACCCTGGAGGTGGAGGTTACAGTGAGCCAAGATCATGCCACTGCACTCCAACCTGGGTGACAGAGCGAAACTGCATCTCACAAAAAAAAAAAAAAGATCTCGTATTGATAGCACAACAGGGTGACTCTATAGTCAATTAAAATTGAATGTATATTTTAAAATAACCAAAAGAGTAGAATTGGAATGTTCCTAGCGCAAAGAAATGATAAATGCTTGAGGTGATAGATACCCCAATCACCCTGATTTGATTATTAGACAGTATATGCCTATATCAAAGGTCACATGTACCCCATAAACATATACACCTATTATTAGACTGTATGCCTATATCAAAAGGTCACATGTACCCCATAAATATATACACCTATTATGTACCTATAATTATAATTTTTTTAAAAAAGAAAACAAATACAATCAATAGAATACTCTGGAGAAAAGAGACAATGTGATATTTGTAAATAATTTTTTTGCTGGACAGATGTACTAATTATTTTAGAGTCTTGCTTAGGAGGGTGTAAACATTCATTCATTCATCAAGACTTATTATTTCTCAGCACCCATTATGCCCCGAGCACTGTGCTAAGCCCCAGGATCACAACAGGAACATCGAAAGTAGTCCTTGACCTCAGGGACTCATAGGTAATGACAGGGCTTGACAAACGCTGAAAAATTAACAGGAATCTAAATTGGAGGTCCCCCCAAGAGCCTGAGCTCAGGGTCACATGACAGACACTCTGGTGCACCCCCTAGTGGTCCTGAGGAGAGGGTGACGGCCCCGGCACCTGCACTGCTATACGTTCATCCAACAACCAATATTTACAGAGCACCTCTGACGTACCAGCTCCTGTTTTTGGCACTGGGGACCCAGCAGTGAGCAAGAAAGCCAAAAAGCCCTGTTCTCCTGGTGTTTCCAGTCTCCTGGAGGCCAAATAATAAACCAAGAAGACAATCAGTGAGGTCGTCTCTGTGAGGTGTGGTGTGTGTTCACACATGGGTAGAGGTGAGCACAATTTTTTAAAGGACGGTTGAAAGAGACATGACAACTACATGCAATGCGCTAACCTGGATGGGATCCTGAACATTAGGTAAAAACTAAGAAAATCGTACACTCATGTCCATAGCTGCCTTATTCACAGTAGCCAAAAGGTAGAAACAATCCTAATGTCTATCAGTGGATGAGTCAATAAACAAAATGTGATATACCCCTACAAGGGAATATTATGCAGCCTTAAAAAACAGGGACATTCTGCCACATGCTATAAGATGGATGAAACTTGGAAACATTATACTAAATGTAGTCACAAAAGGTCAGATACTATATAGATTCCACCTATATGAGGCACCTAGAGGAGTTGAATTGATAGAGAGTAAGCAGAATAGTGGTTTCCAGGGGCTGGAGGGAGGAGGGAGGAGGGAGTTACTATTTAATGAGTGTCAAGTTTTAGTTTTGCAAGTGCTGGAGATGGATGATGGTGATGGTTGTGCAACCATGTGAATGTATTTAATACTGCTGAAGAGAACATTTAAAAATGGCTAAGACAGTAAATTTCATGTTATGTGTATTTAACCATAATTTTTAAAAAATGAACTAAGGAAATCTGAGTGAACAATAATGTACCAATATTGGTTCATTAAATGTGACAAATGGACCATACTATTGCAATAATAGTTAAATTTAAAACAGTTAATTATTATTCTTAAATAATAATACCTAATATATCGATATTGGTTCATTAAACATGCCAAATGGACCATGCTCGTGCAATAATAGTTAAATTAATAATAGTAAATTGATAATAATAGTAATTAATTGAGGCCAGGTGCAGTGGTTCACACCTGTAATCCCAGCACTTTGGGAGGCTGAGAAGGGTGGACCACCTGAGGTCAGGAGTTTAAGACCAGCCTGGCCAACATGGCGAAACCCTGTCTCTACTAAAAATAAAAAAATTAGCCAGTGTGGTGGTACATGCCTATAATCCCCAGCTACTCAGGAGGCTGAGGCAGGAGAATCACTTGAACCAGGGAGGCAGAGGTTGCAGTGAGCCAAGATCATGCCACTGCACTCCAGCCTGGGCAACAGAGCAAGACTCTGTCTCAAAAAAAAAAAAAAAAAAAAGAAGAAGAAGAAGAAGACCGACAATTAATTGAATAATAATTAAATGAATGACAGGGAAACTGGCTACAGACAATATGGGAACTCTGTACTATTTACATAACTGTTCTGTACATCTAAAACTATACTAAAAATTAAGTCTATTAAAAAGAAAAGGTGGTCAGTGATCAAGAATGCCCTCATTGAGGGGAAGACATTGGAATCAAAGCTCCTAGGAGTTGGGAGTGA
The DNA here is from genome assembly GCF_024542745.1 of Macaca thibetana thibetana. Lineage (NCBI taxonomy): Eukaryota > Metazoa > Chordata > Mammalia > Primates > Cercopithecidae > Macaca > Macaca thibetana. Next base: position 105,342,917 of record NC_065588.1, on the reverse strand, counting down.
TCCCTGAAAAGTCTGGGGTAGGTCCTTCATGGCAGAGAGGACAGCCCCCAGGAGGGAGGGATCCAGTGTATTCAAGTAAGTGATGGGGAGAGGGACAGAGGAGGAAGGCAGAGAAGAAAGCAGGGAACAGCTCATTTGGGGTCTTGTAGGTCACTGGCAGAAACTGGGTTTTACTCTAAGCAGGATGGGGAGCCGCAGAGAGGGATCTGAGCAAAGCAGGGTGCAGCTTCCTTGTGTTTCTGCACCATCACGGTGGCTGCTGAGATGAGCTCCGTCTGCAGGTGGAAGCAGGAGAAGAGCTATCAGCCTTGAGTCTACCTGTCTCACTGAACCAGCGGAGGCTGCAAGTGCACCTGCACCAGCCAGAGCACTTGGGCCGTGGAACCACATACCGGGTGGACCTTAGAAGGGTCATCAAGCTCCAGCCTGGCCACCACGCAGCCTGCTTCCAGCACGGCCCCTGGACGCTTGATGTACTTCACCCGGCCACTTTCCTGCACGTTCAGAGTCATGATCATCTTCATCACCTATTTCGTAAAAAGAAGAAATAGTACAGAGCCTGTCAGGATTGACACCCAGAGCCACCCAGAACTAGTGATGCCGGAGCAGGGACTCGTCATCTAAATGGAATGACTCCCTGGGCAGTGTTCAGGCAGAAGGGACAAGGAAAAGTGACCTTTACTGGAAGCCTGCTATGCACCAGGCAAGTGCCATTCACTCTGCAAAGCCAGCCAAGGAGGTGTTTGTGATGCCCATTTACAGATATGGAAACTGATGTTTATTTCCAAAGGGGGGTCTTCTCTCTCTTAGAAACACTGTTAAATCATGTTACATAGAGTGTTCATATACACGTTCCTAAAATGTACTGCATAAGTCAAACATTTTGTGAACAGTTTGTTTTATTAAAGGCACTTAGACAACCCTCAGGGAACACTCTGTGAAATGAAGAATCTGCTCATCAGCCCTTTCAATGTGCCTCTCTGAGTGTCTGGATATGTGGATGGCATGAGCTTTGTCACCATGGTGTCGGCTGCAGAGCCAGGACTACGCTGTCTCTCTTGCTTGGCAGTTCACAGCTTGGGCACCCAAGTCAGCCAGGCCTGGACTAGAATCCCAGGTCCCGCCCCCCACAATACCTCTGTGATCTTCAGAAGTGGCTTCCCTCCTTGAGCCTCAGTTTCCCCAAGTGTAAAATGAGGAATAATGACAGTTTCACCTCTTAGGGCTCTTATGAGGATTAAATGAGATGCAGATCCTGCCATGCAGCAGGTCAATACGCAGTAGCTACTATTATTGCTGTATTTTCATTGCTATTATTGTTATTTTCCAGATTTGCATCTTGGCTTTGTGTGACCTCCAGCGAGTTTCTTAGCCTGCCTGGGCCCAGCTTTTTTATAAAATGGGGACCACATTTGTGCCCATCTCATACAGTTGCTGGGAAGGTTAAAAAATAAAGATCAGTAAAATGCTTAGAACAGCACCTGCCACATGGTTACAGCTTTGCAAGTATTGGCTGAACACCTTTCGATCACTGCTGGGGTCAATATTTTATATATATATATATATATATATATATTTTTTTTTTTTTTTTGAGACAGAGTCTCCCTCTGTAGCCCAGGCTGGAGTGCAGTAGCGCCATCTCGGCTCACTGCAAGCTCCGCCTCCTGGGTTCAGGCCATTCTCCTGCCTCAGCCTCCTAAGTAGCTGGAACTACAGGCGCCCGCCACCACGCCCGGCTAATTTTTTGTATTTTTAGTAGAGACGGGGTTTCACTGTGGTCTCGATCTCCTGACCTCGTGATCCGCCCACCTCGGCCTCCCAAAGTGCTGGGATTACAAGCGTGAGCCACCGCGCCCGGCCAATATTTAATATTTAATCAATGATTGATAATAATTGTCATTATTTCGGAGGCCAAAGCAGGTGGATCATCTGAGCTCAGGTGTTTGAGAACAGCTTGGGCAACATGACGAAACCCTGTCTCTAACAAAAATACAAAAAATTAAGTCAGGCGGGGTGGTGCATGCCTGCAATCCCAACTACTTGGGAGGCTGAGGTGGGGGGATCACTTGAGCCTAGGAGGCAGAGTTTGCAGTGAGCCGAGATCACGCCACCACACTCCAGCCTGGGTGACACTGAGACTGTCTCAAAAAAAAAAAAATCAAGGAAACTGATTTACAGAACAGTTTACAGAACAGTTTTGTAAATAGTACAGACAGTTCCCATATTCTCTGTATCCAGTTTCTGTGTCATTAACCTTCTTACTCATTCCTGGGGAGGTGTGCATTTTTTGAAGTTTTTTTCTTTGAATACTTCAGGGGATTTGGCTGAAACCCACAGACTGACTCCCTTAGGAATTTGCACACAGGGGCCAAGGGGAGAAGTAGGCCTCTTTGTTCAGACATGGGACAAAGCCAGAGGAGTGAGGGTTTGAGGGTTCAGGATTCCCCACGGCCGGCTCTGCAGTCACCTCCATCTCAGCGTAGCTGCTCCCAGCCTCAACGTGGCCCCCGTCCTCCACTGTGTACTGTGTCAGCTTCCCAGCCGAGGGGGATCTCAGGACCGTAGGATCATTCTCCTTCTCAAACACACATGTCTTATTGCCGATGGTAATTCGGTAACTGGGAGAGAGGAGGAGTGGGTAGGGAGACTGATGAGGACCATCAACCCAGCAAGCCGTAGTCCGGCTTTCAATACCATTTCCCCTTCCTAAAGGGGGAGTGTACCCTCTACATTCCCAAAGGGTGGCATTTGATAGTTATCTCAGAGACACTGAGAGTGAGGTCGGTGAACAAAAGGCTGTGATGCTTTCTTTGTGAGGCCAAGGTAGGAGGATCGCTTGAGGACAGGAGTTTAAGACAAGCCTGGGCAACACAATGAGACCCAGTCTCTACAAAAAATTAAAAAAAAAAAAAAATTAGCTGGGCATGGTAGCACATGCCAGGAGTCCCAGCTACTCAGGAGGCTGAGGCAGGAGAATCCTTTAAGCCCAGGAGTTCGAGGCTATTGTGAGCTATAATTACTCTGTCACCCAGGCTGGAGTGCAGTGACACAATCATGGTTCACTGAAGTCTCGACCTCCCTGGGGTCAGGTGATCCTCCCATCACAACCCCCTGATTTGTGCTACTACACTTGGCTAATTGTTATATTTTATAGAGATGGGGTTTTGCCATGTTGCCCAGGCTAGTCTCAAACTTCTGGACTCAAGTGATCAGGGTCTCACTCTTGCCCAGGGTGGGCAACAGAGTGAGAACCAGTCTTTATTTTATTTTTTATTTTTTGAGACAGAGTCTCGCTCTGTCGCCCAGGCTGGAGTGCAGTGGCGTGATCTCGGCTCACTGCAAGCTCCGCCTCCTGGGTTCACACCATTCTCCTGCCTCAGCCTCCCAAGTAGGTGGGACTAAGGTACCTGCCACCACACCAGGCTAATTTTTTTTGTATTTTTTAGCAGAGACAGGCTTTCACCATGTTAGCCAGGATGGTCTCGATCACCTGACCTCGTGATCCACCCGCCTCGACCTCCCAAAGTGCTGGGATGACAGGCGTGAGCCACTGCGCCCAGCCGAGAACCAGTCTTTAAAATAAAATAATAAAAAGGATGTGACCCTTTTTTGGCTGAAAGCTGGTTCCTTTTACTGACATACTTCCAACAGGGCCTGACGCAGAAAAATCAATCAGTGGATATGATTCAACAAATATTTACTGACTCAAAGTCTTAACCTTTGAACTGGGGAGAGTGGAACCTATAATAATCCTGAATATTCTTGGCAGATAGAACACGGGTTGAAAAAGAGATAACAGGCAGGGTGCGGTGGCTCATGCCTGCAATCCCAGCACTTTGGGAGGCCGAAGCTGGCTGACTGCTTCAGTCCAGAAGTTCAAGACCAGCCTGGGCAACATGGCAAAACCCCATCTCTAC